>NC_092727.1:50234983-50536533 GCF_047496885.1 Scyliorhinus torazame
TCTGCCCGCCCCCTCTCCCCCTCTGCCCGCCCCCTCTCCCCCCTCTGCCCCGCCCCCCCTCTCCCCCCTCTGCCCGCCCCCCTCTCCCCCCCTCTGCCCGCCCCCCTCTCCCCCCTCTGCCCGCCCCCTCTCCCCCCTCTGCCCGCCCCCTCTCCCCCTCTGCCCGCCCCCTCTCCCCCCTCTGCCCGCCCCCTCTCCCCCCTCTGCCCGCCCCCCTCTCCCCCCTCTGCCCGCCCCCTCTCCCCCCTCTGCCCGCCCCCTCTCCCCCCTCTGCCCGCCCCCTCTCCCCCTCTGCCCGCCCCCTCTCCCCCCTCTGCCCGCCCCCTCTCCCCCCTCTGCCCGCCCCCTCTCCCCCCTCTGCCCGCCCCCCCTCTCCCCCCTCTGCCCGCCCCCTCTCCCCCCTCTGCCCGCCCCCTCTCCCCCCTCTGCCCGCCCCCTCTCCCCCTCTGCCCGCCCCCTCTCCCCCCTCTGCCCGCCCCCTCTCCCCCCTCTGCCCGCCCCCTCTCCCCCCTCTGCCCGCCCCCTCTCCCCCCTCTGCCCGCCCCTCTCCCCCCTCTGCCCGCCCCCTCTCCCCCTCTGCCCGCCCCCTCTCCCCCCTCTGCCCGCCCCCTCTCCCCCTCTGCCGCCCCCTCTCCCCCCTCTGCCCGCCCCCTCTCCCCCCTCTGCCCGCCCCCTCTCCCCCTCTGCCCGCCCCCCTCTCCCCCTCTGCCCGCCCCCTCTCCCCCCTCTGCCCGCCCCCTCTCCCCCTCTGCCCGCCCCCTCTCCCCCTCTGCCCGCCCCCTCTCCCCCTCTGCCCGCCCCCTCTCCCCCCTCTGCCCGCCCCCTCTCCCCCTCTGCCCGCCCCCTCTCCCCCCTCCCCTCTGCCCGCCCCTCTCCCCCCTCTGCCCGCCCCCTCTCCCCCCTCTGCCCGCCCCCTCTCCCCCCTCTGCCCGCCCCCTCTCCCCCCTCTGCCCGCCCCCTCTCCCCCCTCTGCCCGCCCCCTCTCCCCCCTCTGCCCGCCCCCTCTCCCCCCTCTGCCCGCCCCCTCTCCCCCCTCTGCCCGCCCCCTCTCCCCCCTCTGCCCGCCCCCTCTCCCCCCTCTGCCCGCCCCCTCTCCCCCCTCTGCCCGCCCCCTCTCCCCCCTCTGCCCGCCCCCTCTCCCCCCTCTGCCCGCCCCCTCTCCCCCTCTGCCCGCCCCCCCCTCTCCCCCCCTCTGCCCGCCCCCTCTCCCCCCTCTGCCCGCCCCCTCTCCCCCCTCTGCCCGCCCCCTCTCCCCCCTCTGCCCGCCCCCTCTCCCCCCTCTGCCCGCCCCCTCTCCCCCCTCTGCCCGCCCCCTCTCCCCCCTCTGCCCGCCCCCTCTCCCCCCTCTGCCCGCCCCCTCTCCCCCCTCTGCCCGCCCCCTCTCCCCCCTCTGCCCGCCCCCTCTCCCCCCTCTGCCCGCCCCCTCTCCCCCCTCTGCCCGCCCCCTCTCCCCCCTCTGCCCGCCCCCTCTCCCCCCTCTGCCCGCCCCCTCTCCCCCCTCTGCCCGCCCCCTCTCCCCCCTCTGCCCGCCCCCTCTCCCCCCTCTGCCGCCCCCTCTCCCCCTCTGCCCGCCCCCTCTCCCCCTCTGCCCGCCCCCTCTCCCCCTCTGCCCGCCCCCTCTCCCCCTCTGCCCGCCCCCTCTCCCCCTCTGCCGCCCCCTCTCCCCCTCTGCCCGCCCCCTCTCCCCCCTCTGCCCGCCCCCTCTCCCCCCTCTGCCCGCCCCCTCTCCCCCCTCTGCCCGCCCCCTCTCCCCCTCTGCCCGCCCCCTCTCCCCCCTCTGCCCGCCCCTCTCCCCCTCTGCCCGCCCCCTCTCCCCCTCTGCCGCCCCTCTCCCCCCTCTGCCCGCCCCCTCTCCCCCCTCTGCCCGCCCCCTCTCCCCCTCTGCCCGCCCCCTCTCCCCCTCTGCCCGCCCCCTCTCCCCCCTCTGCCCGCCCCCTCTCCCCCCTCTGCCCGCCCCCTCTCCCCCCTCTGCCCGCCCCCTCTCCCCCCTCTGCCCGCCCCCTCTCCCCCCCTCTGCCCGCCCCCTCTCCCCCTCTGCCCGCCCCCTCTCCCCCCTCTGCCCGCCCCCTCTCCCCCCTCTGCCCGCCCCCTCTCCCCCCTCTGCCCGCCCCCTCTCCCCCCTCTGCCCGCCCCTCTCCCCCCTCTGCCCGCCCCCTCTCCCCCCTCTGCCCGCCCCCTCTCCCCCCTCTGCCCGCCCCCTCTCCCCCCTCTGCCCGCCCCCTCTCCCCCCTCTGCCCGCCCCCTCTCCCCCCTCTGCCCGCCCCCTCTCCCCCCTCTGCCCGCCCCCTCTCCCCCCTCTGCCCGCCCCCTCTCCCCCCTCTGCCCGCCCCCTCTCCCCCCTCTGCCCGCCCCCTCTCCCCCCTCTGCCCGCCCCCTCTCCCCCCTCTGCCCGCCCCCTCTCCCCCCTCTGCCCGCCCCCTCTCCCCCCTCTGCCCGCCCCCTCTCCCCCCTCTGCCCGCCCCCTCTCCCCCCTCTGCCCGCCCCCTCTCCCCCCTCTGCCCGCCCCCTCTCCCCCCTCTGCCCCGCCCCCTCTCCCCCCTCTGCCCGCCCCCTCTCCCCCCTCTGCCCGCCCCCTCTCCCCCCTCTGCCCGCCCCCTCTCCCCCCTCTGCCCGCCCCCTCTCCCCCCTCTGCCCGCCCCCTCTCCCCCCTCTGCCCGCCCCCTCTCCCCCCTCTGCCCGCCCCCTCTCCCCCCTCTGCCCGCCCCCTCTCCCCCCTCTGCCCGCCCCCCTCTCCCCCTCTGCCCGCCCCCTCTCCCCTCTGCCCGCCCCCTCTCCCCCCTCTGCCCGCCCCCTCTCCCCCCTCTGCCCGCCCCCTCTCCCCCCTCTGCCCGCCCCCTCTCCCCCCTCTGCCCGCCCCCTCTCCCCCCTCTGCCCGCCCCCTCTCCCCCCTCTGCCCGCCCCCTCTCCCCCTCTGCCCGCCCCCTCTCCCCCTCTGCCCGCCCCCTCTCCCCCCTCTGCCCGCCCCCTCTCCCCCCTCTGCCCGCCCCCTCTCCCCCTCTGCCCGCCCCCTCTCCCCCCTCTGCCCGCCCCCTCTCCCCCCTCTGCCCGCCCCCTCTCCCCCCTCTGCCCGCCCCCTCTCCCCCTCTGCCCGCCCCCTCTCCCCCTCTGCCCGCCCCCTCTCCCCCCTCTGCCCGCCCCCTCTCCCCCCTCTGCCCGCCCCCTCTCCCCCCTCTGCCCGCCCCCTCTCCCCCCTCTGCCCGCCCCCTCTCCCCCCCTCTGCCCGCCCCCTCTCCCCCCTCTGCCCGCCCCCTCTCCCCCCTCTGCCCGCCCCCTCTCCCCCCTCTGCCCGCCCCCTCTCCCCCCTCTGCCCGCCCCCTCTCCCCCCTCTGCCCGCCCCCTCTCCCCCCTCTGCCCGCCCCCTCTCCCCCCTCTGCCCGCCCCCTCTCCCCCCTCTGCCCGCCCCCTCTCCCCCTCTGCCCGCCCCCTCTCCCCCTCTGCCCGCCCCCTCTCCCCCTCTGCCCGCCCCCTCTCCCCCCTCTGCCCGCCCCCTCTCCCCCCTCTGCCCGCCCCCTCTCCCCCCTCTGCCCGCCCCCTCTCCCCCTCTGCCCGCCCCCTCTCCCCCTCTGCCCGCCCCCTCTCCCCCTCTGCCCGCCCCCTCTCCCCCTCTGCCCGCCCCCTCTCCCCCCTCTGCCCGCCCCCTCTCCCCCTCTGCCCGCCCCCCTCTCCCCCCCTCTGCCCGCCCCCTCTCCCCCTCTGCCCGCCCCCTCTCCCCCCTCTGCCCGCCCCCTCTCCCCCTCTGCCCGCCCCCTCTCCCCCTCTGCCCGCCCCTCTCCCCCTCTGCCCGCCCCCTCTCCCCCTCTGCCCGCCCCCTCTCCCCCCTCTGCCCGCCCCTCTCCCCCCTCTGCCCGCCCCCTCTCCCCCCTCTGCCCGCCCCCTCTCCCCCTCTGCCCGCCCCCTCTCCCCCCTCTGCCCGCCCCCTCTCCCCCCTCTGCCCGCCCCCTCTCCCCCCTCTGCCCGCCCCCTCTCCCCCCTCTGCCCGCCCCCTCTCCCCCTCTGCCCGCCCCCTCTCCCCCCTCTGCCCGCCCCCTCTCCCCCCTCTGCCCGCCCCCTCTCCCCCCTCTGCCCGCCCCCTCTCCCCCCTCTGCCCGCCCCCTCTCCCCCCTCTGCCCGCCCCCTCTCCCCCCTCTGCCCGCCCCCTCTCCCCCCTCTGCCCGCCCCCTCTCCCCCCTCTGCCCGCCCCCTCTCCCCCCTCTGCCCGCCCCCTCTCCCCCCTCTGCCCGCCCCCTCTCCCCCCTCTGCCCGCCCCCTCTCCCCCCTCTGCCCGCCCCTCTCCCCCCTCTGCCCGCCCCCTCTCCCCCCTCTGCCCGCCCCCTCTCCCCCCTCTGCCCGCCCCCTCTCCCCCCTCTGCCCGCCCCCTCTCCCCCCTCTGCCCGCCCCCTCTCCCCCCTCTGCCCGCCCCCTCTCCCCCCTCTGCCCGCCCCCTCTCCCCCCTCTGCCCGCCCCCTCTCCCCCCTCTGCCCGCCCCCTCTCCCCCCTCTGCCCGCCCCCTCTCCCCCCTCTGCCCGCCCCCTCTCCCCCCTCTGCCCGCCCCCTCTCCCCCCTCTGCCCGCCCCTCTCCCCCCTCTGCCCGCCCCCTCTCCCCCCTCTGCCCGCCCCCTCTCCCCCCTCTGCCCGCCCCCTCTCCCCCCTCTGCCCGCCCCCTCTCCCCCTCTGCCCGCCCCCTCTCCCCCCTCTGCCCGCCCCCTCTCCCCCCTCTGCCCGCCCCCTCTCCCCCCTCTGCCCGCCCCCTCTCCCCCCTCTGCCCGCCCCCTCTCCCCCCTCTGCCCGCCCCCTCTCCCCCCTCTGCCCGCCCCCTCTCCCCCCTCTGCCCGCCCCCTCTCCCCCCTCTGCCCGCCCCCTCTCCCCCTCTGCCCGCCCCTCTCCCCCCTCTGCCCGCCCCCTCTCCCCCCTCTGCCCGCCCCCTCTCCCCCCTCTGCCCGCCCCCTCTCCCCCCTCTGCCCGCCCCCTCTCCCCCCTCTGCCCGCCCCCTCTCCCCCTCTGCCCGCCCCCTCTCCCCCTCTGCCCGCCCCCTCTCCCCCTCTGCCCGCCCCCTCTCCCCCTCTGCCCGCCCCCTCTCCCCCTCTGCCCGCCCCCTCTCCCCCTCTGCCCGCCCCCTCTCCCCCTCTGCCCGCCCCCTCTCCCCCTCTGCCCGCCCCCTCTCCCCCTCTGCCCGCCCCCTCTCCCCCTCTGCCCGCCCCCTCTCCCCCTCTGCCCGCCCCCTCTCCCCCTCTGCCCGCCCCCTCTCCCCCTCTGCCCGCCCCCTCTCCCCCTCTGCCCGCCCCCTCTCCCCTCTGCCCGCCCCCTCTCCCCCTCTGCCCGCCCCCTCTCCCCCCTCTGCCCGCCCCCTCTCCCCCCTCTGCCCGCCCCCTCTCCCCCCTCTGCCCGCCCCCTCTCCCCCTCTGCCCGCCCCCTCTCCCCCTCTGCCCGCCCCCTCTCCCCCTCTGCCCGCCCCCTCTCCCCCTCTGCCCGCCCCCTCTCCCCTCTGCCCGCCCCTCTCCCCTCTGCCCGCCCCCTCTCCCCCTCTGCCCGCCCCTCTCCCCCTCTGCCCGCCCCCTCTCCCCCTCTGCCCGCCCCCTCTCCCCCTCTGCCCGCCCCCTCTCCCCCTCTGCCCGCCCCCTCTCCCCCTCTGCCCGCCCCCTCTCCCCCTCTGCCCGCCCCCTCTCCCCCTCTGCCCGCCCCCTCTCCCCCTCTGCCCGCCCCCTCTCCCCCTCTGCCCGCCCCCTCTCCCCCCTCTGCCCGCCCCCTCTCCCCCCTCTGCCCGCCCCCTCTCCCCCCTCTGCCCGCCCCCTCTCCCCCCTCTGCCCGCCCCCTCTCCCCCCTCTGCCCGCCCCCTCTCCCCCTCTGCCCGCCCCCTCTCCCCCCTCTGCCCGCCCCCTCTCCCCCCTCTGCCCGCCCCCTCTCCCCCCTCTGCCCGCCCCCTCTCCCCCCTCTGCCCGCCCCCTCTCCCCCCTCTGCCCGCCCCCTCTCCCCCCTCTGCCCGCCCCCTCTCCCCCCTCTGCCCGCCCCCTCTCCCCCCTCTGCCCGCCCCCTCTCCCCCCTCTGCCCGCCCCCTCTCCCCCCTCTGCCCGCCCCCTCTCCCCCCTCTGCCCGCCCCCTCTCCCCCCTCTGCCCGCCCCCTCTCCCCCTCTGCCCGCCCCCTCTCCCCCCTCTGCCCGCCCCCTCTCCCCCCTCTGCCCGCCCCCTCTCCCCCCTCTGCCCGCCCCCTCTCCCCCCTCTGCCCGCCCCCTCTCCCCCCTCTGCCCGCCCCCTCTCCCCCCTCTGCCCGCCCCCTCTCCCTCCCCCTCTGCCCGCCCCCTCTCCCTCCCCCTCTCCCCGCCCCCTCTCCCTCCCCCTCTCCCTCCCCCTCTCCCTCCCCCTCTCCCTCCCCCTCTCCCTCCCCCTCTCCCTCCCCCTCTCCCTCCCCCTCTCCCTCCCCCTCTCCCTCCCCCTCTCCCTCCCCTCTCCCTCCCCCTCTCCCTCCCCCTCTCCCTCCCCCTCTCCCTCCCCCTCTCCCTCCCCCTCTCTCTCCCCCTCTGCCCGCCCTCTCTCTCTCCCCCTCTGCCCGCCCTCTCTCTCTCCCCCTCTGCCCGCCCTCTCTCTCTCCCCCTCTGCCCGCCCTCTCTCTCTCCCCCTCTGCCCGCCCTCTCTCTCTCTCCCCCTCTGCCCGCCCTCTCTCTCTCCCTCTCTCTCTCCCCCTCTGCCCGCCCTCTCTCTCTCTCTCTCTCTCTCTCTCTCTCTCTCTCTCTCTCTTTCTCTCTCTCCCTCCCCCTCTCCCTCCCCCTCTCCCTCCCCCTCTCCCTCCCCCTCTCCCTCCCCCTCTCCCTCCCCCTCTCCCTCCCCCTCTCCCTCCCCCTCTCCCTCCCCCTCTCCCTCCCCCTCTCCCTCCCCCTCTCCCTCCCCCTCTCCCTCCCCCTCTCCCTCCCCCTCTCCCTCCCCCTCTCCCTCCCCCTCTCTCTCCCCCTCTCCCTCCCCCTCTCTCTCCCCCTCTGCCCGCCCTCTCTCTCTCCCCCTCTGCCCGCCCTCTCTCTCTCCCCCTCTGCCCGCCCTCTCTCTCTCCCCCTCTGCCCGCCCTCTCTCTCTCCCCCTCTGCCCGCCCTCTCTCTCTCCCTCTCTCTCTCCCCCTCTGCCCGCCCTCTCTCTCTCTCTCTCTCTCTCTCTCTCTTTCTCTCTCTCCCCCCTGCTCGCCCTCTGTGTTTTTAAGGAAACCTGGTTTGAAAGGTTGGGAGCGAGGGTGTATTTAAAGCATTGTATAAAGCTTAGGCCAATGCAGTTTTGTCTGGATTGGGGGCGGCGGGGCGGGGGGGGGCGGGGGGGGGGGGGGGGGGGTGGGGGGGGCGGGGGTGTTGCTGCGAAGGTAATTGGGTTTTAGGTTGATAAACTGGTGTAGTTACTGGGTGGAGCTAAGGTATCAGGCATTTTGCAGAAAAGCAGCTCAGTTGAGCAGATTAGTTGAGTGTTATTTGGTGATGTGAGCAGAAGTCAAGCACCTCAGTTCAGTTAAACGATGTGTGTAGATAGCGTAGTAGTTGTTTGTCAAGCAGTGCAGACTTGTCTGATTAGAAGATGAGCTGAAGCAGCTTCTGAATAACTGTAGCCAGAGTTTCTGCATGGTTCTGACAGAATTGAGGTATTTTCTTTAAAACCGTCTCAAAGAACATCTTTGTAAAGCAGGTATTGTTGTCTGAATGGAACTAAAGATAACAGTTAAGGGTTACTGTACTCACTATTGATTACCATTGTTTAAGGTGTTACGACACCCTGGGCATGTGAATGGTCAATTACAGCCACACTCGTCCTGGGGTCGAAGATCAAGTGAACTAACCAATAAATCTTATAAAAATATCCTTTGCCTTTGGTACTTGGATGCACAATAGTTGCATTCACCAGTTTTTAAGCTGAAACACAATTACTGTTTGTTTATAACAAGAATAATGATGCAAAATGCAGCAGATACAGCTGGTTAAATATTAATAAGTACCTTACTTTATAAAACTCTTACTTTAACTTGCCTCTGCACCCTCTATACACAAACACCAGGCAGACAAACACAGCGGGGTGGAAAAGGGGGAAAACATAAGTGAAAGGGAAAAGAATATTTGCTTCAGGTGATAGTTCGTTGCATGCTTTCTTCAGAGTAAGACTATCAATCTTTGTTTTCCAGTCTGTACTGATAATATTCCTGGAGAGGCAGAATCAATGTTTCATCAAACTTTGCTTCTAGTGTTTGTGGCCTGTCTTCAGGCCCTGTTTTACAAATGCAGTACTCACAGGCAACAGCCTTCTGGAGAAAGATTCACACTAGCTTTTCTGGGGAGAGTTAGCAGATTCTAAACTTTGCCTGCCGCCCGTAATGGTTCTCCGGTAGACAGATTCATCCAGTCAGAAACAGAGCCTTTCTGGAGAAAAATTGAGGGAAGAGAGTGTGAGCCTTCTCTCTAAGCTGCCAGGAGTCTAGCTGAAACCAAACTGAAAACCTTCTGATTTTGAAAACATTCCAATGGGATCAGATCCAATCTCCACCTGTTACTGGGCAGAGCTTAGCCTTTTGGGACAATTCATTGGCCATCAGGCAAATCGATCCAACCGAGAGCCAGCCAATCTCTGTCATTGGTGCCAGTCAGTCTTCTCTGCAGTTTAAACCGCACAGACGTCTGCTTGAATTAATGGCACAGGCCACTGCTTCCTTCTGCTTGAATCAGATACCAACTGCCTTAAAGACACATGTCCATAAATTATCCATGGTTCAAAAATGTAACTGCAAAAATAAAAGAAAGCAGAAATAAGGGAATAAACTAGGAAGACCTGAACAAAGGGGTAATTGTAATTGTAAATACACCTGTATTTTCTGGTGGGAGTTTTAAGATATTTTAATGCTGTGTTAGTAATAAAGTTTGTTTTAATATACCATATCCCTATTCCTTTGTGAAATCACTCCTGGAGCGAGGGATCCTTTCTTCAGTCTTACAAAATTAAAATAAAATATTGGGATTTCTGTCTAGTATCCTAGCTATTGTTGGGGTGTGGTCTGGGATCGTAATAACTGATTTAAGTAAAAACGCGATTGCATTTTCCCTGTTGGCTTTGATTTTGGAGGGCAACTGATATTCCCCTAGAATGCTTTGTAAATTCTGGATTGCTTCATCCCAGTGTCCCATGCTTTGGAAGGTTAATGCCTTTGACAGTCATCTCAATCCAGATGTATGGCAAGTGACGAGGAGTTTTTATTTTAAATATATTTTTTGTTGGTTAACTCTATCACCGTGCCAACTGACTTTGTTAAGGAATGACTTTGTTTCATTTCCTTAACAAAATGACTTCTCACTCTGTAAAGAAACTATGATGCATTCCAGGAAATGTTGTCATCACCTTTGCCCACTTACCCACACTTACCCATATGGCCATTCCATTGGATTATCCTGATAACTGTCTCGTGTGATTGGGCAAAGTTAACGTGAACCCAAAGTAAAGAATTGATGGAATTCAAGAGGGTAAATGGTAGGAGATTATTTTCACCTATTGTGAATCATTGACAAGTGGGCATAAATGTAGGATTTATGCCACAAGCACAATGTGGGAGGTTGCAAGGGAAATTTGCCAGCAAATCCTTTTGGACTTTGCAATAGATTACTGTAAACACGATTGGGGAAAAAAACAATTCACCGAAACCGAAGCACACTATTGCACAGTAGTAGAAATGAAGGTGAATGTGGAATGCGGGCATCAGTTCATAGAATCCCTACAGTGCAGAAAGAGGCCATTCGGCCCATTAAGTCTACACCGACACTTCAAAAGACCACCCTACCTAGGCCCCATCCCCCGGCCTGTAATCCCATCCCAGGGGCAATTTAGCATGGCCAATCCACCTAACCTGCACATCTTTGGACTGTGAAAGGAAACCAGAGCACCTGGAGGAAACCCATGCAGACACGGGGAGAAAGTGCAAACTCCACACAGTCATCCGAGGTCGGAATCGAACCCGGGTCCCTGGCGCTGTGAGGAGGCAGTGCTAACCACTGTGCCACCATGCCGCCCATGGAAACAGAGAAGAGAGAAAATGTAGGGTGCAAGAGCAGAGAATAAAAATGGGAGAGAAATAGATTGATCCAATAGATTGGCGCAGTCATCATATAACCACCTTTTGTTGTGAAATTACAATGATTCAACCCCATTCTTGACCAAATCCTTTTTTCCTCGCTAGTTTTTCTCCTTTGCCGAAACTGTTCACTTTGGTTTACTTCCCACAGATGCTGGGTATCTTGCCTTGGCAGGGACAACCAGCAGTATTCATGTATTTGGGGCATTGTGATTGAGCCTAATTCTGTCGTCATCCGATATCTGTAAAGGCACTTACAGCAGAAACTTTTTGTCGATTGATTTCAGGAGCAGGATTTTCTGCTTTATTTTTTGAGGTAATGAGGATCGATGGGTACAAGTGGTTGCATATAGAGAATATAACTTGCAAGGTCACACAGGTGAATATAACTTCTCTACAGCTGACTCTTAAATTTATTTTGATAGAACAGTGACTGAAACCAACGCATCCTTGTATGTTAACATGGCTCCTGCTATCAAATCAGTTGGAATCTCATTGAATGGAGGAGCAGACTTGATGGGGCCGAATGGTCTACTTCTGCTTCTATATGTTTTGCAATCTATTTAATGTGTATGTAATTCTGACTGAATACTGCTGATTGCCCTACAGCACCCTATTTCTGTAATATCGTGGAAGTTTTACAATCCTCTGAAATTCCTGTGCTCCAATTCTAACCTGAACATCTTTGATCTTCATTTCTCCATTGGAGGCTGTGCCGAGGCCCTTTACTTTGGAATTCCCTCTCTAAATCTCAGTGCCGTAAGGCGCTCCTTACAACCTATCTCTTTGACCAAGTCTGTCCTAATTAAAGAGTCATCCAAACTCAAAATATTGGCTCCGTTCTCTCTCCTCAGATGCTGTCAAACCTGCTGAGATTGTCCACCATTTTCTGTTTTTGTTTCAGATTCCAGCACCTCAGTAATTTGCTTTTATCTTTCCTAATAGCTATCCTCTTTGTGGCTTAGTGTGAAATGTTGCATAGTCTCCTGGAACAATTTATTCAGTTGCAATGTAAATGTAGATTGCCATTTAATTGTTTGATAAATTTCAAATGAAAATTGGATGGATCTCTTGAAGGAAATAAACCTGCAGAGCTACAGGAATCGAACGTGGGAATGGGACTGACCGGGATATCCCACAAAGAGCAGGCATCAACTTGATGGGCCTAATTACCTCCTCTTGTGCCATAAATGACTCGGTCCCTCTGCAGCAAATATTTGCTGTGAGCTCTCCAACCTGATCAGCAACAACTTTTGAAATACGGTCCAACTTAAACGTTGATATCTTGTTGATTTTAAATAATAAAAACCATCGCCTCACAGCTCAGCTGATAATTGTACTACTCCGTGTTGGCAAGAAACTTACAAACCAGCAGCAGATGCATTTGGTCCCTGACCAGTATTGAGCTAGCTGCTTTTAGTCACGGCAACCGTACTGGGGCCTATAGATGGCCTCAGCCTCTTTGGGTTAAGGAGGGTAAAATCAGCTTGGGTTCCAGATCACCCCTTTCTGGAATTTCTTTACTTTATTCTGTTAGGGGTATGGGTGCCATTGGTGAGGCCACCACTTGTTGCCCATCCTTAATTGTCCTTGAATTGAGTGACTTTCGAGGGCCATTGTAGAGGGCAGTTAAGAGTCAACCACATTGCTTTGGGTCTGGGGTCATTTGTCATCCAGACCAGGCAAGCATGGCAGATTTCCTTTCTTGAAGAAGGGCATTACTGAACTAAATGGGGAGAGTGTCTAGAGCCGAGGGCATAGTCTCGGAATAAGGAGCAGGCTACTTAAACTGAGAAGAGGAGGAATTTCTTCACTGTGTGGTGAATCTTTGGAATTCTCTGCCCCAGAGGGGTGGGGAGACGGAGTTGAGTCTATTCAAGAATGAATTTGATAGATTTTGAGATTAAGAATATGCAGGAAAATAGTGTTACGGTAAAAGATCAGCTGTTGAGTCGTGGAGCTGTCTCGAACGGTTAAATGGCCTCCAGCTCCAAATTCTTCTGATCTTGTTAGCCTGGATCTTTGGATTACTTGCCCAGCGACATTGCCACTATACCACCCAAATGTGTGTGAATAGTTGGGTAATAGCGAAAGGAGATTTGACAGCAATGTGTTTGGCACACTCTAGCTTCCTTTGCTGGCAACAACAGCCCTTCATAAGCTCTTTTGTCTCTGTTCTAGATCTAGAAAAGGAGTTTGTCAAATTCAGGCGGCAAGTGAAGGAAACGCTCCCTGGTAGTGGCTGGAGTCCACTGCACCAGACTCCTGGGCTGCCTCCCGAACGGGCCGACATTGTCATCGTGGGAGGAGGAGTAATCGGATGGTCCACTGCTTATTGGTTGAAGAAGAAAGAGGCAATCCGGGAAGGGGTCCGAGTGGTGGTCGTAGAGAGAGACCCAACTGTGAGTAGACTCCTCGCAGGGGAGTAACAATCTCGTTGGGCTAAACAAACACTGGTAATAAAACAAACACTAATAATGCAAGGAAAAATACCATAACAGATTCCATTTTGTATTATAAACAGATCTACAAAACAGATAGTAAAATAAATATGTAAGCACTGAACTGGAGCTGCTTTTTTTTCTTCCGTTTTGGGTTTCATTTTAGCTTAATTTTATGCTCTCTGTATTGCACTCTTTCGTAACCTTCTTAACCTCATTTGAGCCATTGTTCCTCTGCTAGCTTTTTGGAAGAACGAACAAATTAGTCCAGTTCCACCTGTTATTAGAGTCATAGAGGTTTACAGCATGGAAAAGGCCCTTTGGCCCAGCTTGTCCATGCTGCCCAGTTTCTATCACTAAGTTAGTCCCGCTTGCCCGAATTTGGCTGACATCCCTCTATACCCACCCTGCCCATGTAACTGTCTAACTTTTTTAAAGGAAAACAATTATATCCACCTCTACCACTGCATCTGGCAGCTCGATCCAGCTGCTCACCACCCCCTTAGAGTGTTTTGGTGTCATCTGCAAACTTACTAACCATGCCTCCTACATTCTCATCCTAATCATTAATAGAAATAGCAAATAACAATGGACCCAGCACTGATCCCTGAGGCATACCGCTGGTCACAGGCCTCCAGTTTGAGAAACCACCCTCCACAACCACCCTTTGGCTTCAGTCACCAAGCCAATTTTGTATCCAATTGGCTACTTCATCCTGGATTCCATGAGGTTTAACCTTTTGCAACAACCTACCATGCGGTACCTTGTCAAAAGCCTTTCTGAAGTCCATGTAGACAACGTTGACTGCACTGCCCTCACCTACCTTCTTGGTTACCCCTTCAAAAAACTCAAATCAAATTGGTGCGACATGATTTTCCCCTTACAAAGCCATGCTGACTTTCCCTAATTAGCCCTTGCCTGTCTAAATTCCTGTAGATCCTGTCCCTCAGAATACCTTCTGACAATTTAACCCCTACAGAAGTAAGGCTAACCGGCCTGTAGTTCCCAGGCTTATCCCTACAGCCCTTCTTAAACAAGGGCACAACATTTGCTACTCTCCAATCTTCAGGCACCTCTTCTGTGGCTGTCGATGATTCAAATATCTCAGCTAGGGGGCCGGCAATTTCCTCCTTAGCCTCCCACAACGTCCTGGGATACATTTCATCATGTCCTGGGGATTTATCTATCTTGATGCGCTTTAATACCTCCAGCACCACCTCCTCTGTAATATGTACACTCCTCAAGACATCACTTTTTTATTTCCCTAACATTCGTGCCTTTCTCAACAGTAAATACTGACGAGAAATATTTATTTAGGACCTCTCCCATCCCTTGTGGATTTGCACATGGATGACCTTGTTTATCCCGAGGCCCTATCCACTCCCTAGTCACCCTTTTACCTTTTATGTATCTGTAAAAGCTCTTTGGATTTTCCTTTGCCTCATCTACCAAGACAATCTCAATGTCCCCTTTTTGCCCTCCTGATTTCTCAATTAACTACTCCGACAATTAACTACTCCGACAATAAACCCTAGTTAACACCTTTTTGAAAGATTCCCACCTACCAGCTGTCCCCTTGCCTGCAAATAGGCACCCCCAATCAACTTTTGAAAGTTGCCGCCTAATACCCTCGAAATTGGCCTTGTCCCAATTAAATTTATTTTTCGAAATTTAGAGTACCCAATTATTTTTTCCAATTAAGGGGCAATTTAGAATGGCCAATCCACCTAAGCTGCACATCTTTGGGTTGTGGGGGTGAAACCCATGGAATCACGGGAGGATGTGCAAACTCCACATGGACAGTGACCCAGGGCCAGAATTCGATCCCGGGTCCTCAGCGCCATAGTCCCAGTGCTAACCACTGTGCGTCCATTCTGCCCCCCCAATTTAAAATTTTAACTTTTGGGGCACAACTATCATTCTCCATAGCTATCTTAAAACTAATGGAATTATGGTCACTGGTCCCGAAGTGAACCCTCACTAATACTTCCGTCACCGGCCCTTCCTTATTCCCCAAGAGGAGGTCAAGTTTTGCCCCGTCTCTGGTTGGGCCATCCACATATTGAATGAGGAATTCATCCTGAATACTCGCGACACATTTCTCTCCATCCAAACCCCTAGTGCCTTGGCTGTTCCAGTTAATGTTGGGGAAGTTAGAATCCCCAGCTATTACCACCCTATTTTCCCGGCGGCTATCTGTAATCTCTTTACATATTTGTTCCTCAATATCCAGCTGACTATTGGGGGCCTATAGTACAGTCCTATCAAAGTGATCTCACCCTTCTTATTTTTCAGTTTTACCCATATAGATTCAGTGGGTGAACCACTCGGACATATCCTCTCTCTGTACTGCCGTTATACTGTCCCTAATCAAAAATGTAACTCCTTCTCCTCTCTTACCTATTGTTCTATCTTTCCTGTAGCATTTGTACCCCGGAACACTGAGCTTCCAGTCCTGCCCCTCCTTCAGCCAAGTTTCAGTAATAACTATAATATCCCAGTCCCATGTACCTATCCATGCCCTGAGTTCACCTGCCTTGCCCGTTAGGCCTCTTGCATTGAAATAAACGCAGTTGAATCAGTTTCTCTACCTTTCACTTTTCTCCTTCCTGACTTTTATTTCTATCTCTCTTTACTACCCTCCGACTTCCTGCATTGGTTCCCATCCCGCTGCCACATTAGTTTAAACTCTCCCAGCAATGCTCGGAGACAGCCCCTCCAGGACATTGGTTCCAGTCCTGCCCAGGTGTAGACCGTCCGATTTGTAATGGTCCCACCTCCGCCAGAACTGGTTCCAATGTCCCAAGAATCTGAATCCCTCCCTCCTGCACCATCTCTCGAGCCAAGCATTCATCCTGTATATCCTGTCATTCCTACTCTGACTAGCACGTGGCACTGGTAGCATTCCCGAGATTACTACCTTTTAAGTCCTACTTTTTAGTTTATCTCCTAAATTCAGCATCAAGGACATCATCCTGTTTTTTTACCTATATCGTTGGTGCCTTTATGCACCACAACAGCTGGCTGTTCACCCTCTCACATTAGAATGTCCTGCAGTCGCTCTGAGACATCCAGGACCCTTGCACACGGGAGGCAACATACCTTCCTGGAGTCTCATTTACGTCCACAGAAATGCCTGTCTACTCCCCTTACAATCGAATCCCTAATCACTATCGCTCTATCACTCTTTTTCCTGCCCTCCTGCGCAGCAGAGCCAGCCATGGTGCCATGAACCTGGCTACTTCAGCCTTCCCCTGGTGAGCCATCTCCCCCAACAGTATCCAAAGCGGTATACCTGTTTTGTGGGGAGATGACCGCAGAGGACCCCTGCACTGCCTTCCTACTCTTCCTCTGTCTGATGGTCACCTATTTCCTATCTCCCTCAGTACTCTATCTGCGGTGTGACCAACTCACTAAATGTGCTCTCCACAACTTCCTCAGCATCGCGGATGCTCCAAAGTGAGTCCATCCGCAGCTCCAGAGCCATCAGGCGGTCTAACAGGAGCTGCAGCTGGGCACACGTCTTGCATGTGAAGGAGCCAGGCTCAGTGGACATGTCCCTGAGCTTCCACATCGTACACGAGGAGCATGACACGGACCTCCGATCTCCTGTCATGTCTTAAACCTTGGGTTAACTTCTACAACTACAATGCCAAAAAACACAAAAGAAAAACCAAAACGAAATTAGACAAATGAAAAGAAAAACTACTTACCAGTCACCACTACTTACCAGATAGATTCAAAATTAGCAGGTCCCCTCTTGGCCAATCTAATCACAGCCCTCCTGTGACATCACTCTTCAGTTTCTCCCCAGTCTAAATCTCCGATTCACCGTCTACCCACTTATCTTAGGCGGCACGGTAGCACAGTGGTTAGCACAGCTGCTTCACAGCTCCAGGGTCCCACGTTTGATTCCCGGCTTGGGTCACTGTCTGTGCAGAGTCTGCACGTTCTCCCCGTGTCTGTGTGGGTTTCCTCCGGGTGTTCCGGTTTCCTCCCACAATCCAAAGATGTGCAGTTAGGTGGATTGGCCATGATAAATTGCCTTAGTGTCCAAAAATTAGGTGGGGTTACTGGATTATGGGGATAGGGTGGAGATGTTGGCTTGGGTAGAATGTTCTTTCCAAGGGCCGGTGCAGACCCGAAGGGCTGAATGGCCTCCTTTTGCACTGTAAAATTCTATTCTATTCTATCTTCCCAAGATGCCGTTGGTCCAACCATTCGTCTCCGCTCCTGAAAAGCCAGAAGAAAGAAAACAAAACGAAAGGGGAAATGCACCTCCCGCACTTTGCACCAAATTACCACCCTGTTCCAAATTACCAAGTTCCAATCCTCACTTGGGCTCTCTCACTCACTTGGGCTGTATTCCTTCACCTCTTTGCAAATTTTTATTTTCTATTTACCCATATGCTTTTGAAATTTGTGATTAAAACTACTTCCACCACCCTTTCAAATACTGCATTACAGTTCATAACCCATCAGGGTGGCACGATGGTTAGCACTGCTGCCTCACAGCACCAGGGACCTGGGTTCAATTCATGCCTCGGGTGACTATGGAGCTTGCACTTTCTCCCCGTGTCTGCGTGGGTTTCTATGTGCTCCGGTTTCCTCCCACACTCCAAAGGTGTGCCGGTTAGGTGGATTCGCTATGCTAAATTGCTGCTTTGTGTCCAAAGGTTAGGTGGGGTTACTGGGTTACGAGGATGGGGTCGGGGCGTGGGCCTAGGTAGGTTACTCTATCCAAGGGTCTTTGCAGACTTGATGGGCTGAAAGGCCTCCTTCTGCACTGGAGAGATTCTATGATTCTTCTACGATTCTAGCATTGTAAAAAGTTATTCTTAATCTCCACATGACCCTCTTCTCCCAGCACCTTCAATTCTCTTGGCATTATCTTAAATCTCTTCTTTCTGATTTTAGCCTTAACTCCACTTTCCTGCCTGAACCCAATACACTTGACTCCCTTGTCAATCAAGAATCTGTCCAGTTCAGCCTGGCATATAATCAATGACCCAGCCTCTGTTGCCTCCTGTGGAAGAGAATTTAAAGACCATCAACCCTCTTGAGAGAAGAAATTTCTCATCTCCATCTTAAATGGGCGATCCATTATTTTTACGTTCTGCTCCCTCGTTTTAGATTTCACTATGAGGGGAAACATCCTCTCAGCATCTTGTCAAGCTCTCTCAGAATCTTGTATGTTTCAATAAGATCATCCCTCATTCTTCTAAACTCCAGTGACTACAGGCCCATGGTTTCTCTCTTATCTGTCATAATTTTGAACGGTCCTCTTTAAAATTTCATGAAACCTTCTGTTCTGAGGCAAACAGCTTCTCCAGTCTGTCCACATAGCTCGTCATAGAAAAAAGAACAAAGAAAATTTCAGCACAGGAACAGGCCCTTCGGCCCTCCCAGCCTGCGCAGATCCAGATTCTTTATCTAAACCTGTCGCCTATTTTCCAAGGATCTACTTCCCTCTGTTCCCCGCCCGTTCATAAAAGAACAAAAATGCCAGATGCCATTCCAGTAAATTTCCTCTGCCCTTGTCTAGCTTGCACCCCGTTGTTTTTTCAGCCTTCCAGATCTCACTCCATTTTAGGGGGTGGAACCTGTTTTGGCAAGGGGGGGGGGAGAAAATGTCATCTGTTTAGCTTGGAGCCTTTCGTTTCCATTTTTCGGCTGTATTTCTTTTTGCAGTATTTTCTGCGACATAGCTGGTTATGATGGTGAAGTTCTGAGGAATGGCTTTGGTGCATCTAATGCACCTAAATCACTCTTTAATATATTTTCTTTTATGTCAGAAAAATAGAATGGATCATTGGTGGACAGGTATGCTTGCTTACTGGCTTCCAGATGCAATTATACCAAACAAGTAAATGTGCCTTTAGGTTAAAAAGGGTGTTTCCTGATCTTTACAGCATTAGGCCAAGGCTGCTGGATTTCATGGCAATAGAGCAATGAACTCATGGAATGCGATTCACAGAGCACTTGTAATTCTAAAATCGGTGACTGATTATTATTTCACCTCACCTTTGAGGGAATAGCCTTCTGGCTTTGGGCTACTACAGGTGCACACGTTGAAAACTCAAGTGAATAGTTGTTTTTCTCATGATAGCTGAGTTCCTGACTCACACGAAATCAAAACATTATCCTTACCATCTTCTCTCCCACTTTCTTTGGCCATGGTGTTTTGCTTTAATTTGCAATTGATATATGTACATAATCCAAGTGCCGTGTCTAATCCTTGCAGAGTGTCTAAGACCAGCCCAGGATAGCCTTTTTTCCATATAGCCTCTGTAGGATCTTCAGTGATACAGAACCACCAATTTTCATGGGATTGCGATACAAATCCTCGTGCTACATTGTATGCTGGGTCTTAATCCCCTTCAGCTGTCCTTGGGATCATTCAGACTTTAACGAATTACAAATAGTTTGTGCTTTGGACATGCGCTTACAAGGAAGTAAATTAAAATGGCCTCAAACCCAAGCAGTAGAAATGGAACTTGTCCTGTTGTCTGGACTCTAATCAAAGCCAGGGGTGTAAGCACTTTGGCTATTTCATTGCACATGCAAAGCCAAATGCCAGTTACTTTTAAAGAAGGGAATAATGTCATTGGGGTTTTGTAAGGGGATTAAACTTGTGCTTTTTCTTTGTTCCTGCATGTTTTTATCCTCCTGTAGAGCAGTACAATATCTTCACTTTGTCTCATTGATTGACACAGTGGCATAATGAAGGAAAATGTTTTTTCTGTCAGTGTGGCACAAGGTACTGGCGCATTGACATTCTGTCACACTGGTTCACCGATGATGGTGTTTTACTGTTTTTTCCTACAGATACTCATTTCTTTTCTTTTGCCCACAGTATGCCAAAGCCTCCACAGTCCTGTCAATAGGAGGAATTCGCCAGCAGTTCTCTCTGCCAGAAAACATCCAATTGTCCATGCAGTCTGCCCACTTCCTTCGCAATATACAGGTACAGATTGCTGGGGCTTGTCACATAACTGACTTCTGCTTAGTGTTTTTGTACGGTTTCTGAGGTTGAAGGTCTACTGGTGGTTTACAACTGGAAACCTATTTGGAAGAAAGCTTTGGTAATTTGCTCTTTTTGGCCATTTTCTCTCCTCTACTTGTAGACGTAAGGAGGGGCGTAGCTCTGCAGGCAATGACAGCCGTGCCCAGAAGGTCTTTAAGTCCAGACAGTGAGCATTGGAAGAATATTTGACACTGCGGGAGCTGAGCCTGGGCCTTCCTTGCATGAGCTTTGACTCTGATTTTCTTATTCTGTCCTGACCACTAATTATACATCAACAGTCATCTATGAGATCCGATAACTTGGTATGGACGAGGGATAGAAGCCGGATTTCCCCAATCTCTATGACAATCTCACTGGCAACTCGCCCTCAACACTTCTTAAATTCATTCTTTGTGATCTCTTCTCCTTGGCCTGATTATGTTGCTGTCAGATTTGGCTGCAAAGGGAGCAAACATGCTGCTCAGTGTTCAAGATCCTGAACACTCACCCACATATCCCCCTGATCACAGCATACAAATACACTACACAAAACTATTGCCTGCAAATGTGGATCAAAAATATTTTCTAGGCTTTCGTCCCAGAGTAATAAAATAGCTGATTATAGAAACTGTCTTGGAGCAAACCCAAGTGTAAACTTTATTGGATAATGGCTCCTGCTTTCACCTGTTGTCATTTCCTGGCTTGTGCTTTTTGAACCAGATCCCACAAGGGATGAAAGTGCATTCCGGCTTGCAGTTTGGCACTTGCTGTATTTGAGATGAGGACCATGGTCCTTTGGACATGTCGTTTTCCTCTTCATATTAAGATTAATCTGCACTTTCATCAATGGGTAACGCTCTCAAAATTTGAAGATTCCTTTCTGACACCCTCAGGAATAAAAGCTAGTCTGGGAGATCAGGTTGTTAAATATATTACTGTAGCTACTAATCCAAATAAGATGCAATCTCTGTCCCAACTAAGAACTGGTCAAGCCATTCTCAAACCCCCATCCCTGCTTTGAAAGCAGACAGTGTCAGCAGCCATCGTGCTAGTCAGCAATATTTTCAAGGCAAATATTTTAGGCAATAAAGAACCATCTAACATCTAGTCTATTCCTATATGCGCATACCCATATCCCTTGGTCTCCCCAGCAGTCTTCAGCATCATGCATAGCTTCTCAAATACTGAAGATGTCTGTGCCTGTATGCAGGAAGACCTGGATGACACTCTGGCTTGGGCTGTTAAGTTGTAAGTAACATACTTGTCACACAAGTGCCAGGAAATGCCCATCGCCAACAAGAGGATCCAACAAGAGAGAATCTAGTCATTGCCTTGTGACATTCAATGGCATTACCATCGCTAAATCCCCCCAATATCAATATCCTGGGGATTACCATTGGCCAGAAACTGAAATGAACCAACCATCTAAATGCTGTGGCTACAAGAGCAGATCAGAGGCTGGACATCCTACAATGAGTAACTCACCTCCTGACTCCCCAAAGCCTGTCCACCATCTATGCAGAAATCAAGAGTGTATACTCTCCACTTGCCTGGATGAGTGCAGTCCCAACAACACTCTCAAGAAGATCGACAGGACAAAGCAGCCCACTTGATTGGCACCCCATCCACTATTTTTAACTTTTATTCCTTCCACCACCGATGCACACTGGTAGCAGTGTGTGCCATCTACAGGATGTACTGCAGTAACTGGCCGAGTCTCCTTCAACAGCACCTTCCAAACTCATAACCTCAGACATTTAGAAGGACAAGGGCAGCATACGCATGGGACCACCACCATCTGCGAGTTCCCCTCCAAGCCAAGCGCTATCCTGACTTGGAACTGTATCGCTGTTCCTTTACTGTTGCTGGATTAGAATCCAGGAACTCCCTCCGTAACAGCACTGTGGGTGTACCATCACTATTGGACTGCAGTGGTTCAAGAAGGTGGCTCACCACCAACTTCTCAAGGGCAGTAAATGATGATCAATATCTGCTGGCCCAGCCAGTAATGCCCACATCCTTTGAAAATTTCTTTTAAAAACTTATCAAGCTAGAATTTTCATATAGGCTCAGAATCCAGCCTTCCATTATTTTATAAACCTCTATCAGGCTGCTTGTAAGTCTGTGCCAAAGTAAGCTGATAGACAATATGGACAATAGACAGGATACATCAACTTAATTATCCATTTAACAATGGATTGGAGATTTTTTTTTCATGAGCCACTTTAATAGTAGAAATCAAAAATATAAGCATGAATGAATTTAGACCAAGTAAGCAATGTTAATGGGATTGTTAACAGTTGAGAGTTTCTTTAGAATCCATGGACGGGAATAGACATCTAATGGGGACTTGGGAAGGATCTTGCTAAAATCCTTGTTGGGTTTGTGTTTCTCGTTTAATGCCCATTCTGCTGGCTGATTTAAAATTCACTGACTTCTGGTTTTGAACTGACCTCCCCCCCCCCCCCCCCCCCCTTCCCCCAAGCTGCTATATGGACTGATCTGGCAGATCCCCTTGGCTTCGGTATGCTCTGAGGCGTAGCCTGTGATGCCATGCTGATGGACTTGGCAAGCAGCTATTCAGCTTGTTTGCAATCCGGGCCTTGGACCGATTCTCGTTTGGGATTGGTGGAGCTTTTCAGAAACTTCTGGAACAGGAGAAGCATGCCCCATTTTGCCAGTTCTGTGAAAGATTCAGGCAGGAAGCAGCTTTAAGGCACTCTCTCTCCGCTCTCTCTCTGCCAGACTATTTTAGAGGCTCCCAGTGAGACCTGAGGAAGGCACTCCAATTTAAAAGACTGGGCAATAGCCAGACCTGTGAAGGGGGACTACTGATTTGAGAGGCTGCGAGCAGGTTCTCCCGTCAGGTCTGTAATAGTTTAATCCTCTGTCTGAATGGCTGGGAAAGCCCTGTCTGAGAACTCTCTTCACTATACAGCTAAAATCTCTGCACGGAGATCAAATAAGCAGTTGAACGGCAGAGTGGATGTAAAATCTGCTGTAAGCTCTCAGGCAGAAGATTCCAGTAATATCTCGGAGACCATCCGGTTGTCACATGATAGAATTGCACAGACCTGAATCTCCTATCTGAGGGTGATTTCCCCAGAGGAAGCCCTACAGTCTGGGAGTTCTAATGGATTGTAGTCCTTAAGATCCAAACTCACCAATGGTTTGCATTCTGAGAGATCGCATTCTGAAGAGATCGCTGCCTACAAGGACCTCAACCTCAACAGTGACAATCCTTAAATCTCTCCTACCCTTTTAATCCCTGTAATTTGTACTCCTTCCCATATCCCCTACTGTATGTTTGTCTTGTACGTGTCTGGGTAGAGAGTGGGACGCGGTTTTGGTAATAGACAGATTAGTAGACCATTGTTCCATTATTTTTATTATGTTTATCTTTTGCTCGTTATAAATATACGGTTTGTTGATGTTTTACTTATAAATCTGGTGCCTGTAACTCATTGGAGCAGTTAAGAGTTAAAGATCTCTGGAAAATACACACAAATATTGGTTAATTCATTTGCTTTGGAACTCCGGAGTCTGTGGCCTGGAACTGACCGCGCACTTGCCCAGGGTGTAGTAACAACTCGCACAGTCACCTAGTTTGGACATGAGAATTTAATCACTGTTGATTCATTCATAGAATGAATTATAAGCTGTAATATAAAAAGCAGAGACCAAAGTAACATTAATGTTCTTACAAACTATATTTCGTGTAGATTTGTGGAGCTTTATTGTATCCTTCATTTTGCTTGACCAATTTCGCTAGTCTTTCTACCGTGGGTTTTTGATGCTCTGATGTTTAACGATTTCCCTAAAATGTTGGACTTAGTGGAATTTTAGGATGACAAGCAGTCGGAGCAGCATAGATATGCAGGGCAGATGAGGTTTCACTAGAGGAATGTACCTTCACACTGAATCTTTGTGGAAATCTATGACTTTCTTAAAATGGCAGAGACTTGAAGATTTCCATACCTCGAATGAAGATGTAAATTATTTGTATAATAGTTCATAAAATGTGAATTTTATTACTATAAACTGGAGTCTGACCTCCAAACCATAACCATATCACAGCCTGTGCCTGGAAAGGTACTTTCAGCACAGACCTGTGCCTCGGGGACATTCTGAGCTGCCTGTGCACAATCGACACGTACACAAGTAAATGTTAACTGGAATGAGCAACTTTTATTCCGTTTCAATGGGCACCTGCTAATAGTCTGAGACAGCACTGCACTTTTCACAGATCATTAATGGCAGGCACACTGCCACACGTGTTCCTACACATGTTTGCTGTACGTTTATCAAGTGCAAAGGCTACCACTCCAACAGTGTGCAACTCTCCTGTGAACACCAGTGCAAGGTCAGATGGATAAACACATGTTTGCCAGGCCTTATTTTATCTGATCCTGAAAGTTCTTGCACAGGCCACGTGTGAGAAACCGCACACAAACTTTAAAGGGACTGTCGTGCACTTAAATACATTGTCGGCACAGTCCAGAAATAAAATTAAAAGGGTATGTTGATCATCTCTAGGCATTCCCTCTTTTAAAAATGTTAAGTATATGGTTGGCTGCTGGGAGACAGCAGCTACACTCTGCAGCTTTATGACAACTCTGTCAGCTACATATGCACGCTGAGCTTGAGTACAGTAAGAGAAGTATCATAATACATCGACACAACCGTAGTGGGTTGGATCTCGAACAGAAGGAGGTGCAGAAGGAGGCCATTCGGCTCATCGAATCTGCACCGACCCTTGGAAAGAGCACCCCATTTAAGCCCACACCTCCAACCTATCCCAGTAACCCCACCTAACCTTTTCTTTTTTGGACACTAAGGGCAATTTAGCTTGGCCAATCCACTAACCTGCACATCTTTGGACTGTGGGAGGAAACCGGAGCATCCGGAGGAAACCCACGCAGACACTGGGAGGATGTGCAGACTCCGCACAGTCATCCAAGTTGGGAATCGAACCCGAGACCCTGGAGCTGTTAAGCAACTGTGCTAACCACTGCTACCAATGGCTCCTGTACCAATGTACCTCTGCATTCGCCACAGCTTTATCTTCCATTAAAGCACCTGGAGGAGGTGTAGCCACTTGCAGCAAGAAGACTAAGATGAGCATAACGAAGTTGCTTTGTTGGGTGATAGACTCTCCTAAACACTTTACCTTAAGGTCCCTATCCACTCAAAGGATTAACAGTCTGGGATTGTGAAAGACGTGATAAAAATGCAAGTTCATTGTTTTTCTCGCCAGTACGGTTGACTGCAAAAGTAAGGAGAACAAATACCCACTTTGATTAGCTTGGACAAATATACCAGAAACTGTGTACACATGGTAACTAGCATCTATCATGGCTTTAATGTTGCACACACTAAATCATTCGAGGAGCCCCTTGTGTGCTAAATGAATGGGATCTTCAGTAGGGTGGGTGGGAGTAGAACATTGATCGTGAGTTAAAGTTCACTCCATGTCTGTCCAACAGGAACACCTAAATGTGTTGAATGAGGAACCTGTTGATATCCAGTTCAACCCTTCGGGCTATCTGTTTTTGGCTGGGAAGGAGCAGAGTGAGATTTTAGAGGAAAATTATCGAATTCAGAGGTGAGATGTTTGAAACCCCTGTCATTCATGAGTTTCAAGATGATTAAATAACAAGAGTTAAGTGTATTTTTTTAAGACTTTTCCCCCCTATTTTCTCATCCCCTCTCTTGAGATGTGGATTCTTTTTTGTGGTATTCTTGCACCCTTCAGCACTTCTCCCAACTGCTTGTTCGTGTCGACCCCAGCAAGCAAGTATTGGTAGGCTATTAAATCACAAGGATAAAAATTTATCCCATCCTCGCGTGATATCTACACTAGGAGCTACCTGAAAGGGTTAATTGATAGTGACCAGGTCAGGTGCTACATTTGCTTTCTCGGTTTAAAAATGGAAAACTAGCTATTTCTCCCCCCTCCCAAAGGTATGTGTAGGTTTGGTGAGGAGGGAGTGCTTCTAGGATTGTGCAGCATACAGGGTGCTTAACTCTCCGTGCCACAAAATCAGGTAGATGCAAGTTTTGTGATGCTGTGTTTTGCTGAATTTTCAACTTCAGGTACACCGTTGTGGGAAAGTGTGAATTGAAAAGGCATATGAGAAACTTGACTTCGTCAATCAAGGGATAGATTACAAAAGCAGGGAAGTCATGTTGGACTGTATAGAACCTTGGTGAGGCCACAGCTAGCATACTGAGCTGTTCCAATTGCCACATTATCAGAAGAATGTGATTGCATTGGAGGGGGTGCAGAGGAGTTTCACCAGAAGTTGCCTGGGATTGAACATTTAAGTAATGAAGAGAAGCTGGATTGTCTTGGGTTGTTTTCATTAGAGCAGAGAAGACTGAGGGTGACCTGATCAAGGTGTACAAGATTTTGAGGGATATGGACAGGGTGGGTAGGGAGTAGCTGTTCCCCTTAGTTGAAGGGTCATTCACGAAGGCATACAAGTTTAAGATGAGTGACCAGAAATTCAGGGGGAATGAAGAAAATGTTTTTTACCTAGAGGGTGGTGACAGTCTGGAATTCACTGACTAAGAGGGTGGTAGAGGCGGGTTACCTTGCATCCTTTAAAAAGTACTTGGATGAGCACTTGGTGCGACATAACATTCAGAGCTATGGGCCAAGTGTTGGCAAATGGGATTAGGTAGGTAGGTCAGGTGTTTTTCATGTGTCGGTGCAGAATCGATGGGCCAAAGGGCCTGTTCTGCACTGTGTGGTTCTATGATTCTGTGGATGTCAGACTTTCTCTGGTGGGAAGGAAACTTTCAGCAGAGCCAATTTTCAGAGACAGTCGCAAGTATTTGCTTGTTCTGCCCCTTTGGTGGAGGATGTATTGGTCACCAACCTGTAAGAAGAAAAGTGCATAATGATCAATCGAGGGAAAAGGGATGGCTAATGTCTAAATGAGAAAAAAAAAATATGTTTCCAACCTTTTAGGGCTGAGGGAGCAGCAGTGACTCTGCTAACACCGCAGCAGATACAAAGGAAATTCCCATGGATCAACACTGATGGGGTTGCTCTAGCTTCATATGGTGAGTGCCACATGAAGAAGATTTGACGAATTAAAAAGAGTTTAATCATTTAAAAAAAAAAAAAACCATGGTGACTCTCGTATTCAATGAAAGACGTCACTGCTGGATAGTGGAAGAATTTCATGCAGACAGTGTTAAATCTAGAAAAATCAGGTTGGGTGCAGAGTACAACTCCAGTAATTCATCTGACCACCCAATCTCAAACATGTGGCCCTTATGCATGGTATTTTTATTCCCTATATCAGCCAACCTATGGTTGTTTCTGAGTGACATGATTTTAAATAAAGGACAGGTTTATGTTCTAGTCACAATAAGAACATGACTACTCAAACATAGTACGAATATACTTTACTCATTTTCACACTTTTACACTATAACATCACTTTTGCAATGAATACTTTGCTGTCTTAACCCTCGCCCCCATCTCTCTCCATACTATATTCTGCTACTCTTAACCTGGCTAGTAAGTTTCTTTTCCCAAATTAAATCATCTGGTTTGTTACATTTAGATGTTGCATTAGGAATCTCCATACTAATACTGCTGAGTAACAAGTGTATACAGAGGAACTTTCCTGAGTAATCCACCACCAATCGTATTTGACTTGTAGGAGGCAACATTGCCATCGCCACGTCATCTTGCGTTTCATTTTGACATTTTAACTCATTGTTTGTTTCCCTTGGAATCAATTTGTTGTTCACCTCCTTAAAATAAAGGCCCGTTATTGTTTTGACATGTGATGTGTTGGAGGTGGGGGAGGAAGTTTTATTCTCATCCTAATTGTTCAAAAGTACAAAAACAGTTCAACCAATCTCAATCCCTTTGTCCTTTGGTTAAAAACTCTATCACTGCAGAAAATTCATTCCAAATTCTGTCTCCTGAAATATTCTACCTCGGCAGGTTTTTACAGGTGGATCTATCGCTGTTTTGAGTTATTCTAGTCTTACAACACCAGGTTAAAGTCCAACAGGTTTGTTTCAATGTCACTAGCTTTCGGAGCGCTGCTCCTTCCTCAGGTGAATGAAGAGGTCAGACCTCTTCATTCACCTGAGGAAGGAGCAGCGCTCCGAAAGCTAGTGACATTGAAACAAACCTGTTGGACTTTAACCTGGTGTTGTAAGACTTCGTACTGTGCTCACTCCAGTCCAACGCCGGCATCTCCACATCATTGAGTTATTCTGTCATTATTCCTATGTATACACCAGAAGAGAATGTAGCTAAATGCTGCAGTCAATCTAATTTCAAATGTTTGGGTCCCTATTTTCTTGCAATTGATTTTTTAATTTTACTCTTTGTAATTTGGTTAAGCATAATTGGGTTTGGTCATTCTCATTTGGGTCTGAATTTTCATTGGACCCCCGATTTCTGGATCGGTTCTAGGGATGTATTGTTGCACTCCGATTCATTATTATCCCTGTTCAGGGACTGTGTCTGAGCAAGACCAATTGGACCTGTTCCAATGGGGTTCATTGTTCTTGATGCTGTTACTTGCTGTATGACCCCAACCTCTCTCTGACTTGTACTATTGACCATGCAAGTACTGTGAATCTGTAGCATCTCTTCAAGCTTTTTATTCCGCTTTTCTATCTCTTCAAATATCTTGTGGTTATCCTTATCTAATTGACCTTGTCTGGTTCTGATGCTCTCTCCTCTCTTGCTGTTGACTGACTGGAATTTGTGGACTGCTGTAATTCATGCTTCTTAGCGACTTTCCATCACAGTTATCAACACTTTTCCTTTCATGCTTTTTACTTGAACTCTTATTTCAGTATGTCTAATCTTTGGTATAATTGCAAATAAAGAAAGAAATTTCAATTACATAATGCTTTTCACAATCTCAGGTTGTCGCAAAATGCTTCACCGCCAATCGAAATCCAAATTCCAGTACCAAGCTCTGAATATGTGGAGCAGACAAATGCTAAATTCTGCACTATGCCCCTGATGTGTCTGATATGTTGTATTGAGAAATCCTAGTATGGAGTTTATATTGGAGGAAAGATATCAGAAAGATCTTCCCCATTCACTTCACCACTGAGCATGTATTGAGATTTAGATTGCAAGCTATCACTTTATGATGAGGGGTTCCCTGAATTGAAACACTGTGGATTGTGCTGAATAACCAGGTGCAAAAGTAGAACACTGGACCAAGTACCAGTGACATCACAGAGCAAGGACAGCACAGATGTGTTATTGCTAGTTCTTGAGAGCATAGAGTCAATGCAATCATAAGATCAATATTAGTCATTATCGTAGAGATCCAGTTATTATGACATAGGAGGCCATGTGGCTATTGAGTCTGTAACTGGCAGAACCATACGGGCAAGTTGTTAATGAATAAAAATCTAAATCGTGGACATAACAATAAATTAGATACAAAATTCAAAATCATAAATGTATTGCTATAGAGGACCTGAATAGGCTCTAGTATTAGGGCTGATCTGACTTGTGATCAGAAACTTTACGCTGTCTGTCCTTGAATAGCACAGCAATTCTGATGTTGACTGACAAAAGATTGGTGGCAACCTGAACAATAAGTTTACTTTAATTTATGTTAAGATCTGTTTTCTCGAAGAGGGCCACCAAAAATTACAAGAACTATTATTGCCGTGGACTTGTTTCATTATAACCTTAATCAAACTGCTGTGTCGTCATCGGTATTTCAGTGAAAAGATGACCATTACGTTTTTGTACTTTGTCCAGTTGAGCTATGACAAACAGCTACCAGCACAATTTGTTTTTGCTTTCTTCCCCCAGCTTACACTGCGTCTGGAAAGAACTATGAGTTGTATAACAGGATGAAATATTTGTGGGTACAAGTCTACCATTGTACTGATAAAGTACTGGTGGTTATAGGCCTGTCTCTGTATAAAATGGGTACTGTACTTATGGGTACAGGTCTGTCACTTTAGCACTGAAGTGAAATACCAATGGTACAGGTCTGTCATTTCTGGTGAATAATTTAAGAACGATAGATTCAGTTATCGCAAATTTATTCGTCAAAAAATTGAAATACATTAGCTTAAATCATTTTATAGCTTTGAAAACCATGTTACCAATAATTAGTAAATATTTCCAGTTGATTTCAAAGAATTTTGATCTGTTGCCAACTTTGGTGTCACATTTAACCCTGAGATGAGCTTCCAACCTCCTATTAGCACCATCACTAAGACTAGTTATTTCTGCTTGCATTACAACACCCGGTTTCACCCGGGCCTCAGCTCATTTGCTGCTCATGCCTTTATTACTCCGAGGCACAACTAATCCAATGCGCTCCTGGCTGTTCAAACACTTTACCTTCTAACCTTGAGTTAATTAAACATCTGGTGCCTGTGTCTTAACTTGCACAATGTCCCGTTCCTTATCACCCTGTGCTTGCTGCCCTAGGTTGGCTCACGGTCAAACACCATCTTGACTTTATTTTCTTGATCCTTTTAAATCCCTCCGTTGCCATGCCATGCTCCTGCCTATCACTGTAATCTCCTCTAACCACACAAATCTTCAAGCTATCTATGCTTCTCTGGTGGAACTGTTGCTGCTAACTTTAGCCTTAGTTTAATTGCTCTGTTCTATCACCTTTGCTGTTGAGTCGCCAGGTATCTTTCTGATACCGCCACGTGGTTCAAGTCCGAGTAATGATCAATAATCCAACACACCGCTTAGTAAGAGTTAAATCAATGCACATTTATTATATACAGTAATCAATACTCGTGCATAAATACTACGTCTAAGCTACTTCCTACAACTAACAGGCCAATACTTAACTTGGAAATGGCCCACCAGGTCAGGGAAACGAATGGCCTTTCGTTTGGGTTCTGAGCCTGTGGGATTCGAAGCTGGTACAGATCGATAGCTAGGAGCACCTATCTCGTATCGAGAGTTGAAGTAAGACTTACGATTTGAGCGGCTGTTGCAGAAGGCTAGCAGAAGGGTCGCAGGAGGGTGCAGAAGAGGTAGCAGAAGATTCGAATTGAACTTGGACTCTATTCTTATGGTCCCCAGGGGCTTCCCGCCTTTCGGGGCGGACCCTGTACCTGGTTCCAAGTGATTGGACTTTGTCCCAATCACTTGGTTCGATATTCTCCAATGCTGGAGCCATTCCTTGATCGATGGGCGGTCTTTGGGTGATCGTTCACCTCCCTTTCTGTAGGCTCCTGTTGGCGCCGAAGAGTCTGGGTTGGCTTTGTGTGTCTAAATTGTTGCACGTTGTTCCCGGGGATTGCTCATTAGTATTCAGGTGGCTGGTGTTTTGTTGTGCTGCTGGCTGCAGGTATCGATCTTGTCTGGCCTTCCCAGAGGTGAATACACAGTTTACCTGCAGCTGCTTGTTTTAGTCCTGTTGGCTGATTTTCCCATCAGCCTTTTCCGTTCGCCATTTTAAATCTGGGTTAGCCATTCTAAATCGGGAGTTAGCCATTTTAACTGGCTACAGAACTCAAACTGGGCAGCACGATACTACAGTGGCTAGCACTGCTTCACAACGCCAGGGACACTGGTTCGATTCCCGGCTTGGGTCACTGTCTGTGCAGAGTCGGCATGTTCTCCCCCTGTCCTGTGGGTTTTCTCCATGTGCTCCGGTTTCCTCCCATAAGTCCCAAAAGACGTGCTTGTTAGGTGAATTGGACATTCTGAATTCTCTCCCAGTGTACCCGAACAGGCGCCGGAACGTGGCAACTAGGGGATTTTCACAGTAGCATTACAGTGTTAATGTAAGCCTACTTGTGACACTAATAAAGATTATTATTATTATTATAACTGAGCATCATTGAGCAGGTTATTGCTGTGTAACTGCCACTTCATAGTGCTATCGATGACACCATCCGTCACTTTGCTAATGATCAGGAGTTGACTGCAGCGTGGCAATTGGTGGGATTCTCCTCCTTTTTCTGGGAGGCCATACCTGGCCAATTTTCCACATTGTTGGGTAGATGCCAATGTTGTCACTGTAATGGAACATCTTGACTTGGGGCAAATTAATTCTGGAGTCAAAGTTCTCCGTACTATTGTTGGGATGTCGATAGGGCCCATAGCCTTTGTAGTATCCAGTGCTTTGGAGCCATTTCTTAATATGGCCTGAATTGAATTGGCTGAAAACTGGCATCTGTGAGTCTGGAGATCTCAAGGGAGCCGGGGTGGATCCAGGTCACCGTCTTCTGTGCATCTCACATACATTAAAGGTTATAATAGGTTTAGATTTATACTTTATGATTGCATCTGAGCTTAAAAACTGATGTCCGACAATGCTGCAAACTGACATTAGGTTGTGGTCAGTCTCCCTTTAGAAATGAATGGATAAGATACTCTACCAAAATTAATATGCAGACAGCCCGATTTTGCCTGTTAGTTGCTGATCTCCTTGTGCTCTGTGGTGTAGGTCTGGAGAACGAAGGCTGGTTCGATCCCTGGCTGCTGCTGAATGCTTTCCGTAGGAAGGCGATATCAATGGGCGTGTATCCATGTCATGGAGAGGTAGTAGGTGAGTAACTGGCATGCAAATATTTTGATTTTACAACCCTCTTACGACAGATTAGAATTAGAATTTACAGTGCAGAAGGAGGCCATTCAGACCATCGTGTGGAGCCCTTTCAGCTGGCCAAACCCCAAAGGGAGAGTGGGGTCTGAGTGCATCGTTTGCCACCTTAAACCGCATCAGCTTTGGTCTTTTTGTCATTGACATAATTGGATTTATGTAGGTTCTTCAGAAGCTTTTTCCCAGGGTGGAAGAGTCAATTACTAGGGGACATGGATTTGAGGTGCGATTGGCAAAGTTTAGAGGAGATGTGTGAAGGAAGTTTGTTTTTCTGGGGGATAATGGGTGCCTGGAACTCGCTACCAGAGGAGGTGGTGGAAGCAGGTACGATAGTGACGTTTAAGGGGCGTTTTGACAAATACATGAATAGGATGGGAATAGAGCGATTATGGACCCATAGAAGGTTAAACGTGTAGCATGGTCGGCACAGGCTTGGAGGGTTGAAGGGCCTGTTCCTGTGCTGTACATTTCTTTGTTCTTCTTTCATTCCCTCACAACAAATTAAGTATCCCTTTCAGAATCATCGCTGTTTTTATGTAGCAAGCATGGCAACCAAGTTGTGCACAAAATGATCCCTCAAACAGCAAAAAGATTTTGAAAAACTTTTTTTTTTTTTTTAAGGTGCTTGTTGAGGAATATTAGCCGGACCAGTGGGCAGAACTACCCTACCCTTCTTCGATCTTGTGGTGCTTGTCCACAGATCCCTTAAGACGGCAGGTCTGGTTAATAGGGTAGTTAAGAATTATGGGACACTTGCCTTTATCAGTCGTGGCATAGATTATAAGAGCAGGGAGGTTATGTTGTAGCTGTACAAAGCTTTGGTTAGGCCACAGCTGTGTGCAGTTCTGGTCGCCTCACTATAGGAAGGATGTGATTGCACTGGAAAGGGCAGATTCACCAGGACGTATTGGGTTTGTTTTATTGTCATGTGTACTGAGGTACAGGGAAAAGTATTTGTTCTGCATACAGTCCAGACCGATCATTCCATACGTGAAAAAAACATAGGGCATACATAAATCACAATGTAAATACATAGACACAGGCATCGGGTGAATATACAGGAGTGTAGTACTACTCAGTAGAGAAGATGTTTGAAGAGATCAGATCAGCCCATACGGGGGGTCATTCAGGAGTCTGGTACAGCGGGGACAAAGCTGTTTTTGAATCTGTTAGTACATGATCTCGGACTTTTTTTTGCCTGGGGTGGAACATTTGAGCTATGAAGAGAGGCTGGATAGGCTCAGGTTGTTTTCCGTCGAGCAGAGAGGCTGAGGGGGTCCTAATTGAGGTATATAAGATTGAGTGTGTGTACAGGGTGGATAGGAAACAGCTGTATCCCTTAGTTGAATGATCACTAACGAGGGGGGCATAATTTTAAGATGAGTGGCAGGAGGTTTAGAGGGGAATTGAGGGAAGAAGAGCGATGGAAGTCTGCAATTCACTGCCAGCGAGGAAACCTCCCCACCTTTAAAATGGATGTGGATGAGCACTTGTCATAACATTCAAGGCTATGGGCCAAGTGCTGGAAAGTGGGATTAGTGTATTTTTGTTGGTGCAGACTCCATGGGCTGAAGAGCCTCTTCTATACTGTGTGATTCCATTCCTCACATCAAGATTGCCACACATCCCAACGTGTTTCTCAGTTTTACATCCGGCTTCTGACAATCCAGAGACTGGAAAATGTGGCCCAATGTGTGTGAAGATATATACTTGCAAATTGGTCAGAATGTTATCGGTGTCTGCGTGAGTTTCACCCCCATAACCCAAAGATGTGCAGGTTAGGTGGATTGGCCGTGCTAAATTGCCGCTTAATTGGATCAAAATAATTGGGGTACTCTAAATTTATAGCTAAATATGACTCCTGTGGAAAGGCCAGTTGAGTTAGGTTTGTTGGAGAAAACCTGGGGCCTGTAAGTAATGTAAATATATCAGGAGTCTGTTCTTCTCGCAGAGTGCTATGAACCATTTGAACAAGTTACTGGTTTGTGCAATTGAGTACTCATTGAGGTCAAGTGCTTAATAGGATCCTGGATGAGCTCCTGTTGATTATGGTCCCCTGCAACTTGTTTAACTGCCTTCAGGAATCAAAGAAATTGGGGCGGCACGGTGGTACAGAGGTTAGCAGGTCGATCCTGGCCCCGAGTCACTGCACGTGTGGAGTTTGCACGTTCTCCCTGTGTCTGCTTAGGTCTCACCCCCACAACCCAAAGATGTGCAGGAAAGGTGGATTGGCCACACTAAATTGCCCCTTAATTGGGGGGGAAAAAATTGGGTACTCTACATTTATTTTAAAAAACGAATCAAAGAAATTTCCCAGATTATTTTAACCATTAATTTCATCCTGATTTAGCACGATTCTGTAATGTTCTTTGATTGGGCTGATGTGAACAAAGAACATTAGACTTTGTTTTATTCCTAACACTACATAACGAATAACTGAAATGTCTAAGATGAATACAGTTGGAAATAAATGTCTTATCACTAACTTACACCAAGATACAACAGAACTGCTCTAACCTGCGACTTGGGGTATCGACTCCTTACAAACACCTTCTGAAGGAACTCATTGTGCCTGCGGGCCCTGGGACTCCGTACTCACCCCACCTGCTGGTCGGATGGTAGAACTACAACAGTAAAACATCTAACTTATAATACACATGCAGATCAGAGAACTTAGTGATGATGACCTACTCGTATTATATACAGATAGTCTACCTATCATCACAGATTCCAGTCTTGTCCAGTTTTTCAACTTCTTCCTTGATCTCAACTCTCCCTGTCGCTGCTCACTCCTTCAACCCTACAACCCCTTTTTCAATCTCTGTTGCTCACCAATTCTCTCCTTTCGAGATTTTTTTATTATGTAAAGGTGCTTTATAAATGCAGACTATTACTGAATTAGTCTAAGCTTATCCCTCACTCTGGTGTTAATTGCACCGTGACATTATTGGGCAGCTTTGGTGGACCAGCTGGTTGTTTCCATTAGTCATGTGCAAGGCGAAATGACTCGGGACTGCTGTAAACACCCCACTGGATGATGCTAGCATGGCCCTGATAGAGGGCTGGAAGCTCAGCCTGGAATAGCACAAAGAGGCCCAAAGCAAGGGATGAAGCAAATATTGTATTTCCTTCTCCTTCCATTATTCACACCATTTAAAGTTTGTTCCTCCTATTTTGTTCGCTATTTTCTCCATAAGCCCCACAACCAATGAAATAGTGAGTTTTAGCACTATTGCTTGGGGCCAATATGAGTACATGTCTTATCAGCAAGTCTGCAAACTATAACTACATGTGTTTCAGGCAGTGAAAGTTATATAGAATTCAAATTAAGGGGAGCACAAGATCAGACTGGGCCATGTGTGAGGTTCTGCATAGGATAATGGATGAAAGAAAATCTGGAACATTGAGGAAGCTCAAAACTGCAGCACAATTTCATTGCTTCATTCTGAAGTAAAGTTTATCAACAAACTTTGCTCGTATATGCATCACAGCCCATCACTTCAACAAGGGTCTTGAAAAGGGCAGCACGGTAGCATATTGGTTAGCGCAGTTGCTTCACAGCTCCATGGTCCCAGGTTCGATTCCCGGCTTGGGTCACTGTCTGTGTGGAGTCTGCACGTTCTCCCCGTGCGTGCGTGGGTTTCCTCCGGGTGCTCCGGTTTCCTCCCACAGTCCAAAGATGCGCAAGTTAGGTGGATTTACCATTCTAAATTGCCCTTAGTGTCCAAAAAGGTTAGGTTGGATTACGGGGATAAAGGGGATAGGGTGGAGGTGTGGGGCTTAAGTAGGGTGCTCTTTCTAAGGGCCGGTGCAGACTCGATGGGCTGAATGGCCTCCATCTGCACTGTAAATTCTATGATACTCTGTGAGAGGGCTGCTGCCACACCAGAATTTCCAATGGGATCCACAAAGTTCAGTTGGATTTTATGTAGTTGCTCCTTCTCCTATATTATTGCTTTGCTTTGCACAAACTTCGATAATCTCAAACATGCACACTTTTTTGAGGATATTGTAAACCCAGTACAAATAAATTTGGACGAACAATACCATATTTCTTTACACTGATCCTATAATAAAAGCTGTTCTTTTGAATTGCCCTAAACTTGACAGCATGGTGTGATTAGTTTTAGCTTATAGAATTCGAACAGCCTAACCTAATCTGTGCACGAGTACAACACTGAATAAACATTTAAAATTAAATGTTCGTTTTGACATCTATTGTAAGCCGTTTCACTTATTTCCTACTAAATATGTTAAGCTTCCTGTTGAATCACTCATGACACACATTATAATTTTTCCACTTTACTGATGGCCACTCCATCCCAAGATGGTTATGCCATCAGTTAATACCCTCTATTCCACAGTCTACTGGCAATAGGAGGCGTTGGACTGCTGGCATTCCATCCTGCTTGGATGCTGTCCATCATTAATTTGTAAGGTGACCAGTGTTTGCAGTCATTTTCTAGACCAGAAAAATGATCACAAGCAGATGTTAAACCCAGCTTATTCATTAATGTGCCACTATATAAAAGCAAATTACTGCGGATGCTGGAATCTGAAGCTTTGACAAAGAGCCATCGGACTTGAAACGTTAGCTCTTTTTTTTTTTTCTCCCTACAGATGCCAGACCTGCTGAGATTTTCTCTTTTCGTCAATGTTCCACTATATATGTTGTACATGTAACTTCAATCCCAAGCGACTTGCCAACTAAGAATACACAATAAATAATGACTTTCAATGTCATTCATATCCCAAAAGTTCCAGCCTGGTGGTGGACAGATTGTAGATTATTTCTGCATTGATTAACTAAGGCAGACCAAATGACCTTTCAAATTCTTATCTACCTTGTAAGCTGTAACATTAAACTCTTAAGAAAATACATCACGGGTGTTGATTAGGTTATGTGGACCCCATCTCATGGTTATGCTATTCTGTTTACAAAGCAAGCAGACTAGAACATAGGAAATAAGACTACAAGGCAAAAATAAATGACTTTGATTTTGCAAGAGAGCCTTGCAGGCTTTTATTTCTACCAGCTCAGTGTAAATGTGGCTCGATCAAATAGCAGACCCTTCCACTGGGCCAACACATGAAGCTGCTGCATTTACCAACATTGTTGCAGTCTTGGTAAGTTTTTTCAAAAAATCTCTATATTCCGGCAGGTTTTCAGCACTCAACCAGGGAGATGGAAACAGATGATGGCAGGAGTGTCTCACTGAAAAGAATTCACCACGTCAATGTACGAGACCAGTGGCAGTTTACTTCAGCTTCTTCACAGGAACAAGAACCTTCACCACCATTCAGTTCAACCCTGGCTGATCTTTATCTTAACTCCATTTACCTGATTTGGTCCTGTAACCCTTCCTACCAGAAATCTATCAGTCTGTTTTGTCAAACTTGAACAGTTTGGGGCAGGCATTTCTTAAGTGAAGAAATGCTTCCTGACATTATCCCTGAATGACCTAGCTATAATTTGTTTTTAAAAATAAATTTAGACTACCCAATAATTTTTTTCCAATTGAGGGGCAATTTAGCATGTCCAATCCACCTACCATGCGCATCTTTGGGTTGTGGGGGTGAAGCCCACGCAGACACTGGGAGAATGTGCAAACTCCATACGGACAGGGCCGGGATTCGAACCCGGGTCCTCAGCGCCGTAGGCAGCAGTGCTAACCACTGCACCACTGTGCTGCCCTAATTTATGATGTTTTTGAGGTTGTGATCCTTTTGCTCTGGATTCTCCCACCTTAGATCACCGTTCCCGTCCCCCACAACTGGAGAACCCCCTAATCTTCCGTAGGCGAGGACAAAAAACAACTTGTCCATGCAACTTTATAGCCCTGATATCATACTGGTGAATTTGCACTGGAGCCCTCCAAACTTTGCATCCTTTCTCCGAAATGAGTATAGTACTGTAAATGGTGTCCAACCAAAGTTTTATTTAACTTTTGCTCCTAACTGTACCTCACTCCATCCCCAGATCCAAGTGTGATTAAGGCAGTGTAACAAAGCGGCTGCATGGACATGTGTGAAACTGGAGCAGTTACTCTGACCCACTTAATAATTGCAGCTGAACAACCAGTCTTAAAAAAAACAATTTTTCAATTGTTGCTCCCTGACACGTGCTGCTGAGGCTGTTGCCCCCTCACTACACAGCTTTGGGTTGATGCTCTCTGGTGTCTCCTGCTGGGCTGGAGCTGTCTGGCATCTGCTGGTAGGGTTGTGATATGAGCTTAAAGTCAAGTGATGGACTGGGAACTAATATTGACCCCTGCTATGTCTTAATTACAGGTCCGGATGCCAAATAGTATGGAGTACCAGCCAGTGGAGTGTGCACTGATCATAAATGAGGCTGGGGCATGGTCAAGCAAAGTGGCAGAGATGATTGGTATTGGTGATGGGCCTGAAGGCACCTTGGAGGGCACAAAACTTCCAGTGGAGCCCAGAAAAAGGTGAGCAAATGAAGCAGGGTTGTGGTGAAATGCAGAACAGCAAAGGCTGCATCAAAAGGCAAACACAAGCTGTCATGAAAATTTAAGATTTCTCTTTTATCACAGTGGGAAAACTGCAAATAAGGGATTGCAAGATTGGTTGTGAATGAAGTTCCTTTTTGCCAATGCCTGCTGGACCAATCAATTCACTAAAGTCACATGTGTGCAATGATATGCTCAAGTAATAACTGCAGGCACCACCTGAGGATGGAATAGTCAGGGAGAGAATGGTTTCTGCCTGTAATTTGTGTACATGGACACTTTAATCCCAGCCTGAGGCACAAAGGAAAACAATTTGATTTATTTTAGTTTATGCCAATTGAAGCCCAAGTGTAAAAACAAACAGTGACAGCATAGATACAAAGTTTAGGGACAGGAAGCAAAGAGCAATAAACAGTTGTTTACATCCAGAAGAATATATGGACACCAGATTTCCTGTGGTGAGTGTCAAGGCCACTGCTTTTCTTTATATGTTAGTGACTTAGATATGCGGGACACTCTTTCAAAATTTGTGAATGTCATAGAATCATCGAATCAGTGCAGGAGGCCACCATTCAGCCCATGAGTCTGCACCGACCCTCGGAAAGTGCACTTCTTGCCAAATCCTTGTTTATCTCCTAATGCAAATTTTTACCCAGTGCTTATTTACTTATAGAAAATTAACTAATCCTTACTTCAATGCATGCCTTTAACACCTAAAATACTTTGGTGTTCTAAACCTTGTAGACAATCTGTCTTCAGTTTAATTAAATGATTTTCATATACAGACAAGCCTGCTTCACAGAATAACACAGCAAAGCCCCAAAATGTTAAATATAATACTATCTCTTTCAATACTACTGCACTTTCTCCGTGTCTGCGTGGGTTTCCTCGGGTACTCCAGTTTCCTCCCACAGTGCAAAGATGTGCATATTAGGTGGATGGGCCATGCTGAATTGGCCCTAGGTGGAGTTATAGGAATAGGGTGGAGTTTGGGCTTGGGTAGGGTGCTCTTTTAGGGGGCTGGTGCAGACTCTATGGGCCAAATGGCTTTCTATTGTACTATAGAGATTCCATGATTCTATATTGTTCAAAAGACTACTGTAGGTTACTCCAGTAGTGGAAGACCAGGGCAACAGTTCCCTGCACTTTCCAAGTCTCTCCACTTACTCTAGCCCATACTCTAGCCCATTCAGTCTGTTGTGCCCATGTTAGCTCTCCTCAAGAGTAACTCGGCTAATCTCACTCCCCTGCCTCTTCCCTGGAGCTCTAAAAATGTTTTCAGTTCAAGCAATTACCCAATTCCTTTGCGAAAGCCACAACTGAATCTGCGTCCAACGCACAGTACATTCCTGTTCAAAATTGGACACGTACTCCAGTAGAGGCCAAACCAGTGCTTTGTAAAGGTTCACAACTTTCTTGATTTTGTACTTGGACGAGAGATAGTATTGTGTAATTGGTGAAGGTCTGAAAACAGTTGGAAAAAACAGAGAGAAACTTAAACATTTTGTTAATCTTTCTAGGTTTAAACATTCCGAGTGAGAAGATTGTTCAAATCTGTACTAGCTGACATTTTAGCCGTACGTCTACAATTCTTCTGCAAACGAATTACCCTGACAGGGAAGGCCTCTTCCCATTTACATAACACTGTGATTTAAACATACAATTCTTTCCAAGTCAAATCTACATTTCCATTTTTAGTATTTGCATGTTCCCCTCCCCTTAGGCTAGTGACTTTTACTGCAATAGGTTTTTTGTTGCTGTCAGTTCATTCACCTAGATGTTCATTCTTTTTTAAAAATATATATATTTTATTAAAGTTTTCAAACACAATTTTTCCCCCCCGGCTGCTGCTGCCGGCTATCTATTTTCCCCCTAATGTTCCGCTAGATTGTCGAGGAACGGTTGCCACCGCCTGGTGAACCCCTGAGCTGATCCTCTCAGCGCAAACTTCATCCGCTCCAGTTTTATGAACCCTGCCATATCGTTTATCCAGGCCTCCATACCGGGGGGTTTCGCTTCCTTCCACATGAGTAAAATCTTACGCCGAGCTACTAGGGACGCAAAGGCCACAATATCGGCCTCTTTCGCCTCCTGCACTCCCGGCTCATCCGCTACCCCAAATATAGCTAACCCCCAGCTTGGCTTGACCCGGACCTTCACCACCTTCGAGATCGCTCCCGCCACTCCCCTCCAATACCCCTCCAGTGCCGGACACTACCAAAGCATATGTGTGTGGTTCGCCGGGCATCCCTCGCACCTCCCGCACTTGTCCTCCACTCCGAAGAACCTGCTCAACCTCCCTCCCGTTATGTGTGCTCTATGTAGCACCTTAAATTGGACCAGGCTAAGCCTGGCACACGAGGAAGAGGAATTTACCCTGCTTAGGGCATCAGCCCACAAACCCTCCTCAATCTCCTCCCCGAGCTCTTCTTCCCATTTACCTTTCAGTTCTTCTACCTGCTCATCTCCCTCTTTTCTCATCTCCCGGTATATTTCGGACACTTTGCCCTCCCCGACCCGCCCCCCCGAAAGCACTCTATCCTGGATCCCCTGTGTCGGGAGTAGCGGAAATTCCCTCACCTGTTGTCTCGTGAACGCCCTCACCTGCATATACCTAAAGATATTCCCCGGAGGCAGCTCATACTTTTCCTCTAGCGCTCCCAAGCTCGCAAACGTCCCATCTATAAATAAGTCTCCCACTCTCCTAATCCCTGCCCGGTGCCAGCTCTGGAACCCTCCGTCCAACCTCCCTGGGGCAAACCTATGGTTGTTCCTGATCGGGGACCACACCGAGGCTCCCAGCACACCCCTCTGTCGCCTCCATTGCCCCCAGATACTTAATGTTGCCGCCACCACTGGGTTCGTGGTAAACCTTTTCGGGGAGAGCGGTAGTGGCGCCGTCACCAGCGCTTTTAAGCTCGTTCCTTTGCAGGACGCCATCTCCAGCCTTTTCCACGCCGTCCCCTCTCCCTCTATCATCCACTTACAGATCATCGCCACATTGGCGGCCCAGTAATAGTCGCCCAAATTCGGCAATGCCAGTCCCCCTCTGTCCCTGCTACGTTGCAGGAACCCCTTCCTTACCCTCGGGGCCTTCCCTGCCCACACGTAGCTCATGATGCTCCTATCTATTTTTTTGAAAAAGGCCTTGGTGATCAATATAGGGAGACATTGAAACACAAATAGGAACCTCGGGAGGACCATCATCTTAATCGCCTGCACTCTGCCCGCCAGTGACAGCGGCTGCATATCCCACCTTTTGAAATCCTCTTCCATTTGCTCCACCAGCTGAGTCAGATTGAGTCTGTGTAAGGTTCCCCAGCTCCTGGCTATCTGAATCCCCAGGTATCGGAAGTTTCTTTCCACTCTCCTTAGTGGTAGGCCATCTATCCCTCTACTCTGGTCCCCAGGGTGTATCATGAAAAGCTCACTCTTTCCCATGTTCAGCCTATATCCCGAGAAATCTCCAAACTCCCTCAATATCTGCATAACCTCTGTCATCCCCCCCACTGGATCCGCCACATACAGCAGTAGGTCATCTGCGTAGAGTGACACTCGGTGTTCCTCTCCCCCTCTAACCACCCCTCTCCATTTCCTGGAGTCTCTCAGCGCTATGGCCAGTGGTTCAATTGCCAGCGCGAACAGTAATGGAGATAGCGGGCATCCCTGTCTTGTTCCCCTATGTAGCCGAAAATACTCCGACCTTTGCCGATTTGTGACTACACTTGCCATTGGGGCCCCATAGAGGAGTTTAACCCAGCTGACAAACCCCTCCCCGAACCTCCTCAGCACCTCCCATAGATAGTCCCACTCTACCCCTTCAAATGCCTTCTCTGCATCCATTGCCGCCACTATCTCTGCCTCCCCCTCTGCTGGGGGCATCATTATCACCCCCAATAGCCGTCGCACGTTGACATTCAATTGTCTCCCCTTTACGAACCCTGTCTGATCTTCGTGCACCACCCCTGGGACACAATCCTCTATCCTCATTGTCAGTACTTTTGCCAGCAACTTGGCGTCCACATTCAGGAGCGAGATAGGCCTATAAGACCCGCATTGCAGCGGGTCTTTATCTCACTTCAGGATTAGTGATATCGTCGCCTCCAACATTGTCGGGGGTAGGGTCCCCCCTTCTCTGGCCTCGTTAAAGGTTCTTACCAGCAGCGGGGCCAACAAGTCCACTTATTTCCTGTAAATTCCACCGGGAACCCGTCTGGTCCCGGGGCCTTCCCTGCCTGCATGTTCCCCAGCCCTTTGGTCACCTCGTCCACCCCAATTGGCGCCCCAGGCCTGCCATCTCCTGCTCCTCCACCCTCTGGAACCTTAGTTGGTCCAGAAACTGCTGCAACCCCTCTTTTCCCTCCGGGGGTTGGGACCTATATAACCTCTCATAAAAGGTCTTGAACACCTAATTTACCTTCCCTGCTCTCCGCACCGTGGTTCCCGTTTCATCCCTAACTCCCGCTATTTCCCTCGCCGCTGTCCTCTTACGAAGCTGGTGGGCCAACAGGCGACTCGCCATTTCCCCATATTCATATCTCATCTCCTGTGCCTTCCTCCACTGTGCCTCTGCCCTCCCTGTGGTCAGCAGGTCAAACTCAGTCTGGAGTCGTCGCCTCTCCCTATATAGTCCTTCGTCCGGGGCCTCCGCATATTTTTTATCCACACTCAAAATCTCCCCCAGTAATCTTTCCCTCTCTTTGGCCTCTGTTTTCCCCTTGTGAGCCCTGATGGAGATCAACTCTGCCCTGACCACCGCCTTCAGCGCTTCCCATACTACCCCCACTCAGACCTCCCCATCATTGTTGGCCTCCAGGTACCTTTCGATACATCCCCGCACCCTTCCGCAGACTCCCTCATCCGCCAATAATCCCACATCCAGACGCCAGAGTGGACGCTGTTCCCTCTCCTCTCCTAGTTCCAGATCAACCCAGTGTGGGGCATGGTCTGAAACAGCTATGGCCGAGTACTCCGTTCCTTCCACCTTCGAAATCAGTGACCTTCCCAAAACGAAGAAATCTATCCGGGAGTATACCGTATACCTTATGGACATGGGAGAAAAAGGAGAACTCTTTGGCCAGCGGCCTAGCAAATCTCCATGGATCCACCCCCCCCCCCCCCCCAATTTGGTCCATAAACCCCCTCAGCACCTTGGCCGCTGCCGTCCTTCTTCCGGTCCTGGATCTAGATCTATCTAACCCTGGGTCTAGCACGGTGTTGAAATCCCCCCCCCCCCATTACCAGGTTTCCTACCTCCAGGTCCGGGATGCGTCCCAGCATCCGCTTCATGAATCCCGCATCATCCCAGTTCGGGGCATCCGTTGACCAGCACGACCTCCATTCCCTGCAGTCTGCCACTCACCATCACATATCTGCCCCCGCTGTCCGCTACAATGTTCCTAGCCTCGAACGACACCCGTTTCCCCACCAATATGGCCACCCCTCTATTCTTTGCGTCCAGCCCTGAGTGGAACACCTGTCCCTCCCATCCTTTCCTTAACCTAACCTGGTCCACCACCTTCAGATGCGTCTCTTGAAGCATGGCCTTTCGTCCTTTTAAGTGCGCGAACAGTCGGGCCCTCTCGTTCCACGTGATCAGCCGGACTGGGGGGCTGCCCGCTCCCCTCTCCTGTCGACTAGCCATCACCCTCTCTGGGCCAGTCCCACGTCCCGGCTCCGCGCACCCACCCGTCCCCCAGGCAGCGCATTCCCGACTCGACCACCTTTTCTCTTACCAGCTCCCTTTCGATCACAGCAGCAGCAACCCAGTCGCCCCCACCCCCCACTAGATCCCCATCTAGCATGGTTACTCTTCCCCCCCCCCCACCCCATATTGCTTCCGAAAGTCAGCTGGCTTCAACTGACCCCGGCTTCTCTCGCCCTTGACCCCCCCCCCCCCGTGTGAGGAACTCCCATCCTCCTTGCGCCTATCTTCCCGCCATCATCTCTCTGGCGCGGGAAAAGAAAAAGAAACCCCACGCTTTCTAGAACCATCCCGCCCCCCCATGGCGCAGCTCCCCCTACCGCCCCGTTCCCATTCCCCACCAGCGCCCACATTTCTCAGTGTCCCCCCCCCTCCCCAATTTACACCTCCTATACGTCAGCATTGTCGTTTCCCCTCCAACATCAGTCCCTCAGTCCTGTTCCAGTTTCTCTTTTTGAATGAAGGTCCGTGCTTCTTCCGAAGTTTCAAAATAGTAATGTCTATCCTGGTGCGTGACCCATAATCGCACCGGCTGCAACATCCCGAACTTCACTTTCTTCTTATGCAGTACTTCCTTGGCTCGACTGAAACTCGCCCTCCTTCTCGCCACCTCCGCACTCTGGAGGTGTGATACACTCGTATCACCGCATTCTCCCATCTGCTACTTCGTACCTTCTTGGCCCATCTCAGAACAACCTCTCTGTCATTGAAGCGGTGAAATCGCACGATCATCGCCCTAGGTGGTTCTCCAGTCTTTGGTCTCCTTGCAGGGACCCGGTGGGACCCTTCCACTTCCAAGGGGCCCGAGGGGGCCTCAGCTCCCATTAGCGAGCGTAGCATCGTGCTCGCATAAGCCCTGCCGTCAGCTCCTTCCACTCCCTTGGGGAGACCCAGGATCCGGAGGTTCTTTCTCCTTGATCTATTTTCCAGGACTTCAATTCTTTCGATGCACTTCTTATGGAGCGCCTCGTGCGTCTGCATTTTGACCGCTAGGCCCAGGATCTCGTCCTCGTTGTCCGTTACCTTCTGCTCCACCACACGGAACTCTATCTCCTGGGCATTTTGTGTCTCTTTAAGCCACACGATTGCCCGTAACATCGGGGCCAGCACCTCCTTTTTTAGCAGCTCCACACACCGTCTTAAAAATTCATCCTGGTCCGGTCCCCAAGTCGCCTGGGCTCCCTCCGACGCCACCTTGCTCCTTTCTTTCCTCTGCCGCTGCCCTCGAGGATTCTCCAAGATCTGGCCGCCGCCGCCGATCTTTTTCTTTCCCACTGGGGGGGACTCCCTGTTGCTTCACCCCACACCGGGTCTCGTCGAAAAAAAAAATTCCCGTTGGGGCTCTTAAAAGAGCCCGAAGGTCCGTCTAAGCTGGAGCCGCCGAAACGTGCGGCTTAGCTGGTCATCGCCGCAACCGGAAGACAGTCCTAGGTGTTCATTCTTAATGTAGTAGCTAAGGCAGCATGCGTCATCAAGGCTGTTCAGCTGAAGTTGGTTCTGATCCTGTGTTCACCCGAAGTCCAAAAAAATAAAGATTCACTTTTATATGGAGCTTTTCACAAACTCTGGATGTTACTCAGTGCTTTATGACCAATAAAGTAGTTTGGAAATATATTCATTGTAAAGCAGGAAACACGGCAACTAATCTTCACACAGCAAACTCCCACAGACAGCGATGTGACAATGACCAGATTGATTGAGGAATAAATATTGCCCACACCACATGGGATAGCTTCCCTGCTCCTCTTCAAAGGTGGTGTTTATCTGGGCAGCAACACTAGGGGGAGCACTTCCTCACATGTGCAAATGCAGTTCTCATCATACAGGAGTTAGTGTTGCATCTGCTGTATGCTCCACCCTGAGAGCATACCTGAAAATGAAGATCAGGATAGCAAACCTCTGACAGAATAAGAGGTGAAATGCCAATGAGAAAGTGGTGGGAGTGCTAGCAACAATAACTTGTTTCCCTAGATACTAAATTCAGTTGTATGGATGTGGCAGCTACAATATTTCATAATGGAAAAAGCCAGAACTGCCAAAGAACTGTCCAAACTACCTTTCCTGAAGTTTATTGCTCAGTTGAATGAATATGGTTTATTACCACCTTAAATAAAATATTAAATAAAAAATAATACTCCAATGTGGGGCTTGAGAGCATGACGTGGGATTCAGAGTCCCATTAACTGCCATTTGAGCTCGGCAGGCTGTGTTGGAACTTTCTTCACAAATCCTTTCTAACTTGGGTGACACTTCCATAATTCACTGCCCAAAACTTTTCAAACTACCCATTGGTCAAAGCAAGGAAGTTGGGTAGGCACAGTTCTTGGGCTGATGTGGTTTGTTCCATTCCGAACTGTCGTAGCTGATGCATTCATTGTTATTGTCATTGTTACTGCTGCTACTTTCTCATTGACAATCTTCCCCCTTACTCTGTCATGAATTTGCTATCCTAGTCTTCATTTTGAGTCATTCGAGCACTTTACAGAATGAGGTTTTAAAACTTCACCAAGGCCCCTGTCGCTGACTGGCAAAACATTAGAGGCAGTAATGCATGCGCCGGTGGCTGCAGTGGGCCGAGCGTGCATGTACAACAGTTCCTGACACACTTTTGGTTGGCTGCAGGAGCAATACTGATCTTTTGCATCCTCTTGAGCTAGCAGATGGGACATTGATTTAATGTCTCACCTGAAAGACGGCACTTCCGTCAGAGCAATACTTCCTGAACATTGCACTAACTTTTAGGAAAGGTAGTTTGCTTAGTTTTTGTGCTCAAGTGAGACTTGAACCTGGAACCTTGCGATTCAGAAGCGAGTGTGCTGCCAAGTGGGCCACAGCTGACACGCACAAAGGGGTTAATAGTTAACGATCAGAAGAAGGACCCCTGACTTTCATCTCCCTACGAGCTGGAGTAAAGTTAATTGTATTGCCTCTATCACTGCCTCAGTCAAAGATAGCTTGTTCAGCAGACTCTGGGTCTATGCTAGGCTCACATGGACTGTGTGGTTACTACTGGTGGTCCATCATCTGTTAGATAATCACGGCAGCGTCCAAAAGCTTTTCAACCTCTTCCTCCTCTTCCCTTAGATATGTGTATGTCTTCCACTGTCCAAATGGTCCAGGACTTGAATGTCCATTGATTATTGACCACAAAGGGGTTTACTTCCGTCGAGAAGGTTTAGGAGGAAATTATCTGGGTGGACTTTCTCCAACCGAGGTAAGCATCGCTGGGACTGTGTAAATTGCGATTTTTCATTTCTGCTTTTGTGTATGGGAGCTACAGCTGTGGGATGGCAAGGGGACAAAGCTGGTTGTACTGTCTGTACAATCTTTTACTAGAGTCACAAATAGGCTTACATTAATTAACACTGCAGTGAAGTTACTGTGAAAATCCCCTAGTTCCCACATTCCGGCGCCTGTTTGGGTACACTGAGGGAGAATTCGGAATGTTAAATTCACCTAACAAGCACGTCTTTCGGGACTTGTGGGAGGAAACCAGAGGATCCTGAGGAATCCCACACAGACACTAGGAGAACGCAGACAGTGACCCAGCCAGGAATCGAACCCAGGTCCCTGACGCTGTGATGCAACAGTGCTAACCACTGTGCTACGGTGCCACCCATACTTGGATGTTTGTGAAAGTGCCACAAAGTGTGCCTCCATTTTTATTCTCATTAGCTGTCTCTCCTCCATGCCTCCCCCATACCAAAGCTTTTGGTTTCATTCTCCTCGGCTGAGAGTATGACAATTCCACTTCATTTCTAACATCATTTGTCTATCACACATTCTTCAGAGAACCATACAGCACAGAAAAGCTATCATGCCTGTGTCAGCATTTCTCTCTTTCCCCCCCCCCCCCCCCCATCCCCCAAAAGCAAGGGCGTTGGCCCCCTTCCCATGTGTAGCTCTGGCTGCCCCGATACCCCGAATATTGCCACTATTGAGCATGGTTTCACCCTCACCCCCACCACCTTGGACATTGCCTCAGAGAAGGCTGCCCAGAACCTAGCAAGCTTGGGGCAAGCCCAAAACACGTGGGTGTAGTTGGCCGGGTCCCTCTGGCACCGTTCACATTTGTCCTCCACATCTGGGAAGAACCTGCTCATTCGGGTTCTGGTCAGGTGCGCTCTGTGCACCACTTTGAGCTGCATTAGGCTTAGCCTTGCGCAGGAGGAGGTGGAGTTCACCCTGCCCAGTGCTTCGCTCCAGAGTCCCCATCCCACCTCTGTCCCCAGCTCGTCCTCCCATTTTTGTTTGGTCCCGTCCAGTGGTGTTCGGGCTCTGTCCAGTAGCTGTCCATATATTTTCCCACATAGCCCCCCCTTCTTGCTGCTTGTGCCTATCAGGTCCTCTAGTAGTGTGCTTTCTGGGGCTCTGGGGTATCCTACTGTCTCTTTGTGGAGGAAGTGCTTTATTTGCAGGTGTCTCAATTCCTATCCTCTTGATAGTTTCCACTTCCCTGTCAGTTCGTCCAGTATCGCCAGTCTGTGCCCTACGTAGAAGTCCCTGACCACCAGTGTGCCCCCGGCCCGCCTCCATCTTTTGAAGGTGGTATCTAGCATGGCTGGGGGGAATCTGTGATTGCCGCAGATGGGGGCCATAAGGGGCATTTTGGTTATCCCGAAGTGCTGTCTCAACTGGGTCCACGTTCTCGGCGTGGCCGCTACCACTGGGCTCGTGCGTACCTTGTTGAGGAGGATGGGAGTGCTGCTGTGGCCAGGGCCCGGAGGGTCGCTCCTTTACAGGATGCCTCCTCCATTTGTACCCAATCTGTGTTGGGTTCTTGTACCCATCCCCTCACTTTCTGCCGTTGCTGCCCAGTGGTAGTATTGTAGGTTCAGAAGATGCCAGGCCCCCTCTGACTTTCCCTCTTTGCAGTGTCGGTTTGGTAATTCTCGGGTTCTTGCCCCCCCACACAAACGCCATGATTAGCCTGTCTATGTTTTGGAAAAAGGCCTTGGGGATGAAGATCGGGATGGATCTAAACAGCAAGAGGACCCTTGGCAGTACGTTCATCTTGATCGTCTGCACTCCCCCCGCCAGGGAGAGTGGGAGTGAGCCCCACTGTTGAAGGTCTTTTCTTACTTCCTCCACCAGGCTGGTCAGGTTCCACTTGTGGATCTGTGCAGTTTCCATTTCTAACATCCCTGACCCTGGGTTTGACATTCACCAAGCGGGCATAATGAAAGAAAGTTGCCCGACTCGTTTGCTGCGAATTAAACAGATTTGAGTAAATTGACACAATTTCTCTCAATAACTCCAATTGCTGGCTGTTTTAGGAGGAGGAACCTGACAGCAGTGATCTGGAAGTGGATTATGAATACTTCCACGAGGCAGTGTGGCCCAGTCTGGCTCAATGTGTGCCTGCCTTCGAGTCCTTGCGGGTAAGTAATTTATGTGCCATTTTAAAAAAAATAAAATAAAAAATAAAAATTTAAATTTAGAGTACCCAATTCATTTTTTTCCAAGTCAGGGGCAATTTAGTGTGGCCAATTCACCTATCCTGCACATCTTTGGGTTGTGGGGGCGAAACCCACGCAAACACGGGGAGAATGTGGAAACTCCACACTGACAGTCACCCAGAGCCGGGATCGAACCTGGGACCTCGGTGCTGTGAGGGGCAGCACGGTAGCATAGTGGTTAGCACAATTGCTTCACAGGTCCAGGGTCCCAGGTTCGATTCCCGGCTTGGGTCACTGTCTGTGCGGAGTCTGCACGTTCTCCCCGTGTGCGCGTGGGTTTCCTCCGGGTGCTCCGGTTTCCTCCCACAGTCCAAAGATGTGCAGGTTAGGTGAATTGGCCATGATAAATTGCCCTTAGTGTCCAAAATTGCCCTTAGTGCTGGGTGGAAGCGAGGGTTATTGCCTTGATGTATGGGATATGTTTTTTTAGGGGTTTGAGATGGAGGAGAGAGTTCACAGTCTAAAGTTGTTGAACTCCATATTGAGTCCACAATGCTGTAATGTGCCTAATCGGAAAATGAGGTTCTGCTCCTCCAGTTTGCATTGGGCTTCACTTGAACATTGCAGTAGGCCAAGGATGGCCATGTGGGCATGAGAGCAAGATGATGAGTTAAAATGACAAGAGGCAGGAAGGTTGGGGTCATGCTTGAGGACTGAGCGAAGGTGTGCCGCAAAGCAGTCATGTAGTCTGCGTTTAGTCTCTCCAATATTTTCATGGTGTCCCAGTGTGTATTTGCAGGAGTACCTGTGGAAGTAAGGTGTGCATGCATTTTCAGGGGTACCTGTGGCGGTGTGTGAAATTGCAGGGGTTTCTGTGGAGGCGAGGTATGTGTGAATTTGCAAGGATCTCCATGGAGTGCATGTTAATGTTTGTGGGGGAGCATGCATGCATAATTGCAGATGGTCTCTGTGGGGGTGTACATGTGGATTTGCAGGTCCGTGAGAATGTGCGCATATTTGCAGGGGTCGCTGTGGGGTTGTGCGTTTGCAGGTAGTCTCAGCAGGTCAGTGTATCTTTGCAAGGGGTCTCGGCACAGTGTTTGGAGAGGGTTGCTCATTGGAGGCAGGTGTGCATGTTTGCAGACCTACTTGTAGGAGGTCCAGGCGAGTTAAATTGTTCTAATCTAACTAATTTCTGTTTACAGTTGAAAAGCGCCTGGGCAGGTTACTATGATTACAACATCTTTGACCAGAATGCAATCATCGGCGCTCACCCACTGGTTACCAACTTGTATTTTGCCACCGGCTTCAGTGGGCACGGTCTGCAGCAATCGCCTGCTGTGGGAAGGGCCATCGCTGAACTCATTCTTGATGGAAAGTTCAAAACACTTGACCTTGGAGCATTTGACTTTATCCGACTCTTCAGAGGAACCAAAGTACTGGAAAGAAATATATTGTAAAATCCTGCAACACTGGATTCAGACTCCTAAAATAGACATGTAACAGATTATTTTAAAACTTTTTTTGACTTTGTTAGATAGTAATCATGGCAAACGTTGATGTTTAGATGCTCTTGGACTGAATTTTTGAAAAGAACTTTAACTCACTGTCATTCATCCTGCCAGACTGGTCCTCCCACCTCTGCAAAGGAATAAGGCTCCACAGATTGCCCAGTGGCGCCCACTTCAGGTGAAGGAGCAGTGCCCTTTATAGACTGTTAGTGTGACCACCTAGCTTCTGGTTTCAAAATGAGAAATTAGTAACAGCACTTTTCCTCGGTTTTTGTTCTTTAATGGTGGTGGGCAGCATGGTGGCACAGTGATTAGCACTGCTCTTTCACAGCGCCAGGGACCTGGGTTCAATTCTGCCTTTGAGTAATCGGGCCTCTGTGCCTCGCAATTGTGCCAGACAGGACACGATTGCCATCGGCTTGCGAGCTTTTCCCAAGCTTTTCTTATGGATCTCTGACAGGTTCTCCCACCAAGTATGCCCTATACTCCCAGGTCCTGTTTCCTCATTATCACAGAATTCACTCCAAAGGGGCCATCCTTTCCCTTTGAGATATTTTCTGATCTCTTCTTCCCAAACGGTACGCTGACCTACTCTACTGCTGGTCGCTGCGACCACAAATTCTTCAGGGTTCATGAGGCGTTGCATTGCCTGCATTGCCATCTTTCCTCTCTAAATACTCTCTTTAAAATTGGAACGAGGGGTACTAAGGCTCTGCTGTAATTACGGGTACGGCTTTCGCTATTTTCCGGAATACAAACTCCCGACAGTTTTTTCGCAACAAAAATCTATCAGTTTTACCTTCTAACCCTGTTAGTTAGGCATGCATTAACACACTTCCGAATTATGAGGATTGATCAGAACTGCTTGAACACTTGTGGTTTTTGTGTTCTCAGTTGGATTCTTAATTCAAATTTTGGGTTCTCCCGGAGTGGTTCGGCCACTTCTAAGTCGGGTCCCACCAGAGTCGCCAGTAATATGTTGCTAACTTTTGGTTGGCTCTTAATTCGTTGCCTGTTGGGTCTTTACTGAATTTACTCTGTTTCTATAACCTTTGCTCTAGAGTCGCCAGGTATCTTTATGATACCGCCATGAGGTTCAAGTTCAAGTACTGATCAATAACTCAACACACCAATTAGTAAGATTCAAATCAAAACACATTTATTATACACAGTAAATCACTACTCATGCATAAAACTCTATTTACTTGGCTATCTCTATCACTAAAAGGCCTATACTTAGCTTTGGGACTGGCCCACCAGGTCAGGGGAACAAATGGCCTTTCGCTCGGGTTCTGAATCTGCAGGATTCAAAAGCTGGTATGGACTGGTAGCTAGGAGCGCCTATCTCGTAGCGAGCGTTGGCTGGAGACTTACTTGGTTGATGCTGCAGCTTAGGCAGTTCACTGTCAAGGGTTAATTCGAGTTGCTGAGTGACCCTGCCAAGAAGGACAATTTTAACTTGGGGACTCTATTTTATAGTCCCCAGGGGCTTCCCGCCCCTTTGGGCGGGACCCCGTACCTGGTTCCAAATGATTGGACTACGTTCTGATCACTTGGATCGATTTCTCCAATACTGGAGTTGTTCCATGATCGCTGGGCGGTCCCTGAGTGTCCGTTGGCCTTCCTTTGTCTTGGCTCCTGCTGGCGCCGAGGAGTCTGGCTTGGCCTTATTCACCTTAAATGTTTTGATTGTTCCCGGGGATCGCTTATTAGTAAGCAGATGGCTGTGAGTTTCAGTGTTGTCTGGGCTTTTGCAAGTTCTAATACACAGGATTTCTGCACTTGCTAGTTTTTGCCTGTGTTGGCTGAATTTCCCTGTAGTCTTTGCGGATCTCCATTTTAAGTCGGGAAGTGGCCAACCCAGGTGGCTACATCGTTTCAGGGTGGGTTTACTCCGGGTTCTCCGGTTTCCTCCCACAGACCAAAGATGTGCCGGTTATCTGGATTGGCCTGGCTAAATTGCCCCTTAGTGTCCCAACGGTTACAGGGATGGGGCGGGGAAGTGGGTTTGGGTAGGGTGCTCTTTTGGAGGGTCGGTGCAGACTCGATGGGCCGAATGGCCTTCTTCTGAGCTGTAGGGATTCTATGATTCTTTATTTTATTAATCCTAATTGTCCACCCTTTCTCCTTTTAAAACCCTAGTTACTCAAACAAATCTGTGTCACTTTAACCTTGATTGGTCTCTGCATCTTTGGTCTTTCAGTGTCGTACAGCCCACACCAATTCTGCATAATTATCTTTTATAAGGGGGGGAAATTCTGCAGACCAATTGTATGATGTTTGGGACAAACCATTCATTCGTATAGTAGCACTGCATTCCTCTTCAGTATAGGAACATTTTTCTTCTTTACCTGTGCGAAGGACTGTAACCCTTAGCCTGTCAGTCCCTTCGAAGTATCGATGCGGTTGAATTTGCAGTCCAGGTGGGAACTGAATCTCAGAAAATCTCACATGCCCAGCTCATGGTTTTCATGAATTTGCAGCACAGTAACAGGCCATTTGGCCCATCCATTCCATGTTTATGCTGCACTCAGACTCATTTGCTTTTCCAGCCTCCCTTAAATGTATCTCCACTATTTGCCTCAAGTATTTTGTGATGGCATGTCCCACATTCTCACCACTCACTGGGTTTCTTCTGAATTCCCTATTTCTTGATGACTATCTTATGTGGATGACTACTAGTTTTGTTCTTCCCCACAAGGAAAAATGTCAAAGGGATCCAGGGTAACTTGGTAAATTGGATCCAAAACTGGCTTAATGATAAACAGATAGTGGTGATAGAAGGCAGTTTGTATGACTGGAGGCTGGTGCGCAGTGGTGTACCACCGGGATTATTGCTGGGTCCCTTATTGTTCCATGTGTTTACTTGATCAAAGCCGTTCTTGGTAGTCGCTGGAGTTCAGAAGAATCTGGGGGGGGGGTCTCATAATAACCTATAAAATTCTAACAGGACTAGAGGGTAGATGTAAGAAGGATGTTCCCAATGGTGGTGGTGTCCAGAACCAGGGGTCACAATCTGAGGATCCAGTTTAGACCGTTTAAGACCGAGACGAGAAGAAATTTCCTCAGAGTGGTCAGTCTGTGGAATTCGCTACCAGAGGAAATAGCTGAAGCCAAAACATTTGGGGCTGGATTCTCCGTTTCTGAGACTAAGAGTTGGCGCCAACAGAGAATCCGTGGAGTTTCACAACAGAAGAATCGATGCCACACCTGCACCGATTCTGCTACTATTAAGGGGCTAGTATCGGTGCCGCCTGGAACACAATCAATTCCAATGAAAAACGGTGCGGGATTCGCTGGGTCTGATATTGACACTCTGGAGGCTGACCAGCTGCACATATATATCCCATTCCCCACACACACTTATCCCAGACAAAAAGATGGCACTGGTTGTGCTGGAGTGTGCCCATACAGCTGATGGGTCATCTGGGGCCAGAGGGCATCAGGGGGGTGCCCTGTGAGGACACCTATATGACCCGTGGCACCAGATTAAAAGTGGGCCGTTAGCGGTGTGCGCAGCTGCACGGCAGACTTGCAGGCTGCGGCAATGGTCTTCCCTGCCAATCCATTCCAACCCCCACCCCCAGCCCTGGCAGAAACCCCCCGGCCAGCGGCACAACTGTCAGCAAACTATGGTGATGTTGGACACCTGTCGTACCCCCCTCTCTCCCTGAGCAGCCGCCACGCCAGTTTCACAATTTTAAAAGCACAAGTGACCCACACCATCGGGAACTCGGCCTATCAGAGGCCCCAGAGAATACCAGGTTGGGCCCACTAATAATATGCAAACAGTGTCTATTGTATGTGCGGAGTGAAATGCATTGACGCTGTTTTTGAGGTGACGGAAAATCACGATTTGCCATCAGATTGGCGCCTGCCGCAATTTGGCATTGGGAGCTATTCTCCACCAATCGCATTTCCTGATTTTGGCGTCGCCCAACTGAGAATCCCGCCCTGTTATGTTTTCAAGAAGCAGTTAGATATTGCATTTGGGGCGAAGGGGATCAAAGGATCTGGGTGGGGGGAGAGGGGGGAGGTGGGATGAGGCTATTGAATTGGATGATTAGCCATGATCATAAATGGCAGAGCTCGAAAGGGCTCCTGCTCCGTTTTTCTATGTTTCTATGATTTTCAAGATTTCTGTTGGGTCACTTCTCAGCATTTTGAAAAGAAGAGACCCAGCATGTTCATGCCCTCTTTTGATACGCGCACCCCAGTATTTCTGCTATTATCCTTGCACACGCTCCATATCTCTAGCTTTAAAAAAAAATATGATGGCTGCGATTGTACACAGTATTTTCGGTGAGGTCTAATCCAGGTTCTATACCAGTTTAGCATTTATCTATGTTGAAACTCAATTGCCAAATATATGCCTATTTTGCAAATTTGTTAATATCTTATTTGTTGCAGTCCATCTACGTATTGACCATGTCCTAAAATCTCCTCGTTATACAGAATTTATTGATTAAAAGCTGTCAAATTAATTGTGCATGCTTTAAAATGAAGTAAATGTTCAAAGTCGATTTTGTTCAATGAGTTGTAACCAGCAACAAAATAAAGTAGAGTTTCGTATTTGCTGTAAATGAAAAAACACGTTAGCCCCACCTTCACCAGCACAAGAGGGCTGAGCCCCATAGAGACTGTAATGCCCAAGGTAAAATCTCCTGGCCTGCACTAATATCAGATCATGGATCATAGAATTTACAGTGCAGAAGGAGGCCATTCAGCCCATCGAGTCTGCACCAGCCCTTGGAAAGTGCACCCTACCTAAGCCCCACACCTCTACCCCATCCCCGTAACCCCACCTAAACCTTTTGGACACTAAGGGCAATTTAGCATAGCCAATCCACCGAACTTGCACATCTTTGGACTGTGGCAGGAAACCCACGCACACATGGAGAGAACGTGCAGACTCCACACAGACGGTTAAAGGGATAATTGTTGGCGAGATCATTAGATGGTGATGTTCTTTGAATCATGCTGCAGCCACCTGAGAGAACAGCTTGGCTGAGTTCCCTCAGTATTGCACTGGAGTGGCAGCCTAGATTATGTGCTCTGGTCTGTGGAGTGAGACTTGCCCACAATCTTCTGGTTTGGGTGAAAGTTACAAAAGGAAGCTCTGTTTTGAAGGACTATAATGTGAGATAGCCCCTGTTCCTGGAGTGAGAAATAAAGCTTTCTCTGTTTCCTCCATCATTTGTAACTTCCCACAAGTTGGGTATCAAATTTTTAAGTATACCCCATCTTGACTGTGATGAATGTGAAGTTTATTTGCTTTGGTTTGGGTTCAGTGCCATTAGTTCTGTGAGTGTGAAACAAAGTGATGAGGCCAGGGATGAGAATGAAAAAGTCCTCAAATTCGAGTCTGATTGCAGACTTCTTGGGTCATGCTGACATCCAGTATTGGATGAACAGCAATTTCCTCCAATTAAGTGTTGTGAAGATGGTAGCCATTTTCTGTTGTTCCCCCTCACAATCTCCCTAAGCTATCAATTCCATCTCCCTCTCTGACCTCTGTCTGAGACTGTACAGGGTTCGCAATCTAGTAAGAAGTCTTACAATACCAGATTAAAGTCCAACAGGTTTGTTTAGAATCACTAGCTTTCGGAGCGCAGCTCACCTGATGAAGGAGCTGCGCTCCGAAAGCTAGTGATTCCAAACAAACCTGTTGGACTTTAACCTGGTGTTGTAAGACTTCTTAACCTGGTGTAAGACTTCTTATTGTGCCCGCCCCCTCCAACATCAGCATCTCCACATCATAGTTTAACCTAAGTTGAGCTTTGGATCACTTATGTTCTCCATCAACAAGTAAACTTGCATCCATCTTCACCTCCTCTTCATCCAAATGGCTGCTGAAACCCTTGTATGTTCCAATTTTGCCTCCAGGTTTAACTATTACAACATTCTAGGCTTGATAAAACTCTGCTGCTGCACCCCAACTCACATTGTCCCATCCGCGCATCACCCTGTGCTCTCTGACCTATGTTGGCTTCCATTCTCGAAATGCCTCCGATCTAAAGGAGTGTTGTTTGGAGCTTTTGCCACTGACCACCGTTAAGGGGGGGTCTCCTGACCGGTGTGTTGTATCCACTCATTTATGTTTATTTCTCTGTTGTAGATAGCCACGTCATGGTGGAAGCGGAGGTGAATATATTTTTGGGGTTTTGGTTTCGCTAATGATCTGCCAGGTGTGTTTGAATCCGACGGCCTCGGTGGTTGGTATAATGCACCTGGGTTTTTGTTTATTGTTTTACGCCCCGTCTCTGGTTTGGACCATAAGACATAGGAGCAGAATTAGGGCATTCGGCCCATTGAGTCTGTTCCACCACCCAGTCATGGCTGATATGTTTCTCATCCCCATTCTCCTGCCTTCTCCCCATAATAATAATCTCCACAATATTTTTCTGATTCCTATCTTTTATTCCCTCACCTTTCTTGACGGGGGAACTGTTTTTGAGTGACTGACTTCCTTCAAAAATGTTCTTTTGTTCTGGCTTAGTCCCTTCAGAATTGCCTGTGTTTTTTATTCGTTCATGGAATGTGGGATTGCTGGCTGCCCAGCATTTATTGCCCATCCCTGAAGGCATTTAAGAGACCACCACATTGCCATGGGCCTGGAGGCACATGTAGGCCAGACCAGATAAGGACGACAGATTTCCTTCCCTAAAGGTCATTAGTGGGAACCAGGTAGGTTTTTACGAAGATTGATAATGGTTTCATGGCCATCGTTAGAATTTTAATTCCACATTTTTATTGAATTCAAAGTCCACCAACTGCCCTGGCAGGATTTGAACCCGGATCCACAGAACATTACTCTGGGTCTCTGGATTTCTAGTCCAGGACAATACCACGACGCCACCACCTCCTCCATATCTGTCTTTGTGGTTTGTCATAATAAAATTGCAAGCTTTTATTTCTCCCCAACACTGCAAACCCAGGAGCGTTTCTCCTGCACAGTCCCAGCCCACCTTCCCCAAACATGCCAACTTTCCTGAATGGGTGCCAGACTGACCAGTGCAGTTACCCACTGAGGGTTTGGGCAGTCTGTCTGTTTAAACTAACTGAGGTGACATTACCATTGCACCACCTCAGTACAGTATGACTGTTCACATGTCTGTTCAGCTGCCTGGCCCCTCGGCTTTGGAATTCCCTCCCTCAATTTCTCCATTTCTCTACCTACAGTCTTCCCTTAAAATCTATTTCTTTGACCAATTTTGTGGTAACCTTTATGCTCCTTTGTCATGCCTTTGGATGTTCTACAAGGTTAAAAGTGGCATTTATAAATGTGAGGCAAAGGGCAGCACGGTGGCGCAGTGGGTTAGCCCTGCTGCCTCACGGCGCCGAGGTCCCAGGTTCGATCCCGGTTCTGGGTCACTGTGTGGAGTTTGCACGTCCTCCCCGTGTTTGAGTGGGTATCTCCCCCACAACCCAAAGATGTGCAGTCTAGGTGGATTGGCCACGCTAAATTTCCCCTTAATTGAAAAAGAATAATTGGGTACTATAAATGTGAGGCAAGCTGATATTGTGCTATTAACCTGGAGAAATATATTAAGTCTGTATTTGCAAAACATTTCACTACTGTTTTCACTTGGTCAGTTTGTCCAGAAGCTTAAGCAATCTCGAGCGGGCAGTATCCACAGGATGTTACCATTTTGTCCGACATGAGTGACATTTTACTGTCACATAGCAGGATATCATCACCATGCTGTCCCCTTTACAGTTAGACACTCTTAGACTCTCGTGAGATTCAGGGTTGTGTTCCTGAAAGCCTCTGGAGGCACTGTCCTGCAGACCAGCCTTCGATCGCATGTGCTGCTGTCAATGATTAATGTTGAGAATCACTGATCCAATTTTTAAAACCTGAAACTTCATCTCTAGATTGCTGAGTAAAGGACACACAGTCTGAAACTGAGAAAACTGCCACTCAATAATCCAGGTTTATTTGTCTGTTATAGAACATAGAACAATACAGCGCAGTACAGGCCCTTCGGCCCACGATGTTGCACCGAAACAAAAGCCATCTAACCTACACTATGCCATTATCATCCATATGTTTATCCAATAAACTTTTAAATGCCCTCAATGTTGGCGAGTTCACTACTATAGAACAGTAGTGTTATGTTCTTTTAAGACTGATAATCAAGGTTTGGATTGGTCATGCCCCCTTATCACATGACTGCAGCCATTCAAGAAGGTGGCTTATCACCACCACCTTCTCGAGGGAAATTAGGGATGAGCAATAACCATGCTCGCCTAGCCTGCGATGCCCCCATCCTGTGAGGGGAAAAAACTACTAAAACAAACTTCTGTCCGAAGCAGTGGGTTGTGAGGTTAGGTGTATGATTTGGTTCACTTCAGTGAAGTAGCTGGGGAATAAAGTGTGCCACTGTGACAGGGTGGGTTATTAAAACAGGGTGCCCCTGTATTCGTGCGGATATGTTCCTTGGGCAGTGCTACCATTGAGTTAATTGGTCATCTTTACCGACTGCTGTGAGCAAAACTTCTGTTCTGTTTCATCGCATACAGACACTGCCGAAGGAGGCTATTTGGCCCATCGATCACTGAAAGAGCACCATACCTAGGCCCACTCCCCCACCTTATTGTAACCCCATTTAACTCTCTCATCCGTGGTCACTAAGGGCAATTTAGCCTGGCCAATCCAGTTAACCTGCACATCTTTGGACTTGTTTACAGAACAGCAGCAGAAACTCAAAATAAATTCATGGTTGTTCACGGTAATTTCGTTCCAGTGTTAATGTAAGCCTACTTGTGACCATAAAGATTATTATTAAACGCACTTGACAATGTTTTGGAAGTAGTTAATCAGTCCCGCCCCCAAATGTTTTAAAGATCAAGAAGTTTGCAAGATTTATTGGATAAAACAAGGAGCTGTTTTGCATCAGTTTGTGTGCGGGAGGATCCAGGTTTTTTTTTTGTATTTCAGCGGGGAAGACGGTCCAGGATTTTGCGTTTCAATACAGCTAAATTAATAATAGACGCGTGTTTTGGTACAGGAGGAAAAGTACAGCGTTCCGGAGGAGGTTCCGTGAACGTCACCTCCGCAACATCTCACACAAACTGCAGCAACTTCCGCCCCAACTTTAGCAGCGCAGGTGAGACCGGGTCCAGGTTGGAGGGTCGGAGCCAGAGCTTTGGGGAGGAGGGTCCCTGGGCAGACCGGGGTCTGAGAGCCCCTCTGTCTGCAGACACCGGGCCCCTAAGGTGGAACCTTTACCAACCCCATCCCACCGAATTAGTTCGATTTAAATCTTGTTAAAATCGAGATTGTTATTTACCTTTTTTAAAAATGCATGTTGTCCGTTCTGGGTGAAGATGGAGCTAACATTTAAAAGTATGTGGAACCTAATTTCACTAGCTGGAGTTCAAAGGAATCGGAGCGAATGCTTTTCGCAAAGATGAGAGCGGAGTGTTAATTCGGGTAGCACAGTGAAATATAGCTCAGTTGCTGGGTGGGGTGGGGGTGGTGTCCACTATCTACTAGACTGATGGTTAATACCATTAGATAAAAGCAAATTACTGCAGATACTGGAATCTGAAACGAATCTGAAAAGCTGACACTCTGACAAAGAGTCATTGGAGTCGAAACGTCAGCTCTTTTCTCTCCTTACAGATGCTACCAGACCTGCTGAGATTTTCCAGCATTTTCTCTTTCGTGGTTAATAGCATTACTGTGAACATCACTTATTTGAGACTGAATGGCTCAACACAGCAACAAAGGGGTCTAGTCTAGCCAGCAGACTGCTGTGATCCAAAACTCCACTTGCCTCTTGTCTGGAACAGTCACACTTGACAGGATGTTGGGCAGTTCCATGGAATCCCCACAGTGCAGAAGGAGGACATTCGACCCATCGAGTCTGCACCAACCCTCTAAAAGAGCACGCAACCGAGGCCCACACCCTGCCCTATCCCTGTTAACTCCCTATCCCTAACCTGCACATCTTTGGATTATGAGAGGAAACGGGGAGCACCTGGACCCAGGGAGAACGTGCAAACTCCACACAGTCAAGGCCAAAATTGAACCCAGGTCCCTGGCGCTGTGAGAGAGCAGCTGCTAACCACTGTGCTATTGTTTCTTTTTAAAATATAAATTTAAGAATACCCAATTCATTTTTTCCAATTAAGGGGCAATTTAGTGTGGCCAATCCACCTAGCATGCACATCTTTGGTTTGTGGGGGCAAGACCCACGCAGACACGGGGAGAATGTGCAAACCCCACATGGACAGTGATCCAGAGCCAGGATCGAACCTGGGACCTCGGCGCTGTGAGGCAGCAGTGCTAACCACTGCGCCCCTGTGCCACCGTTTCTACCCCACAATTGTAAACGACTTGGCAATGCTTCTAGAGAGGCAGCCGAGGGAGCTACTGACCGAAGATTATCACTGAAACATGTTGGAACAGCGCAGAGGGGGCATTGCTCTATCTAACTTGTGCTGTACCGACCCAGGGAGATTTTGTTGGGGCAGTTCGGAGGGAGCTCTGCCAAGAGGAATCAGGATGTGGAGATGCCAGTGTTGGACTGGGGTGAGCACAGTGAGAAGTTTTACAACACCAGGTTAAAGTCCAACAGGTTTGTTTCGATGTCACTAGCTTTCGGAGCGCCGCTGCTTCCTCAGGTGAATGAAGAGGTATGTTCCAGAAACATGTATATAGACAGATTCGAAGATGCCAGACAATGCTTGGAATGTGAGCATTAGGTGATTAAATCTTTACAGATCCAGAGATGGGGAAACCCAGGTTAAAGAGGTGTGAATTGTGTCAAGCCAGGACAGTTGGTAGGATTTTGCAGGCCAGATGTTGGGGGATGAATGTAATGCGACATGAATCCCAGGTCCCGGTTGAGGCCGCACTCGTGTGCGGAACTTGGCTATAAGCTTCTGCTCGGCGATTCTGCGTTGTCGCGCGTCCTGAAGGCCGCCTTGGAGAACACTTACCCGGAGATCAGAGGCTGAATGCCCTTGACTGCTGAAGTGTTCCCCGACTGGAAGGGAACATTCCTGCCTGGTGATTGTCGCACGATGTCCGTTCATTCGTTGTCCCAGCATCTGCATGGTCTCGCCAATGTACTACGCTTCGGGACATCCTTTCCTGCAGCGTATGAGGTAGACAACGTTGGCCGAGTCGCACGAGTATGTACCGCGTACCTGGTGGGTGGTGTTCTCACGTATAATGGTGGTATCCATGTCGATGATCTGGCACGTCTTGCAGAGATTGCCATGGCAGGGTTGTCAGTACCGACATTGTAGCAATCCCTCCGGTCATGCTGTAGTCTCACAAATGGGACTTTACTTGCTGACCCTGTTACCGTCAAATCAAAGCAAACTTCCTTTTTATTTTATGGTTTTTCATTCCCATTAGTCTGCTGGCGGTTCACCAGAAGATATATGATGACACAGCACTTAAACATCTGGCTTAAAAACATTTTTTTTTTTTTTAATTTAGAATGCCCAGTTCATTTTTTTCCAATTAAGGGGCAATTTAGTGTGACCAATCCACCTACCCTGCACGTCGTTTTTGGGATGTGGGAACGAAACCCACGCAAACACGGGGAGAATGTGCAAACTCCACACGGACAGTGATCCAGAGCCGGATCGAACCTGGGACCTCGGCGCCGTGAGGCCACAGTGCTAACATCTGGCTTTTGAACATTTCCCTCTAAAACATTTTTTGCATTTTATTTTGTAAATTATTTGTGCTAAGTCTGCAATAAATTTTAAACCTTTTCCCTTTTAACACAGATGACATATTTGTAAGCTAGATTTGTAAGCTCATGTCAGCACGGAAGGGTAGTGCCACATTCATAGACGGGAAATTCTGCATGCTTCAGGAGATGGTTTAGGGGCTGGTTTAGCTCACTGGGCTAAATCGCTGGCTTTTAAAGCAGGCCAGCAGCACGGTTCAATTCCCGTACCAGCCTCCCCGAACAGGCGCTGGAATGTGGCGACTAGGGGTTTTTCACAGTAACTTCATTTGAAGCCTACTTGTGACAATAAGCGATTTTCATTTCATTTCATTTTCATTTTTTTTCAGATGGTCGCCCACAATCAAGTGTTTCTCTCTGCAGCTATCCACTGGTCAGAGGTAGGTTATTTGGAGCTTTTGATGCCCTTGGTTGTTAAATAGGAATGTTTTTTTGTATACATTTGCAATTGTGCAGAGCCTTTCACATCCTGAGGATGTGTCAAAGTGTTTTCACAGCCAGTGAACTCTGTTCTGTAAGACAGGCAAGTGCAGAAGCCAATTTGTGCACAGGAAGTAGAGAAGGTAAATGGCCGGTTCATTTGATTTCTGGCATTGTTGGTTGACGATCACTCTTCACCCCTTTCCAATAGCGACATGCGGCCATTTACATCCATCTGAGGGGCCAGACAGGGCATTGTTTGAAAGACAGCATCTCTGACAGTGCAGCACTCTTTCGGGTTCGCATTGAAATATCAGCCTGGAGGCAGCATGGTGGCGCAGTGGTTAGCACTGTTGCCCCACGGCACCGAGGGCCCGGGTTCGATCCTGGCACCAGGTCACTGTCCGTGTGGAGTTTGCACATTCTCCCTGTGTCTGCGAGGGTCTCACCCCCACAACCCAAAAAGATATGCAGGATAGGTGGATTGGTCAAGCTAAATTTCCCCTTTAAATGAAAAAAAAAAAGAATTGGGTACTCTAAATGTATTGGGAAAAAAGAAATATCAGTCTGGATTTTGCTAAAGTCTTGGCAGTGCTCTGACAGTATTCCCGCTCTTAACATATAACATAGTGCAGAAGGAGGCCATTTGGCCCATTAGGTCTGCACCGACCCACTTAAGGCTTTGGACTGGGAGGAAACCGGAGTACCCGGAGGAAACCCATGCAGACACAGGGAGAACGTGCAGACTCTGCACAGACAGTGACCCAGCGGGGAATCGAACCTGGGACCCTGACGCTGTGAAGCCACAGTGCTATCCACTTGTGCTACTGTGTTGCCCGATAAAGCACAACCAACCAAGCCAAATAGGTCTCCTAAAGCCATACGTTAACATGACGATTGTTCTTTTCTGCATGCGGGCATTATAATAATATAGTCCACACTATATAGTGATAATTGTCCTTTAGTTGTGATTCAGTGAGCATAACATTCCGTGCCTTCTTTAAGTTTGAACATCTCAAAGCTGCTACCAAAAGAGTAAATATCTAGGCCAGTGGCACAGGGGTTAGCTTGGCTGCCTCACGGCGCCGAGGTCCCAGGTTCGATCCCGGCTCTGGGTCACTGTCTGTGTGGAGTTTGCACATTCTCCCTGTGTTTGCAAGGGTCTCGCCCCCACAATCCAAAGATGTGCAGGGTAGGTGGATTGGTCACACTAAATTGCCCCTTAATTGGAAAAAAATAATTGGGTACTCTAAATTTATATTAAAAAATGAGTAAATATCTGAAAATCAGGAATATTACAGAGTATGGGGAATGAGCAGCAGAAAGGGGTCAGATTGGGTGGCCTATGCTATGAGACTGAATCTTGCCTTGTAGGCAGCTCCATGCCTCAGTCGCAGCCAGTAAGTGACGCCAAATCTTTAGTATTGATTGGATCCCCGGCTAACTGCCTCCCATCTCCTAATTTGGGTCAGGATGGGATGTCCCACAAGGCGAGCCCATGGGGACTGCAACATGCCTGCTGCAGTGCAACTGATGATTTAGAAGCTCTCCTGAGTTCATGTGAAATGACGCTCTGCTCTTAACAAGTTGGAACCCACAGATGTACAGAACTGACGAGCAGGAAAGGGCAGTTGGTCCATTAAAACCTGATGACGAAACACTTCCACCCTCCGCTATGTCATCTTTTAAGAGAAGCAAAAGCCCAGAGAAGAAAACTCTGGCCAACAGGGGGGAAGAAAATGCAATAAATCTCCTGATTCCCTCAGGCAGTTCGATCCAATCTATATGGACACTTGTCTTCTTTATGACATCATCTCTGCCCGAGCAAAGATTTTGACTCTTTATTTTCAGTGCATGCTTGCAGCTGATGTCTAAATGCAACTTCCTGATTCTTTTTCTGTACTTACTGAAACTGCTGCTAGTTGTGAGTCATGAGGAAGGATGTGCTTAAGGATGCGCTTAGTACCCTGGAGTGTATTTCATTACTTGCACGTGCTTTGTGTAATAATTCCGGCAGTTTGTATTGCCCAGGGCTCAGTGGAGTTTCTTTTTCTACCTTTGCTGCCAGGCCAGGCAAGTATTTGTACATTCAAGAGGAGGAGGCAGAGCGTCCACTCCGAAGACTGACCGCCCAGTGCTGATCTCGCAGAATCGTGACGTGTCTTTCTCTCCTTCTGAAACCACCTGTTGACTTGGTTTGACTGAAAAGCCTCAGTCAAAGATTCACAGCGAAAGGCACAGCCAAGGTTGAAAGAGCAGGGAAAAGAACGGCAGGTAAATCAGGAAGTAAAGACAAACTAAAGTTTTGAATTACAACATGTGAGGAATGATTGAAGGGGTTGAGGAGTCCCATTCACCTGAGAGAAGAGGACAGCAGTGGGCGACTCTTAAATTAACCTCATTTCTGAAACACTATCGTTGTGCAGAGTATTTATGCCCTTCAGACATGCAGTTAGATACAAGCAGTGCCGGCTTCCCTGTTTTGCAGTTTTGCTTCCCCTCCTGGGTGTAGCAGGCAATATTCAGGACTGGACAATCCGGGAGCGAGTTGTGTGAACACAGCACCTGGGGGGCTTGTTTCGCCTAGCAACGGATTGCCTGTCCTCTGTGTGTGATGTAGCAGAAAGCTATAGCAATGTTATATTTCACTTGGGCAGTCTAAATTGCTGGGCTTTGTAGTCTGGAGGAATGGAGTGTTGGTAGAGGCCCCAATGTTCTTTCCATCAAATGGTTGATCAGGGATCTCTCTTGAATCCATTGTTCATAGAATCCCGACAGTGCAGAAGGAGGCCATTCGGCCCATCAAGTTAGCACCAACCCTCTGAAAGGGCATCCTATCTAGGTCCACTCCCCTGCCCTTTTCCAGTCTCCTTGTAACCCCACCTAACCTGCACATCTTTGGCCACTAAGGGGCAACTTAAGCACGGCCAATCCACCTAACCACATCTTTGGACTGTGGCAGGAAACGGGAGCTCCCTGAGGAAATCCACGCAATCACTGAGAGAACGTAGAAACTCCGCACAGTCACCCACAGCCGGAATCGAACCCGGTTCCTTGGCGCTGTGAGGCAGCAGTAATGACCACTGTGCCACCGTGCCGTTCCATTGCTGCCATTGGCATGTATTAGAAGGATTTTCAGGCTTCTACTCGACCTGTTTGTCCATATTATGAAAGCCCCTTCCTTGACCATCAGGTCCTAGGGTAGGACGCAAACCCAGAATTTCTGGCTCCGAGATAGAGCTGCTACCCACTGCACCACAAGGTCTTCAGATTATAGACATCTGGAATTGTATTAAAGATTGACTTTTCCCACAGGGGAGTGAACAATTGTCTCTGCTGATCCACGCAGAGATAGCATATTATTCAGTGGTGATGGTGCAGACTCTTTGGCCATTTTTGAAAGGGTATTAAATACAGTTATGAAAAGGAAAAATTTGCAGAATTGACTGGTCATAACAGGGAATTGGGAACAATTGTCCAGCTCTTTCAGGGAAGTGGAAACAATTGTCTAGCTCTTTGAAAGACTTCCTTTTGTGTTGAATGTTTCTATCATGAGTTATGTGGAAATACATTTTGATCCTCAAATCAGAGAAGGCTAAAGGGGGATTTAGCAGGTGCTCACAATGATGGAGTGGGGACTGTCATGATATTCAGGTAAACACCATAGCACAAACATACATACATACTGATGGACAGATCAACGGACCAATCAACACACACACAACACCGCAGCCAATCACAGGCAAGAGCATACACAGTACAAAACAGGGAACACAACACTTCCTGGGCGTTCCAGCAGGAGACAGCTCAGGGCACAGAGCTCACAGCAAGCCACTCAGACATCCACCATGTGCTGAGTGCAAGATAGTATTAGGAATAGGTCCACAGATTCTAGGGTCATGATCGAACCTCCGTAACCAGTTTACCACTGTAAATAAATGATAGTCATAAAACTGAGTTGTACCATTCGCAACCGTGTTGGTTCGTCTGTGTAGCAGAGTACCCAACACATCATAGTACCAGGAGTAACTGTGGGACCTACCTACAAATCCTCTGGAATCTGCCATCCTGCGCCATGGACACCGTCAGCACACCGCAGCCGCTACAAGTCGCTGGAAACCTCGGCGTTAATTGGAAGCTGTTCAAACAGCGCTTCCAGATCTTCCTGGAAGCCAACGAAAAGGAGAGCACTTCGGACACCAGAAAGATCGCCATCCTCCTATCCACGGCAGGGCAACACGCCATCCATGTCTACAACTCCCTGGTGTTCGTGGAAGGTGAGGACAAGACCAAGTACAAGACGGTCCTTCTCGAACTCAACCAACACTTCAACGTCGAGGTCAATGAGAGTTTCAAGGGGTATCTCTTCCAGCAGCGCCTGCAGAGTAAGGATGAGCCCTTTCAGTCATTCCTTACACACCTCCGTATCCTCGCGCAGTCCTGCGGTTACGACACCACCTCTGATTCCATGATTCGGGACCAGATCGTTTTTGGGGTCCAGCAGCTCTTAAAAATTAAAGGCCTCACCCTAGCCTCCACAATCGAAGCCTGTGTCCTGCATGAAAACGCGACTAGCCGCTACTCTCAATTTCAGACGGCCGAATCGGCGCGGCAGGGGTCCTACGCGGCCGGATCGGCGAGGCAGGCGTCCTACGCGGCCGGATCGGCGAGGCAGGCGTCCTACGTGGCCGGATCGGCGAGGCAGGCGTCCTACGTGGCCGGATCGGCGAGGCAGGCGTCCTACGTGGCCGGATCGGCGAGGCAGGCGTCCTACGAGGCCGAACGGGTCCAGGCGATCGCGTTCCTCCTGGCCCGCGGCCCGGACGAGGGCGGCCATTTTGCACGCTTTTCGAGGCCTCCTGCGTTTGTGCGCGCCAAAAACGACGTCGACACTGAGGGACGTGATGCGCAGGCGCGCTTGACGCAAGACCGAATTGCGCATACGCGGTGGCGCAACGAACGCCATGACGTCACGACGTGCGGCAACTGCGGAGCCGAACATTTAAAGCGGCATGGTCCCGCAAGAAACCGACTGCCTCAGCTGTGGCAAGATGGGCCACTACGCTGCTGTCGAGCTGCTCAACCTGCCAATGTTCCCCAATTCCAACAACCTCGCAGGGACGTGCGGACCATTCAGCCTCCTTACTACGAGTCGTGCCCAGACGATATCCAGACCAGTGACACAGACGACCGGGACGCCTTCCGTGTTGCGGTCATTGATGGGAACCGGATGTCTCCAGCCAGGACACACCAGCCGTTGCAAGTGAACACTGTCAATCCGGGTGATGAATGGTGTGCCACCCTAACGGTCAACCGATCACCGATAACATTCCGTCTGGACACTGGCGCCTCCGCCAACCTCATAGCATGGTCAGCCTTCTACGCCATGAAGGTCAGACCACCAATTCGGCCATCCCGTTGCAAGATGATCGACTACAATGGGAAAGTTATCCCGGCTATGGGATCCTGCCAGCTCCAGGTGACACATAAAGCACACACGGCCACACTCTCGTTCGAGATAGTTGGCTCATCGAAGGACTCCTTGCTGGGCGCACAGGCATGCAAGGTTCTCCACCTTGTGCAACGAGTCCACGCTCTGTCTCCAGAAGGCACATCTGACTTCCCGGATACAGAATTCGGGGCACAGCTCCAATCGCTCCTCGCCCACAACCAGGAGGCATTCGAGGGCATGGGCACACTGCCCTATATCTACAGAATTTGGCTCAAACCGGACGACACCTCGGTCATTCACACACCTCGCAGGTTCCCAGCACCACTCAAAGACCGCCTCAAGCAGCAGCTGCAGGATCTCCAGGATCCCGGGTCACGGAGCCCACGCCATGGGTCAGCTTCATGGTGTGTGTTAAGAAGCCCTCCGGCGAGCTCTGGACCTGCATTGATCCAAAAGACCTCAACAACAACATAATGAGGGAACACTACCCCATACCCAAATGGGAAGAGATCACGAGCGAAATGGCCTGGGCTAAAATCTTCACAAAACTGGATGCCTCGTAGGGTTTTTGGCAGATCCAACTGGATCAGTCCAGCCGAAAGCTGTGCACCTTCAACACCCCTTTCGGCAGGTTCTGCTATAACAGAATGCCATTTGGCATCATCTCGGCATCCGAGGTCTTTCACAGGATCATGGAGCAGATGATGGAGGGCATCTAAGGGGTGCGCGTCTACGTGGATGACATCATCATCTGGTCCACCACACCACAGGAGCACATCAATCGTCTCCAGTGCGTCTTTGCGAGCATACGGGAAAACGGCCTGCACCTCAACCGAGCCAAGTGTTCTTTCGGCCAAACCGAGCTGAAGTTCTTGGGGGACCACATTTCCCGGTCAGGGGTCCGTCCGGATGCAGACGAGGTCAGCGCCATCACAGCCATGCCGCAGCCGGCAGACAAGAAAGCAGTGTTTTTTAAAAAAAAAAAGGTTTATTCAAAGTTTTTCCAACAAAAATTTTCAACCAATTAAACCCCGCCCCCCCCCCCCCCCCCCCCCCCCACCCGTAACAGAAAAGAAAAAGAGAACAGAACAGAACATAAACATATCAATCAAACATAACACAGAACTTATACACATATCAACCTCCCATATGCTTTCTTTTTTTTTTTTACAAGTACCCCGAGGAAACCCCCCCCCCCCCGGGTTGCTGCTGCTGCTGACCGACCTCATTCTAACGCTCCACGAGATAGTCTAGGAACTGTTGCCACCGCCTGAAGAACCCCTGCACAGACCCTCTCAAGGCGAACTTTATCCTCTCCAGCTTAATGAACCCTGCCATGTCATTTATCCAGGCTTCCACACTGGGGGGCATCACGTCCTTCCACATGAGAAAAGATCCTCCGCCGGACTACCAGGGACGCAAAGGCCAGAATACGGCCTCTTTCGCCTCCTGCACTCCCGCATCTGTCCTCCATCCCAAAGAACCTACTCAGCCTCGCCCCTGTCATATGCGCTCTGTGAATAACCTTAAACTGTATCAAGCTGAGCCTGGCACATGAGGAAGAGGAATTAACCCTACTTAGGGCATCAGCCCACAGATCGTCTTCAATCTCCTCCCCCAACTCCTCCTCCCACTTGCCCTTCAGCTCCTCTACCGAAGCCTCCTCCTCTTCTTTCATCTCCTGATATATCGCTGAAACCTTGCCTTCTCCGACCCATACACCCGAAACCACCCTGTCCTGAATCCCCTGTGCCGGGAGCAATGGGAATCCCTTCACCTGCCGCCTCACAAACGCCCTCACTTGCATATATCTGAACGCATTCCCCGGGGGTAACCCAAACTTCTCCTCCAGCGCCCCTAGACTCGCAAACGTCCCGTCTATAAACAGGTCCCCCATCCTTCTGATCCCTGCCCAATGCCAGCTCCGAAACCCCCCCCCCCCCCATCAATCCTTCCTGGGACGAACCGATGGTTCTCCCGGATCGGGGACCACACCGAGGCTCCCATCTCACCCCTATGTCGTCTCCACTGCCCCCAGATCTTTAGCGTTGCCGCCACCACCGGACTCGTGGTGTACCTTGTTGGCGAGAGCGGCAGCGGTGCCGTCACCAGCGCCCTCAGGCTCGTTCCTTCCTTTGCAGGACGCCATCTCCAGCCTCTTCCATGCCGCCCCCTCTCCCTCTATTACCCACTTACGGATCATCGCAACGTTGGCTGCCCAATAATAGCCACCCAGATTCGGCAACGCAAGCCTTCCCTGTCCCTACAGGGCACACCAGCCCTCCAGAAACCCCCTCCTTGCCCTCGGGGTCTTGTTTGTCCACACACAACCCATGATGCTCCTACCTACCCGCTTAAAAAAGGCCTTGGTAATCATAATAGGAAGGCACTGGAACACAAAAAGAAACCTCGGGAGGACCATCATTTTAATCGACTGTACCCTGCCCGCTAGCGAGAGTGGCAACGCATCCCATCTTTTAAAGTCCTCCTCCATCTGCTCCACCAGCCGCATCAAATTAAGTTTGTGCAGGGCCCCCCAGCTCCTAGCTTCCTAGATCCCCAAGTACCGAAAGCTCCTTTCCGCCCTCCTAAACGGTAGGTCGTCTATCCCTCTTCCCTGGTCCCCTGGATGCACCACAAAGAGCTCACGTTTCCCTACATTGAGCGCTTAGCCCGAGAAGTCCCCAAACTCCCTTAGGATCCGCATGACCTCCACCATCCCCTTCACTGGATCTGCCACATACAGCAACAGGTCGTCCGCATACAGCGACACCCGATGTTCCTCTCCCCCTCGGACCAGTCCCCTCCATTTCCTCCTCAGGGCCAAGAAAGAGCGGAGCAGCAGGTGGGAGAATACGGAGATCCGAATCTATCAGGACTGGAGTGCGGAGGTGGCAAAGAAGAGGACTGGTTTTAATCGGGCCAAGGCGGTGCTCCATCGGAATGGGGTGAGGTTCGGAATGCTGCAGCCAGCGCGATTGAGGTTCACGTTTCAGGATCAACACCACTACTTCGAAACGCCTGAGGAGGCTTGGACCTTTATACAAACTGAAAAGTTGGACTCAAACTGAGGGTTTGTGGTTGTGGGAAAGGATGTCGGCTGTACACAGGGTTTTAACTATGCGTAGGGAATGTTCCACGGGTTGGGTGATGGATGGGGATGGGGGAAGAGATCTGACGGGGAGACTGTGAGAGAGTGTGGGCGCCGGGGCTAGAGGGAGGGGAGGCCCGGGGATGGGGGAATTGGGATAAGGCCGCAACAGGAGCGGCGCCAGAGGGGGCGTGGCCGGTTCAGGAAAGCACGGGCATTTTCCCGCGCTAGGGAAGGGCGGAGGGGGAGGGGGGGTGTTGGAGGAGCGCACACTGATTGCTGAGGGGGGATTCCCACATGGGGGGGGGGAATCGGGTTCCCGGTGGAGTTCTACAGGAAGTACGTAGACCTGTTGGCCCCGCTACTAGTGAGGACCTTTAATGAGGCAAGAGAGGAGGGGACCCTGCCCCCGACAATGTCGGAAGCGACGATTTCTTTGATCCTAAAGCGGGACAAGGACCCACTGCAATGTGGATCATACAGGCCAATCTCGCTCCTCAGTGTGGATGCTAAGTTGCTGGCACAAGTGCTGGCCACGAGGATCGAGGACTGTGTCCCGGGGGTAATCCATGAGGACCAGACGGGATTTGTAAAGGGCAGGCAATTAAACACCAATGTGCGGTGGCTCTTAAACGTGATAATGATGCCATCGGAGGAGGGACAGGCGGAGATAGTGGCAGCTATGGACGCGGAGAAGGCCTTTGACCGAGTAGAGTGGGAGTACCTCTGGGAGGTGCTGCGTAGGTTTGGGTTCGGGGTAGGGTTTATCAATTGGGTTAAGCTCCTTTACAGAGCCCCGGTGGCGAGTGTAGTGACGAACCAGCGGAGGTCGGAGTACTTTCGGCTGTACCGAGGGTCGAGGCAGGGGTGCCCCCTGTCCCCCCCTGTTGTTTGCATTGGCGATTGAACCCTTGGCCATGCCATTGAGGGAGTGTAGTAAATGGAGGGGGGTGGTCCGAGGGGGAGTAGAGCATCGGGTGTCGATTTATGCGGATGACCTGTTGCTGTACGTGGCAGATCCAATGGAGGGATGGTGGAGGTCATGCAGACTCTAAGGGAGTTTGGGGAGTTTTCGGGCTATAAGCTCAATGTAGGGAAGAGTGAGCTCTTTGTACTACAGGCAGGGGACCAAGAAAGAGGGATAGGGGATCTGCCGCTGAGGAGGGCGGAGGGGAGCTTTCGGTATCTGGGGATCCAGATAGCCAGGAGTTGGGGGGCCCTACATAAACTGAATCTGACGAGGTTGGTGGAGCAAATGGAGGAGGACTTCCAAAGATGGGACATGTTACTGCTCTCGCTAGCGGGTAGAGTGCAGTCGGTCAGGGTGGTGGTCCTTCCGAGGTTTCTGTTTGTGTTTCAATGCCTTCCCATCGTGATCACCAAGGCCTGTTTTAAGAGAGTAGGTAGGAGTATTATGGGGTTTGTGTGGGCGAATAGGACCCCGAGGGTAAGGAGAGGGTTCCTGGAACGCAGTAGGGACCGAGGAGGGTTGGCGCTGCCAAACCTAGGGAGCTACTACTGGGCAGCAAATGTGGCGATGATCCGCAAGTGGGTGATGGAGGAAGAGGGGGTGGCATGGAAGAGGATGGAGATGGCGTCCTGTGAAGGAACGAGCCCGGGGGCGTTGGTGACAGCACCGCTGCCGCTCTCGCCGACAAGATACACCACGAGCCCAGTGGTGGCGGCAACGCTAAGGATCTGGGGCCAGTGGAGACGGCACAGGGGTGCAATGGGAGCCACGGTGTGGTCCCCAATCAGGGGTAACCACCGGTTTGTTCCGGGGAAGATGGACGGGGGGTTTCAGAGCTGGCATCGGGCGGGGATTAGAAGAATGGTGGACCTGTTCATTGACGGGACGTTTGCGAGCCTAGGGGCACTGGAGGAGAAGTTTGAGATACCCCCGGGAAATGCTTTTAGATATATGCAGGTGAGGGCGTTTGTCAGGCGACAGGTGAGGGAATTCCCGTTGCTCCCGGCACAAGAAATTCAAGACAGGGTGATCTCGGGTGTATGGGTCGGAGAGGGCAATGCGTCGGCAATACACCAGGAGATGAAAGAAGAGGGGGAAGCGCTGGTAGAGGAACATATAGAACATAGAAAATACAGCACAGAACAGGCCCTTCAGCCCACGATGTTGTGCTGAACCTTTGTTCTAGATTAATCATAGATTATCATTGAATTTACAGTGCAGAAGGAGGCCATTCGGCCCTTTGAGTCTGCACCGGCTCTTGGAAAGAGCACCCTACCCAAACTCAACACCTCCACCCAACACCAAGGGCAATTTTGGACATTAAGGGCAATTTATCATTGGCCAATTCACCTAACCTGCACATCTTTGGACTGTGGGAGGAAACCCACGCAGACACGGAGAGGACGTGCAGACTCCGCACAGACAGTGACCCAAGCCGGAATCAAACCTGGGACCCTGGAGCTGTGAAGCAATTGTGCTATCCACAATGCTACCGTGCTGCCCTTAAGAACAAATAAATCTACACTATATCATTTTACCGTAATCCATGCACCTATCCAATAGCTGCTTGAAGGTCCCTAATGTTTCCGACTCAACTACTTCCACAGGCAGTGCATTCCATGCCCCCACTACTCTCTGGGTAAAGAACCTACCTCTGATATCCCTTCTATATCTTCCACCTTTCACCTTAAATTTATGTCCCCTTGTAATGGTTTGTTCCACCTGGGGAAAAAGTCTCTGACTGTCTACTCTATCTATTCCCCTGATCATCTTATAAACCTCTATCAAGTCGCCCCTCATCCTTCTCCGTTCTAATGAGAAAAGGCCTAGCACCCTCAACCTTTCCTCGTAAGACCTACGCTCCATTCCAGGCAACATCCTGGTAAATCTTCTTTGCACCTTTTCCAAAGCTTCCACATCCTTCCTAAAATGAGGCGACCAGAACTGTACACAGTACTCCAAATGTGGCCTTACCAAAGTTTTGTACAGCTGCATCATCACCTCACGGCTCTTAAATTCAATCCCTCTGTTAATGAACGCGAGCACACCATAGGCCTTCTTCACAGCTCTATCCACTTGAGTGGCAACTTTCAAAGATGTATGAACATAGACCCCAAGATCTCTCTGCTCCTCCACATTGCCAAGAACTCTACCGTTAACCCTGTATTCCGCATTCATATTTGTCCTTCCAAAATGGACAACCTCACACTTTTCAGGGTTAAACTCCATCTGCCACTTCTCAGCCCAGCTCTACATCCTATCTATGTCTCTTTGCAGCCGACAACAGCCCTCCTTACTATCCACAACTCCACCAATCTTCGTATCGTCTGCAAATTTACTGACCCACCCTTCAGCTCCCTCATCCAAGTCATTAATGAAAATCACAAACAGCAGAGGACCCAGAACTGATCCCTGCGTTACGCCACTGGTAACTGGGATCCAGGCTGAATATTTGCCATCCACCACCACTCTCTGACTTCTATCGGTTAGCCAGTTTGTTATCCAACTGGCCAAATTTCCCACTATCCCATGCCTCCTTACTTTCTGCATAAGCCTACCATGGGGAACCTTATCAAATGCCTTACTAAAATCCATGTACACTACATCCACTGCTTTACCTTCATCCACATGCTTGGTCACCTCCTCAAAGAATTCAATAAGACTTGTAAGGCAAGACCTACCCCTCACAAATCCGTGCTGACTATCCCTAATCAAGCAGTGTCTTTCCAGATGCTCAGAAATCCTTTCCTTCAGTACCCTTTCCATTACTTTGCCTACCACCGAAGTAAGACTAACTGGCCTGTAATTCTCAGGGTTATCCCTAGTCCCTTTTTTGAACAGGGGCACGACATTAGCCACTCTCCAATCCCCTGGTACCACCCCTGTTGACAGTGAGGACGAAAAGATCATTGCCAACGGCTCTGCAATTTCATCTCTTGCTTCCCATAGAATCCTTGGATATATCCCGTCAGGCCTGGGGGACTTGTCTATCCTCAAGTTTTTCAAAATGCCCAACACATCTTCCTTCCTAACAAGTATTTCCTCGAGCTTACCAATCTGTTTCACACTGTCCTCTCCAACAATATCGCCCCTCTCATTTGTAAATACAGAAGAAAAGTACTCGTTCAAGACCTCTCCTATCTCTTCAGACTCCATACACAATCTCCCCCAGCTGTCCTTGATCGGACCTACCCTCGCTCTAGTCATTCTCATATTTCTCACATGTGTAAAAGGCCTTGGGGTTTTCCTTGATCCTACCCGCCAAAGATTGTTCATGCTGAAGGGTAAATGGGAGGAGGAGCTGGGGGAGGAGATCGAGGAAGGTCTGTGGGCTGATGCCCTAGGTAGGTTTAATTCCTCCTCCTCATGTGCCAGGCTCAGCCTGATACAATTTAAGGTGCTTCACAGAGCGCACTCGACGGGGGCGAGGTTGAGTAGGTTCTTTGGGGTGGAGGACAGATGTGGAAGGTGCTCAGGGAGCCTGGTGAACCATGTCCATATGTTTTGGTCATGCCCGGCACTGGAGGGGTTCTGGAGAGGAGTGGCGGGAGCAATATCTCAGGTGGCGAAAGTCCGGGTCAAGCCAAGCTAGGGGCTAGCATATTTGGAGCAGTGGACGAGCCGGGAGTGCAGGAGGCGAAAGAGGCCGGCATTCTGGCCTTTGCGTCTCTAGTAGCCCGGCGAAGGATCTTGCTAATGTGGAAGGAGGCGAAGGCCCCCAGCGTGGAGGCCTGGATAAACGACATGGCTGGGTTCATAAAGCTGGAGAGGAGTAAGTTTGCCTTGAGAGGGTCTGCGCAGGGGTTCTACAGGCGGTGGCAACCGTTCCTAGACTATCTCGTGGAGCGTTAGAGGAAGGTTGGTCAGCAACAGCAGCAACCTAGGGGGGGCACGTCCTGGGAGTGGGGGGGGGAATGGGGATTGCCTGGGAGGGTGGATGAACAAGAGATAACATGAAGGATTGGGGAAACTGGCATGTGCGGGAGAGAGCCAGTGTACAAAGCTATGTAATATATCATTTTACCATGTATATATCTTGCTCTGTGCGATTTCCTGTTATTTTGTTACGGGGGGGGCGGGGTTATTGTTTGTAAGGGTGAAAAATTGTGTTAAAAACTTTAATAAATATATAAGAAAAAATTGCTGTTGGAGCTCCTCTGGAGAGCCCAAAAGTCCGTTTTAGCGGGTGCCGCCGAATGTGCGGCTTAGCTCCGCATAGCCGCAACCGGAAGCCTCCAAGAAAGCAGTGCTACGCTTCCTAGGCATGGTCAACTTCCCGGGGAAGTTCATTCCCAACCTTGCCTCCCTCACGACGGCTCTGCGCCACCTCGTCAAGAAATCCACGGAGTTCCAATGGCTGCCCACACACCAGCAGGAATGGGAGGAGCTCAGAATTAAGCTCACCACAGCCCCGGTATTGGCGTTTTTCGACATCTTGTGACACTAAAATTTTGACTGATGCCAGCCAGCCCGGCATTGGGGCGGCACTCCTACAGCAGGATGGCACTGCGTCATGGGCCCCGGTCGCCTATGCCTCGCGGGCCATGACCCCCACAGAACAGCGCTACGCGCAGATCGAAAAGGAGTGCCTGGGCTTGCTAACCGGGATAGATAAGTTCCATGACTACGTGTATGGTCTCTCCCAGTTTACCGTTGAGACTGACCATCGCCCCCTGGTCAGCATCATAAATAAGGACCTGAACGCGATGACCCCTCGCCTCCAGCGCATCCTACTTAAACTCAGGATATATGACTTCCAACTGGTCTACACCCCGGGAAAGGACCTTTTCATTGCGGATGCCCTATCGAGAGCAGTGAGCACACCGCCCGACTCGGAGGGGTTCATCTGTCAGGTCGAAGCGCAGGTGGCCTTCACATCGGCAAATCTGCCAGCTGACGACTCCCATCTCTCCCGTATTCGCCGGGAGACTGCGGCTGACCCCCTTCTACAACGGGTGATGCGCCACATGACTGGAGGGTGGCTCAAAGGACAGTGCCCGCAGTTCTACACTGTCCGAGACGACTTGGCTGTCATTGATGGTGTCCTTCTAAAGCTGGACCGGATTGTGATTCCGCACAGCATGCACAAGCTGGTCCTCGACCAACTACACGAAGGCCATCTGGGGGTCGAGAAGTGCAGACGGAGGGCCCGAGAGGCGGTATACTGGCCGGGCATCAGTGATGACATTGCCAATATGATGCTCAACTGCCCCACCTGCCAAAGGTTTCAACCGGCGCAGCCTCCTGAGACGCTTCAGCCCCTTGAGCTGGTGACATCCCCCTGGGCGCAGGTGGGTGCAGACCTTTTTCACGCGCTTGGCAGGGTCTATGTAATCGTCATTGATTACTTTTCCAACTATCCAGAGGTCATACGCCTGCACGATTTGACATCGTCCGCTGTCATAAGGGCTTGCAAAGACACCTTCGCTCACCACGGCATTCTGATTACTGTCATGTCGGACCATGGGCCCTGTTTTGCCATCCAGGAATGGTCGTCCTTTGCTGCTTCGTATGGCTTCACACACGTGACGTCCAGCCCTCTGCATCCCCAGTCCAATGGAAAGGCGGAGAAGGGCGTTCACATCATCAAGCGGCTCCTCTGCAAGGCTGCTGCTGCCGGATCGGATTTCTGCCTAGCCCTGCTAGCCTATCGCTCGGCCCCACTAGCCACTGGCCTCTCACCAGCCCAGCTGTTGATGGGTCACGCCCTCAGGACCACTGTGCCATCCATTCTGGTACCCACAACCAACTATGCTCCGGTACTACACAGATTGCAAAAGCAGCACGTTCGCCAGAAGAGGGCATATGACACACGGGCAACTGATCTTCCCGCCCTGGCGCCTGGAGACGTCGTCCGCGTCCACCTACCAGAAGGTGGCTGGTCAGCACCTGCCGAAGTTCTCCGACGCGTGGCTCCCCGCTCGTTCCTGGTTCGCATGCCTGATGGATCTATTCGTAGGCGCAATCGCTGGGCTCTTCGCCTACTTCCACGCTCGCTACGGGAACTTACACTGACACCGCGTCCGCCTGTTGTTCCTGATACCGACTTCGTGGAGCTTCCTGCCACCATGCCCCTTCCGTCGTCGCCCGTGGCCAGGCCCATTCCTCAGCCGGTGGATCCAGACCCACCCTTGAGGCGGTCAACCCAAATTCGTCGCCCACCTACTAAACTGGACTTATGAGCTTGTTTGTACATTGAACTCATAATACCACTGTGTTAATATGTTTCTGTTCTTCCTTGTCGTTACACGAGTTCGTTTTGTCATTCAACATTTCCCCGTTCTTTGTTTATGGTACAACCTCGTTGTTATGTCGCACCCGACATTGCCCCTTGTATATAGTTTAGCCCCATGTACATGCTGTAGATATGGCACACACACACATTTAGCTGCACTCCGTACACATCTCTATTTATAACCACATAGGCACATATTCTTGTAAAAAAGGGGGGATGTCATGATATTCAGGTAAACATCATAGCACAAACTTACATACATACTGATGGACAGATCAACGGACCAATCAACACACACACAACACCACAGCCAAGAGCATACACAGTACAAAACAGGGAACACGACACTTCCTGAGCGTTCCAGCAGGAGACAGCTCAGGACACAGAGCTCATAGCAAGCTACTCAAACATCCACCATGTGCTGAGTGCCACTACAAGATGGTGTTAGGAATAGGTCCACAGATTCTAGGGTTATGATCGAACCTCAGTAACCAGTTTACCACTGTAAATAAATATTAGTAATAAAACTGAGTTGTACCATTCGCAACCGTGTTGGTTCGTCTGTGTAGCAGAGTACCCAACACATCAGGGACCACATGATGTGAGCACGGGAGCAGCTGTATTTATGTGAGCTCTGACTCTACACATATTTTAATGCTTTATTTTAACCTAATGCACATTCCGTAATTATTTCAATTTGGGCTATATGTTGTGTACTCTGTCCCTGGATGATCCTGGTCAGTTGATGATGAGGAACAGAGTTAAATCAGAGAGAATCGCAGTGGTGGATTTCTGTTGAGCTGGTCTACACCTCGGCGGTGCTGTTGCACTGCGATGATGGCCGCCATTGCGAATGACGTTTGAGGCGATGGTCTCGGGTCCTTGGTGCAGGTCTTTGGTGCTCCCTTTTATGAACTATGAAATATCTTTGAGTAAATGGTGGAAGCGCAGGAGAGAATCCTGGTATTTGATAGAGCAATTTCCCTGGTGGGGACCTGCCTCGGTCCTTGGAAATCCTGCTGCAAGGTGTGTCGTCCATCATGACCGACCCGGGGGAGTAGGGTCCAGACGAGGAGTGTTCGGGAGCCGGGTCTCTTGTGAGGAGTGGGAGGCGAGTTCCTGACTGAGTTTTAAAATAAGCTGCTGTGCTTTTGCAATAAACTTTTTTAATGTTTATTTATTTGGGTTTTCAAATATTTTTACAAAAGTTTGCATGAAACAAACAGAAACAGTGGCAAAGAAGACAGATTTTGGTATCTGTGCATCAGGTACAACACTAAACAACTGCCATTATAAAGTTGAGAACAATAAGCCCAGATAAATCCGAGACAATGTCCCAACCCCAACAAGTTTCCACCATGGATAAATGACCAGTCGGAATCTAAACCGAAAACGGCACATTTTCGACTTTCATCACACCCATAGCTCCGAAACTAAATGACCGAAGAAGAAAACAGTACCCTGAGAACCGCAGTACTAAGGGGGAATCGATGAACTCTTATAGTGCAATTTGAACTCTCCTTCACATCCGGACCAGAATATGCAGCTATTCCATGCCTTAGAATGGCGATAGACAAGGAAAAACTCAAAAAGAGGACTGGGCACAACCAACCCTATATTATCAGGAAGTAAAGTCCAGGATAACAGCTGAGGAGCGAGGTAGCATCAGGATAGGAATCACTCCAAGACACCCAATAAAGATGTGCACCATTTTACCATGTTTTCATGGCCTTATCCTTCTCTCCCTTGTTCTCTGGCGGTGCGGTTAGAGGCTTCAAGTTGATTCTAATGATAGCACTGAACCACTGATATTGCTTTTCTCCTGTTCTCCTCCATGTCTATTGAGGCTTTTTCTTTCTTGCTGGTCTGTGCCATTTCTTTGGTTTTGTTGCATTATTTGTTAAAGTTAAAATACTTTTTTAAAAATTCTGAAGGGTTTCAACAATTGAGAAGTTTTCTTTGGCCGAGACAGCTAACTCAGCACAATTGACAAACCGATGCCTTCCTTCTGGTCAGTCTGCTCATTTACCAGCTTTGCTAGCTCAAGAGTTAAAAATAGTGCGATAAAACAGTTGATGCACTTTTAAAACCTCTGATACATTCGACCAGTTTACTGACTCAAAGATTTTACACACGTGCCCTTTTTGCGAGATGAACAAAGGACAAAACAGGTTCACAGTTCAACGCAATTTTATTCACAATTCTCTTACTCAAGAAAATTTGACTCAGACTCACAGCCGAGCTTTGGGTTTTACCCGCACTTGGTAAAGGAGGCTGGCAGGCTATGATCACTCAATGTGGATATCTTCTCTGGGTTCAAAACCCAGGGTCCTTTCTTCTTGCGATGGTTGTTCCTGAAGAGCTCCCAGGTTCTCGCTGAAGATTTGTTCGATGTTCCTTTCTTTATACTGGTGAGCTAGGATTGAGTCATAGGTATATGCCCATCTCTGACCATTGTCCTAGCCAGACCCCAACTTGTTAATGGAAAAGACAGGATACTCCTGTTTATCCATGGTGATTCAATCCCATTGTCCTCAGAAACTCCCCTTGACTGACCAGCCATCAGCCCATTATGGAGTCTGATTGCTCCTTTTGTCTATTCTTCGTCCCGCTGCAAAGTTGATCACCTGTGTCTGGAAGTTTGTTACATATTCATAGTCTTTGGAGTGGGTAATCACAAAGTCCATACAGCGATAACAAGTTTATGCCTTGACTTGAATGCTTTTGCAGATGCCCAGTATCGATTCCAGCCGGGGCCTCGTGAGAGAGTTTCTGTTCCTTGCTTTTTTATGTATCTTCTCAGCCCTTTTTCAGTACCACGTTTCCCCCTGTGATCCCATAAGTGTAAATGCATGGGATCATTAATTTGGGCAATCCTATTTGCCAGAGTGAGTCGGAGATGCATACTTTCCTTACAATATTCGAAGCTTATTCAATTACATATTTACATATTTAAAAGCCAATTCACATGTCTCATTACCGATGCCACATTTAATCAACTTCCATTTGTCCATCTTTGAACACATGATGGACATAAGAGCTTGATATATGGTAATGAGAACAGTAGTAATAATAACAAAATGCTACATAACCTGTATCCAAGGGTGTATTTCCACTTTAAACCCCAATTCCAAATATTGACCCACCAAGTTATTTCCTTTAAAGTTTTGACTCCCATTCCCTAACCCCTGGGGATTGTGTGATTGAAGAATCTCATCTGTTGCAGCTTCATTGACACTCCCCAAATTTAACATTATTTCCCCACCTGTAGATCATCTCACTCAGAATCACATGACAGCCCTTATCCTTGTGCAGAAGGTCATTAATTTCTAAACTCTTTGGAGTTAAATACCCACGATTAAAACAACCGATTTTACATGTCCACGTACTCAGTACCCGAGTTAGTATTTCTTCGGTATTGGTAACACACACAAAAATGAATGTGACTTATATAAAATATCCTAGTTTCAAATGGTGACATTGTAAACTGAGAATGTTTAATTTACCTCCTTTCAAACAGTGAAAGGATTTTGAAACTCAGCAACCCATTGAGACTAACTCCTATTGCCCTTTATTTGTCAAAATTAAGAATTTATTTATTATCCTTTCCATATTAGTTACTATTTTCACTTAATTGCTATTTAATCAATTGGATCTCGAGAACAATTATCTCCTGGCATTCTCTTAGTTTTAAGAAACGATCTCCCGGCATTCTCTTAGTTTTAAGAGAAGTCAAATAATTAGACATTGCAATTGGTGTAGAAGTTAAGTGTAACACTTCACAAACACTTTAATTCAAGGGGCAATAGTGAAGTCTGAATGAGTTAACCATTTCCACAAAAATAAAAGCCTTTATGTCCCCGTTGTCACTTTGTTGTGACAGAGCAATCCTGGAATTCATGAAGCCTCTAGAATCGTTGGCTGTGACTTGTGATATGTTGTGCTTTCTTTTACTTTGTCTTTTTTGTGCACTGTTCCAATTATGGCAATCAATGAATTTGCCCTTTTTGTGTTATCTATGTCCTAATGCTTAGAGTTGCCAGGTATCAAGTGATACCACCACAAGTTTCAACCGGCTATTGTTGCTAACTTTGGTTGGTTCTTAATTTGGCTCTATTTAATCACGTTTGCTCAAGAGTCGGCAGGTATCTTTCGATACCGCCACAAGGTTCAGAACCGAATACTGACCAATGACTCGATATACCAGTTAGTAAGTTCAAAAGCAATGCTCATTTATTTACACACAGTCAAATCTACTCATGCATAAACTCTACAAACTAAACTACCACTATTACTAAAGCCTATACTTAGCTCCGGGCACCCACTCAGTCAGAGGAACAATGGCCGTTGCTCGGTTCTGAGGCTGCTGGGTTGAGCTGTTTACAGGGTAGCAATTAGGAGCATCTATCTCGTAGCGTGCGTTGACTTGGGACTTACTTGGTCTGATGCAGCTGCTAGGCAGGTCTCTCTCTTTGGTGAGAGCCAAAGCCAAAGGAGGAAGATTCTCCCTTGGGTGATACCTCTTATACTGCAAAGGGCTTCGCGCTCTTTGGGCGGGCCTTGAACTTGGCCTCAACTAATTGGGTCTTTCCCAATCATCTGTATCGATTTTCCTCCAATAGAGGGGTGTTTCCCTCATCGCTGGGCGTGTCCTGGTGACTGTCAGTCTGCTTTGTCTTAGCTTCTTCTGGCGCCGGGGAGTCTGTCCTAACATTGTGTATCTAAATGTTTCCCTTTTGTCCCCGGAGAGGGCTCATTAGTATGTAAATCGTTTGGTAGTTTGTCCTGCCTGAGCGTTTAAGGTTCTAATCAACAGACAGAGCTTGCACCTGCTTGTTTCTTAGCATTGTCCAATTTTCCCTGCATTCTTTGCGGGTGTCCATTTTGTAATCGGGAAGTGGCCATCCCAGATGGCTACACTATCGATCAAAGAGCCAAACACCGTTAGTTAGTTCAAGGTCAATGGTACTTTATTTACACACAATTAGTCATGCAACATAAACACTACTAGTTAACTACACTTATCGACTAAGACAACCTGTACTTAACTTCGGGCACCCGGCTTAGGTCAGAAAACAGTGGCCGCTGTTCGATTCTGGATCTCTCGGGTTTGAAGGAGTAACTGCTGCTCAGCTGGGCTCATCCGTCTGGAAGCGAACGTTGAACTTGGACTCGCTTCTGGTGTTGCTGCACTTGCCGATGGCCGTGACCGGGGTAACAGGACCAAGAGAGAGCGAACATATGACGAACTCTTCTTCTTATAATCGGGGGGGTTTTCGCGCTCTTTTGGTCGGTCCTTCAATTTGGGCCTTACTAATTGGGTGATCCCTGATCACTTTGTTCGATTCCTTAGGCAATAAGTGGGCTGGGATCTGGATGGCTGGGCGTGTCCCAAGCGGTCATTGACCCCGTTGTTTTCGTTTCCCTTGACTAGGGAGTGGCACTGAAATGTCTGGGACTGTCCCAGTTGCTCGAGTAGCAGTCCTTTGTTTGGTAAAGATGGGCTATCAAACGCTAATCGGCCCTATTAAAATGTTAATTGGCTGGATTTTCGATACCGTCTGGACTTCTTGCTTACAAATACGCATTTCAGGCTCTGAGCCTGCCTGAGTCTTGGCTTGTCCATTTTACCCGCTAGGCTTTGCGAGTTTCTCTGTACCTAGCTGAAAGTGGCCATCCCAGATGGCTACAGATACATCTGTATTTAAAACAAATGCACAAATATACACTCGGCCTGGAGACAAATGAGTTAATTTGGTTTAGATGTATCTTATCAATTTAAAAGAAAATTAAAATCCACTTTATAACTCCCAATTGATTTGAAACTCAGTTTTGTAGAATGTAGGTTTAAAAAAAACTAGAAACACCAAAGGAAATTCACAAATTCTGTAGTAAACACACACACCCTCATTCATCCACGGAGGCCTCCATTCAAACAAAAGGAATTCAAAGCATTATACTGTCGTTCAATCTCAACAAACTGAAAAATAATTAGAATAGTCAAAGAATACAAATTAAGTGGATTAAGACAGTCTTCATTGTTCTTTCTTCAAAACTGTAATTAAAACTCAAAGAAAAGATAAATTCTCTCTCAAATATATATAAGTTTAATGGCTCCGAAACCTAATTCAAAATACAACTACATACATACATTAAACAAGCAACTTTGAAATGACTAACTAAACCAGACCAGAGCAGCATGGTAGCACAAGTGATTAGCACTGTGACTTCACAGCGCCAAGGTCCCAGGTTCAATTCCTTGCTGGGTCACTGTCTGTGCGGAGTCTGCACGTTCCCTCCATGTCTGCGTGGGTTTCCTCCGGTTTCCTCCCACAGTCCAAAGACGTGCAGGTCAGGTGGATTGGCCATGATAAATTGCCCTTAGTGACCAAAAAGCACAGGTGGGGTTATTGGGTTACGGGGATAGGGTGGAAGTGAGGGCTTAAGTGGGTCGGTGCAGACGCGATGGGCCGAATGGCCTCCTTCTGCACTATGTTCAAAGGGTTACCTCAGTGACACAGGCACTAGACAGATTCACAGACGAGGATAAATCTCACACACCAACACAATCAGGTCTCCTTTTTTCAGGTACCAGCAGCTCTGAATGAATTGATTGAAGTCTGCAGACTAACTTTAATCTTATATTGAATAAAACCAACCACTTCCCAATTTCTTTCAGATGTGCATTCAGAATATAATTCGCATCCATTCCAAGTTAATTTCGCTTTTTTTGTTGAAACGCAAAACACGCCTCTCCCCAATGTATATCTCCATCATCTTTATCTATTGCTTGCTCCCCAAAAGAACACATCATACCCCTTTGGACGGAGACTGGAATCTCTGCAGACTGGAGACGCTGACCTCTTTTTCCTAACTTGCAACATTAAGGTGCTCCCAGAGCATCGATTTCCACACTGACTTCTAAAACTTCATACACTAAGACTCACTAGTCTCTTATTGTTTCCTTAGGATAATCCCAGACTATGCAGAGCACAGATGTTCACACTGACCTCTTTTAAAACTCAAAGTTCCTCACTGACTTTTTTCCAAAACTCATGTTTCCATATTGACTTCTTAGAAAACTCATATTTCACAGACTTCTTCGAAAACTCATCCCGCTCCCCCCTTTGTCACAAAGGATCCCAGGAGGAACCTTTTGTCACTGGCCACCTTCCACAAGGTGGTTTGAATATCCTTTCCTCCTTCCGTGACTTTTAGGAATCCCGGCCCCGTTTGCTAATTTTTCCACTTGCTACTCTCAGTACAGATACGGAAAGCACGCCGGATTTACATCAATACTAACGAACTTACCGACTACATGACGGTTAATGCTATCAAACAGTACAGGTGGGGGTGGGTAAACCAGCCTCCACGCGGTGAGAGGAGCGCTGATGCAACTGTGCTGAGCTTTTTAACCTCGAGGGTCCGTACTCTACCTATTGGGTCCCAGACCCTTTCTAATTTAGTGTAGTACCCACTTCGGTCACTTCTCACTCTGGGCATTCTGCCATTTTTCTACTCTTCTTATTCTCTCTTTCTCCCTAGGGCTTGGCATAGGTGTGTGAGAATCCTCTGGGTTAGGGGTCTGCCTTTCACTAAATTCCCTCCCAGATTTTACCCCACTCCCTTGACTATCCTAGATCTAAATACGTAGTTTGTTCACCTTGTGTTACAGACACCCCGTTTATGGCCCAATTTTACTGGTCAAATCTGTATTAGTCCTTCACTCATGTAAGGCTGGCCATTACGTGGGGCAATCTGCCTTCTTAATTCAGGCTCAGACAGAGTATTGGAGAATACTGGATTGAAGGTTCAACTTCGGAGCAACGTATCGCTTCTTATTGAAAGACCGTCTGAGGTATCAAAATGTTGTACCTTTTTAAAAAACAAAAAACAAATATGAAACATTCGACCAGTTTACTTACTCAAAGATTTTACCCAGGTGCCCTTTTTGAGAGATGAACAAAGGACAAAACAGGTTCACAGTTTAGCGCAATTTTATTCACAATTTGAGAATGCTTGCCCTTAACATCCAAGTTTGAGGGCACGAAAATGCAACTCCAATACAGTAAGTGTCCAGATTAATCTCTCCCAAACTGTGGGCTATTTGGGGCAATTCAATGGCTTCCCTTGCAACTATGTCATCAGCCATAGGTAAACATCTTGCCTGTAACTGTCACATATATTTTTAATTAAAAGCAAACTACTGCAGATGTTGGAATCTGAAACCAAAAAGAAAATGCTGGAAAATCTCAGCAGGTCTGGCAGTATCTGTAGGGCGAGAAAAGAGCTAACATTTTGAGTCCAGATGACCCTTTGTCAAAGCTATATATTTTTAAAGTCAGTTAGAGTCATAGAGCTTTACAGCACGAAAGATGCTCTTTGGCCCACCTTGTCAGTGCCGGCCATCTAACTCCATGTTCCAGCACTTGGTCTTCTGGAACGCTGTATGCTATGGCGTTTCAAGTGCTCATCTAAATGCGTCTTAAATGTTATGAGGGTTCCACCTCTACCATCCTTTCAGGCAGTGAGTTCCGTATTCCCACCACCCTCTAAGTGAAAAGGTTTTCCCTCAAATTCCCACCCTAAATCGCTTGCCCCTTAACTTAAATCCATGTCCCTGGTTATTGACCCAGCTACGAAGAGGAAGAGTCCCTTCCTATCTATGTCCCTTATAATTTGATGCACCTCAATCAGGTGTATCAGATTCAATCAGACTTCTTTTTTTTTCCAATTAAGGGGCAATTTAGCGTGGCCAATCCACCTAACCTGCACATCTTTTGGTTTTGGGGGTGAAACCCACACACACATGGGGAGAATATGCAAACTCCACACGGACAGTGACCCAGGGCTGGGATTCGAACCCGGGTCCTAGCGCCGTAGTCCCAGTGCTATCCTGCGCCACATGTCGCCCAACCCCCTCAGACCTCTCTGCTCCAAAGAAAACAACCCCAATCTAACAAACCTCTCTTCATAGCTGAAACACTCCAGCCCAGGCAGTAACTTTACTTGGATAATACTAAAAGCAAGAACAGGCACTTGGGTGCTCATCCATGGTTGCCCAGGGATGTTCATTGTTTGTGTGACTGTGCCCCTAAAAAGAGTCAAAATATTGGGAGGGTGAAGGGAGGGACACAATTTCCAGGGCAGACACTAGTTAAGCTCCCTCTCAACTGCCCCATCATTGTTCTGACACACCTGCGAGGATGTTCTGTCCCCCACACTAGCCCTCCTGGACATCTTGGTGATTTAATGTTGAGTTAAGGGCAATTTTGCATTCTGAACCTGTCCAATGGGAATCGGATTGAAAGCAGGAGGACAGATGTGTAGTTGTAAATCAACAGCATTTTTGTCAAAAATGCTTTGGTTCTTTCTTACAGATGGAGTCACCATGCAACAGTCTTTGGACAGGAGGATCTGCTGCTGCTAACCAGGACTGAGGCTTTCAGAAGGAACTGTCTCCATTTTCCTTGAGGATTAAATTGGCGGATGCATTCTGACTGTGCAGTATGTGAGTGAGAGCCTCACTTAGCACCAGATGGCCCGTAAGTGAATCTTGTTAAAATATACCGATATGTAGAACTGCACAGTGAGATCCAACAGTGTCACGGGTGAAGCAGGTTAATCATTGGGTTTATCGGGTGCTCGGGTTTAGATCAGTGTCTGTGGGGCAAGTTACTGGCCTCCATCAGAATGAGGATGGTTCCAAACCAGAAAAGTAACACATTTACATTTATATAGGACTTTCCACAGTCTCTGGATATTCAAAGCATTTTGTAGTCTATTAAGTACTTTTTTAAGTGCAGTCATTGCTGTTATATAGGAAACTTGGCAGAAGGCGGCACGGTGGCGTAGTGGTTAGCGCTGCTGCCTCACGGCGCCGAGGACCCGGGTTCGATCCTGGCTCTGGGTCACTGTCCGTGTGGAGTTTGCACATTCTCCCCGTGTCTGTGTGGGTCTCACCCCCACAAACCCAAAAAGATGAGCAGGATAAGTGGATTGGCCACGCTAAATTGCTCCTTAATTGGAAAAAAATAAATGGGTATTCTAAATTTATTTTAAAAAAAAAAGAAAACTTGGCAGTCAATTTGCACTTCCAGAAACAGCAAAATGATATTGACCCGATAATTTGTTTTCGTGATGTTGGTTAAGCAGAACACCAGGGAAGGCCAATAAAATAATTTTTTTAAAAAGAACATCAGGGAAGAACTCCCCAGTTCTTCCTCCGAATAGTGCCATGGCTCTTTTCTGCCCATCAGAAAAGGCTCTCTCATCTGAAAGACAGCACCTCAAACAGTGCAGCACTCCCTCACACTTGCACTGGATTTTGTGCTCCAGTTCTGGAGTTGAACTCTGAACCCACAACTTTCTGATTTGGCTTTGGGAATGCGACCACTGAGGTTTCTCCCTGGGGTTGGTGCATGGTATTAGGGAGGTTACGCAGGAAGAACAAGCACTAAGTTGATGTACCACCTGTACTGGTGTACAGACGAGGAAGATCGCAACATCTGTCTGTGTTGAGTCAGCTCCTATGAGATGAAGATTTTAAAGTTGGTTTTAGTGTCTTTTGAGATGGGAGAGAGCAATTTCAGCCCGAGTTCTCCAGCAGTTATTGGGAGTATATTATGTGTATGCAAAGCAACTCAGGCTTGACTGTGAGGTTCCAGTGGTTGAAAAGCCAGCACTCATTCTCTGTCTATGCCTCACTTGATGAGACTGGAGTCCATGGAACTGTGTCCCATTGAGAGCCGGTCCCATGACGTGGTGGAGGAGGGAGAATAAGAAAAGATACCAACTAACTTTACTGTCTCTTTCTTTTAACAAAAATATTCCACAGGCTTCTTCAAACGGCTTGTAGACTTCAAGAGGAACAAGAACCCGAACCCCAGTCCCAGATCGAGTCCTTGCTGCAGCTCCCGGACAAGCGATACAACAAAAAGCCCCTGTGGGGACCCAAGGTCCAGCAGCACCCACTCACTGCCTGTCACGCCCTTGTCGTCACGGAGAATTGACAGCAGTGCCCGATGGAGTAAAATGTACGATGCGTGTGTCTGTCACACCGAGGACGATATAACCTATGCGCAGGAACTCGTGTCTTTCCTGGAACTGCACCCGTACAGTCTACGCTGCTTCGTGCAGCTCAGGGACTCGGCACCTGGGGGCGCTATCTGCACCGAGCTCTGTCAAGCAGTCAGGGAAAGCCATTGCTGGGTATTGGTTATCACACCAAGCTTTCTCAAAGACCCCTGGTGCTGCTTCCAGATGCAGCAAGCACTGTCGGAGTCTCCCATGTCCAATGGACGAGTCATTCCAGTCCGCAAGCAGTTGGAACGGAAGGATTACCCGCAGGAGCTTCGCTTCGTGTTTGGTATTGATGTCAGGCAGGACAAAGAGAATGGATTTCAAAAGATCAAGTACTCCATATTATATTGTAAGTACCGCCAGCTGCATGTTGCTGTATAAAATCCTCATGGACACCTTCAGCTCCTAGTCTTCTGAGGTGCTTGCTGGTAACAATATTCTCCACAGAGGAGGTTTACCAGAATGGCGTTATGCGGAGGGACCTCAGCTTTGGGGAGAGACTGGGGAAGCTGCAATTCTTCTCCTTGGAGCAGTGCAGGTTAGGAGATAATTTAGTGAAGGTGAAACAAAGCGGTTTTGACAGAGTAGATGGTGGGCGGCGCGGTGGGAGGAACTGGTTCCACAGTCAGGAGGGGCGGGAACCGGAGGACATGGATGTAAGATAAATGGCAAAAGAAGCAGAGATCTTTTTTACATTGCAAGTTATGACCTGGAACAAATAGTCTGAAAGCGCAGTGGGATTCACTGGTAACCTTTGGAAGAGAATCATCGATACACTTGAAAAATACAATTTGTCGGTGCTGTGGGAAACGAGCAGGGAAGTATGGCTTCAACAATTGAATTGAGGAGCTACCATTGGCAGAATGGGCTGAATGGTGTTCTGCGTTGCTGAGTTTAGTTTTCCAGGATACACACACAGTCCTGCTATGAATGGGGCTGACGCTGAGGGAGGCTTCTTTCTTTCCTCAGTCATTCTCAGCTCTGACGCTCAAAGGCATTGTGATCAGAATGATATCAGGGAAAGGAAAGTATATGAAAAGCTGAGACTCCAGATTCTGGGACTATGTCTACAGGACCGAGGAGGTGTTATACTGTTGAGGGGTCTTTACATTTCTGGAAAGAGGCCCTTCGGCCTATCGTGTACGTCCTGGCCATCAAGCACCTATCTACTCTAATCCCATTTTCCAGCCCTTGGCCCGTAGAATTGTATACAATGGCATTTCAAGTGCTCATCTAAATACTTCCTAAATGGTATGACCGTAAGAAATCGGAACAGGGATAGGCCATTTGGCTCCTCGCAGCCTGCTCCGCCATTCAATAGGATCATGGCTGATCCAAGATTCCTCATGCCCAGTTTCCTGCCCTTTCCTGTAACCCTTGATTCCCTTACTGATCAAGAATCTATCTAGTTAAACCTTAAATGTACACAAGGATTCTTCCCACACAGCTCTCTGTGGTAAAGTGTTCCAAAGATTCACATCCCCTTGAGAGAAGAAATTTCTCCTCGCCTCAGTTTTAAATTGGCACTCCTGTTTTTGAGACTATGCCCTCTGGTCCTAGACTCTCCCATGAGGGGAAACATCCTTACAGCATTTACCCTGTCAAACTGCTTAAGAATCCTATTTTTGTGATTCATTTACGGGATGTGGGCGTCGCTGGTTAGGTCAGCATTTATTGTCCATCACTAATTGCCCTTCAGGAGGTGGCGGTGAGCTGTCTTCTTGAGCTGCTGCACTCCCTCGGGTGTAGGTACACCCAGAGTGCTGTTAGTGAGGGACTTCAAGGATTTTGCCCGAGCGACAGTGAAGGAACGGCGCTTTTTGTCAAGTCAGAGAGCTGAGGTGGTGGGGTTCTCGGGTATCTGCTGCTCTTGTCCTTCTGGATGGTGGTGGTCATGGCTTTGAAAGGTGCTGTCTAATGAACCTTGGTGAGCTACTACAGTGCATCTTGTAGATGCTACACACGGCTGCCACTGTTCGTCGGTGGTGGAGGGTTTGGATGTTTGTGGAAGGGGAGCAATAAAGTGGGCGGCTTTGTCCTAGATGGTGTCAAGCTTCTTTTTTTAATGTAAATTTAGAGTACCCAATTCATTTTCCTCCAATTAAGGGGCAATTTAGTGTGGCCAATTCACTAGCCTGCACATCTTTGGGCTGTGGGGGCGAAACCCACACAAACACAGGGAGAATGTGCAAACTCCACATGGACAGTGACCCAGAGCCGGGAGCGAACCTGGGACCTCGGCGCCGTGAGGCACCAGTACTAACCACTGCGCCATCGTGCTGCCCGGTCTCAAGCTTCTTAATAATAAGAAACTTTATTGTTACAAGTAGGTTTACATTAACACTGCAATGAAGTTTTTGTGAAAATCCCCTAGTTGCCACACTCCGGTGCCTGCTCGGGTACAGTGGGGGAGAATTCATAATGTCCAATTCACCTAACAGCACGTCTTTCGGGACTTGTGGGAGGAAACCGGAGCACCCAGAGAAAACCCACGCAGACACGGGGAGAACGTGCAGACTCTGCACAGACAGTGACCCAAGCCGGGAATTGCACCCGGGACCCTGGCACGGTGTAGCAACAGTGCTAACCACTGTGCTACCGTGCCGATTCCTGAGTGTTGTTGGAGCTGCACTCATCCAGACAAGTGGAGAGTATTCCATTACACTCCTGACTTGTACCTTGTAGATGATGGACAGGCTTGGGGGGGGGGGGGGCGGGGGGGGGGGTCAGGGGTCAGGGGATGAGTTACCCACCATTCCTTGCCTTTGACCTGCTCTGGTAGCCACAGTATTACTGTGGCTAGCCCAGTTCAGTTTCTGAACATTGGTAACCCCCCAGGATGTTGATTGTGGGGGATTCAGTGATGGTAATGCCATTGAATTTCAAGGGACAATGGTTAGATCCTCTCTTGTAGGAGATGGTCATTGCTTGGTACTTGTGTGGTGCGAATGTAACTTGCCACTTGTCAGCCAAAGCCTATATATTGTCCAGGCCTTGCTGCATTTGGACATGGACTGCTTCATTATTTGAGGAGTCGTGAATGGTGCTGAACATTGTGCAGTCATCTGTGAATATCCCCACTTTTGACCTTATGGATGGAAGGGAGGTCATTGATGAAGCAGTTGAAGATGGTTGGGCCTAGGACACTACCCTGAGGAACTCCTGGAGGTGAGGTGATTGACCTCCAACCACCACAACCATTTTCCTTTGTGCCAGGTATGACACCAACCAGCGGAGAATTTTCTCCCTGATTCCCATTGACTCTTGTTTGGCTAGGGCATCTTGATGCCATACTCGGTCAAATGCTGCCTTGATGTCAAAGGCAGTGACTCTCACCTCACCTCTGGCATTCAGCTTTTTTTATCCATGTTTGAACCAAGGCTGTAATGAGGTCAGGAGCTGAGTGACCCTGACGGAATGCAAACTGAGTGTCCGTGAGCAAGTTATTTCTGAATAAGTGCCGCTTCTTAGCATTGTTGATGACTCCTTCCATCACTTTGCTGATGATGGAGAGTAGATTGATAGGGCAGTAATTGGCTCGGTTAGATTTGTCCTGTTTTTCGTGTGTAGGACACACCTGGGCAATTTTCCACATTGCCGGGTAGATGAAAGTGTTGTAGCTGTACTGGAATAGCTTGGCTTGGGGTGCAGCAAGTTCTGGAGCACAAGTCTTCAGTATTATTGCCAGAATATTGTCAGGGCCCATAGACTTTGCAGTATCCAGTGCCTTCAGCCATTTCCTTTTAGAGTAAATTTAAAGTACCCAATTCATTATTTCCAATTAAGGGGCAATTTAGCGTGGCCAATCCACCTATCCTGCACATCTTGGAGTTGTGGGAGTGAAACCCACAAGAAGAATTTGCAAACTCCCCATGGACAGTGACCCAGATCCGGGATCGAACCTGGGACCTCGGTGCCGTGAGGCAGCAGTGCTAACCACTATACCGCCATGCTGTCCATCAGCCGTTTCCTGATATCACTTGGAGTGAATCGTATTGGATGAAGACTGACATCTGTGATGCTGGGGACCTCCAGAGGAGACCGAGATGGATCATCCACTCGACACTTATGGCTGACGATTATTGCAAATGCCTCAGCCTTATCTTTTGCACAGATGTGCTTGGCTCTTCCATCATTGAGGATGGGGATAGTTGTGGACCCTCCTCCTCCAGTGAGTTGCTTAATTGTTGACTACCATTCATGGCTGGATTGGAACGACTGCAGAAATTACATCTGATACATTCATTGTAGAATCCCTTAGTTCTGTCTATTACTTGCTGCTTATGCTGTTTGGCACACAAGTCCTGTGTTGTCAGCAGGTTGACACCTCATTTTCTGGTATTCCTCGTGTTGCTCCTGGCATGCTCTTCTGCACTCAAATGAGATTACCTCTTTTTTTCTTCTAAATTCCAATGAGTAGAGCCCCAACCTGTTTAACCTTTGTTCATAAGACAATCGCTCCATACCTAGTGAACCTTTTCTAAACTGCCTCCAAATAAATAATTTATTTCCTTAAATAAGGGGACCAAAACTGCTCACAGTACTCCAGATGTGGTCTCACCAGTACATTCCTTGTGCAGTGTTACGGAGGCCGGTTTAGCTCAGTTAGCTGGACAGTTGGTTTGTGACGCAGAGCGAGGCTGACAGCACGGGTTCAATTCCCATACTGGCTGGGTTTATTCATAAAGGCCCCGCCTTCTCAACCTTGCCCCTCGCCTGAGGAGTGGTGATCGTCAGGTTAAATCACCACCAGTCAGCTCTTTCCCCCATTAAAGGGAAACAGCTTCACTTTATCTTACCTGTATAGTTGGAGCAAGACTTCCCCACTCTTACACTGCAAACCCCTTGAAATTAGGGGTTCCGCCTCTGCCAGCCTTTCAGGAGTTCCAGATTCCAACCACCCTCTGGGTGAAAAAGCTTTTCCTCACTCCCCTCTAACCCTCCAGCCCCTTATCTTAAATCTATGTCCCCTGGTTATCGTCCTCTCTGCTAACGGGAAATGTTCCTTTCTATCCACCCTATTATATTATTATAAGAATAGTGGTTAGCACTGTTGCCGTCACAGCGCCAGGGCCCCGGGTTCGATTCCCACTTGGGTCACTGTCTGCAGAGTCTGTACGTTCTCCCTGTGTCTGCGTGGGTTTCCTCCTGGTGCTCCGGTTTCCTCCCACAAGTCCCGAAAGACGTGCTGTTAGACAATTTGGACATTCTGAATTCTCCCTCAGTGTACCCGAACAGGCGCCGGAATGTGGCGACTAGGGCTTTTCATGGTAACTTCATTGCAGTGTTAATGTAAGTCTACTTGTGGCAATGATAAAGATTATTATTTGAATGGATACTTAAGATTCCAGGATGCCACATTACTCCTGTGTTGCAGTCAGTGTATCAAACTAATCTGTCAGCCTGCAGCACGTGATGAGATCTGAGAAATCGCTCGCTCCTGTATCTGTATAAGATAGTGTGATTATTTCAAACTTCTGGGAACCACAAAATGTGACAGAAATATGAGGAGATTTAATCAATTGTAATGGTTTTTGACATGACGAATAACAAGAGGCTTTCCTCTTGTTAGGGAGTGAGTGTCAAGGAGTCATCAAATTTTAATTTGTCACCAAGGAAGAGAGGGCCGAGAAGAAATGTTTGTGTTCGTCAAGATCTGACACCAGAGACTTGTGCTTATGGGATTTAGGTCAAATTCCACCATAACAAGTTGGGAATTGAGTTCAGAGAACCTGGTTCTAGTGGGTGAATTAAGAGACTTCGGCAAGGTATGGTCGAAAGATGAAGACGGTCAAAGGCTGCGGGGAAAAGGTTGGTTGGTTCTCTGAAAATTCAGCTGATGGCTAACACCAGTTAAAATAACCCTAAAAGCTGTGCATTGTCATAATGGAATCTGCCAACCCCACACTGTCTGGCCTGCACTTGACTCCAGTCCCATCTGACATAATTGATTCCAGATTCCCTCATGACAATAGGAATAGGCAATAAAAGCAGCATTGCCAGCATTTTGTGGGAAAAAATATATATATTTTATTTGTAGGGTTTAGAACTTTTTCTATTTCAGGGAAATCACGAGGAGCAGAGGCAGATGCAGAGAAGCTCGCTCTCTAATAATAATCTTTATTATTGTCACAAGTAGGCTTACATTAACACTGCAATGAAGTTACTGTGAAAATCCCTAGTCATCACACTCCGGCGCCTGTTCAGTTACACAGAGGGAGAATTCAGAATGTCCAATTCACTTAACACGCACGTCATTCAGGACTTGTGGGAGGAAACCGGAGCACCCGGAGGAAACCCATGCAGACACGGGGAGAACGTGGAGACTCTGCACAGACAGTGACCCAGCGGGGAATCAAATCCGGGTCCCTGGCGCTGTGAAGCAACAGTGCTAATCACTGTGCTACTGTGCTGCCCTTTACCTGAGTCCAACCTATTAGAGCTTCTTCCTAGTCGTCACTGATTTTCACACCGCACTGAATTTCAAATTGCCGTTTCATTTTTAATTTACAAACCGTCTCTGTGGCCGAACCTCCAATGATGTATCCGTGGCTCCATCAGCTCCAGTCTCCTGGAGCACCCCAACATCCATAAGAACAAAACAACACAGGAACAGGCCCTTCGGTCTCCAAGCCTGCGCCGACCATGGTACCTGCCTAAACTAAAACCGTATGCACTTATGGAGTCCGTATCCTTCCATTCCCACCCTATTCATATATTTGTCTAGATGCCCCTTGAATGTCGCTATCGTACCTGCTCCCACCACCTCCCCAGGCAGTGCATTCCATTTTTTACCACCCTCTGTGTAAAAAAAAAAAAAACCTGCCTCGCACATTTGTTCTGTACTTTTACTCACGCACTTTAAACCTATGTTCCCATGTACTTGACTGTCCTACCCTAGAAAAGAGCATCTGACTATCCACTCTGTCCATGCCACTCATAATCTTGTAGACCTCTATCAGGTTGCCTCTCGACCTCCGTCGCTCCAGTGAGAGCAGACCGAGTTTATCTAGCCTCTCCTCATAGCTAATGCCCTCCGTACCAGGCAACAGACAGCAGCAGTATTTTCAGTCACCCCGTGTGTTCCGTACACCTGCTCAACTCTCAGCAGTGGATAAGATACTAGAGCAGAGCGGCAACTTTTTACATTTTAATGCGATGTGGAAAGATCAATTTGTTGCAGGAGTGATAATATAAGAAGCTTGGTTATTTTGTGAAACAAACTTTATCAAAACAAAAAAACAATATTTAAACTTTTAAATTTCAACCCTAACAATAACAGATTGCATGTAGTTTCTTAACTTTAACACACAAATTCCTATTCAACAGCACTTTAAATGGACATGGAGCTCTCATTCTATTTACACAGGAGAGCAAAGGCGATACTTATATATATTAAGCAATTTTTCTTCTGTTAGGGAAGTCTTTTTAGAACCCTTTTCCAAAGCCTGCCTTGGTGGCAATGTTAATGACCTCTCTCGGTCGCTTTCCAAAGCCTTCTCCTGTGCCTGTTCAAAACCGGATTCTTTCTCTCTTTCTCTAAGCTCCGCCCAGCCCCTCAAACAAAGGTTCACTCATGGGGTGCTCAGACTTGAACCCATCAGCATTAGCTTGGCTGTTGGATTTTCCACTCCCGTTTATACAAAAGAACAGAGCGAAGCTATTGATATGCAACTGACCTCCCATTGACATAGAAAGAGGCCATCATACTCTGTAATGGGCTAATAGCTGGTCAGACAGGAGTGTCCCAAAGAACAGTGGATCTTGAGTGACTCACCCTTGCTGTGTATTGCCGCCAACGAGTTTAATTCTGAATAGGACAGTGTAACTCATGCCAGGTTTGGCATATCCCTCGGACTCCATGCTAATAGTTTTTTTTCCCTAAATTGCCTGCTATACCTTTGATCCTATTTCTGGACACGGTTTCCTAATATTTTCCTCGCATAACACATGCCTAATTCAGCCTTCAAAAGCCTTCATCTTTCAACCGAACTTTGTACCAACTCTCCTAATTCTGCTCTAGCTCATCTGTGAAGCATCTTGTAATTTTGTTTAACCAAAGGAAAGTTCTAAAGTCAGATGCGGGGAGCACGGGCACTTTATCTCCAGGTGCAAAAGGACAGTTGGATTCCAGTAACATGTTGCTGACAGAATTGTACCTGCCATAAAGACTGCCCAATCAGCAAGCCCTCGGTAACATGGAAACTGATCTGTGTCTGTTTTTTTTTTTTTGCCTCCGCCCAGATCTCGAGGAGCTCTGCAGGAAGGAGCAAGAGCACAGGGAAAGTGCAGAGGGAGATCCTGAGCACAATGTGGATGAGGCCAGCAAAACACTAGACTTGAGTGAGAATTGCTAAGCGAATGGAGGACAATAAGTATTGAGACCCACTGATGAGGAGATATTAAAAATGGAGGCTTTCTCGACTCTTCTCTTAGGAGCAAACTTGAAAAATGTGCGTTTATGTCCACATCTGAGTCTGTTTTACATACCTATGTATTTGTGTATGCGTGTCTTGCTCTGTACATACAATTTGTGTGGTGTGAGTGTTAGCAATGTTTCACCCTCTCTTTTTACGTTTCCTGTGGTGGGGACCTAGTCCCTGTCTAGGGACGGTATGATGAAAACTGACATAAAACTTGCAACAATCGATGTTCTTGGCCTGACTCCTGTGTTTTGGCGCTTTGAACTCTCGCCTGTGTTGAGTCCAAGTAATTGACTCGGGTGTAACTTGGGAGCAGGAATGGCTTGTTGTGTGTTGTGGTGACCAATGTGGTGTTTTCTTTTTCCTTAGAATTTTTTTTGACGGTGAATAAATGATCGAGTCTCCCACTCTCATTCTCAGCCTTGGAAGAGCCCCCCTATTACTTGAACCTTCCTATTTTCCAACTCTTGTGATGCCTGAGCAATTAAATACTAATAGTTGCCAGGAGTGACAGCACAAATCACAACCAGAAAGGGGATGATTGAAAGATTCCTCCTTCAAGGATTGATTTTAGATACACCATTTGCATTATGTAGCTATCTGCCACTTGCTGCATTTTGTTCAAGAAATGATCCAGCTTTTATTGGGGGGCTCTACTGTAGTTTCGGCCATGAGCACGGTTTGCTGTAGTTATTGAAGACACTGTTTAATAGATTCTGTTTGCTGCCAAGTCCCAGCCTGCCTCAAGTTCATTGGATACCACAGTCGTGCCAGTACTCATTTTAAATAGTAATTGATACAATTCAAATTAGGTTGATATATTTCAGAAAATAAAATGTTTACGTTGATTGTGAGGAATTTGAAATGGGATGTTTGGTGAGTGCAACATGCTTGAAGTCAACAGGTGGCTAGGGCAGCATGGTGGCATAACGGTTAGCACTGCTGCTTCACAGCTCCAGGGACCCGGGTTCAATTCCGGCCTCGGGTGACTGTGTGGAGTTTGCACATCCTCCCTGTATCTGCGTGGGTTTCCTCCGGGTGTTCCGGTTTCCTCCTACAGTCCAAAGAAGTGCTGATTAGGTGGATTGGCCATGCTAAATTGCCCCTTAGTGTCCAAAAGGGGGTTGGGTTACGGTTGAAGCGTGGGCTTAAGTAGGGTGCTCTTTTCAAATGGCCTCCTTCTGCACTTTAAATTCTATGATTCTAAGTGGGCCTAAGTAGGATGCTCTGACAGAGGACTGGTGCACACTCAATGGGCCGAATTGCCTCCAGGGCAGCACGGTAGCCTTGTGGATAGCACAATTGCTTCACAGCTCCAGGGTCCCAGGTTCGATTCCAGCTTGGGTTACTGTCTGTGCGGAGTCTGCACATCCTCCCCGTGTGTGCGTGGGTTTTCTTCCACAGTCCAAAGATGTGCAGGTTAGGTGGATTGGCCATGATAAATTGCCCTTCGTGTCCAAAATTGCCCTTAGTGTTGGGTGGGGTTACTGGGTTATGGGGATAGGGTGGCGGTGTTGACCTTGAGTAGGGTGCTATTTCCAAGAGCCGGTGCAGACTCGATGGGCCGAATGGCCTCCTGCACTGTAAATTCTATGAAATTCTGCACTGTAGGGGTTCTATGGTTCCCAACGCTCTCTATCACTGGGGCTTTCCTCACCTCAGATAGACTCATTGGTAGAGATTGATTTGCTGAGATTAGTCAACTCCAATATTGTTGTATCATATGTGCAAACCTTAGCTGGGGAAATGTGTTTAAGATGGAACTTTATCTTTTTGTTCTAGCGATTCCAATGCTCTTGAGCAGTGGTCTTGTGCTGGAGTCAGTTTTCACTAAAGGTTTTGACTCTCAGCATCTGGTAAAGGAAAAATAAATGGGTTAATGTTTTGCCTATGCACTGGCTGCTTTGTCTTGTCTTGTCTTTCTCCCTCGCTCTTCATCTTTTTTCCATCCTACCAGTCTTGAAAATTGGCTAAATTTCAATACTTAAGACGTTAAAGTTTAGACTGCAGGACACAACTGACACGGGACTAGAAACATTCCAAGAGGAGGAAGGGACAAGAGTCTGCCAATATTCCTTTCACAATCAACATTGGTGAAACAAAGTGATTGGCCATTCATCTCACTGGTGAAGAATCGACACCTTCATGGCAAGAATTTGTTCTCACATTTGTCCTGTTGAGTGCTTTGACAGTGTGTCCTTTTTTTCAGTAATTCTACAGTCTCTCAACAATCTGGGTGGTCTATCCCGTTGTGTTATGCTTCTTCATGTAGCATAAGCTGCTTCCTTGATGTATACTCTGACAAAGGAAGGTTCAGACTTGGAGATAGGTTTAACACATTTATTGAACAGTTAACAATTCTCCTTCTTGAGTTCGACTCTCCTGGTAATCTTGCTATCGTAACTCAATCTAACTAACCAGTCTGCTGTAATCCATGCGGTGGGTGTGATGCTCCCTGATCTGCTCTGAATGTCACCTATGGAAAGAGAAAGAGCATGTGTGCCCTGTCCTTTTATATGGGTAGCCCCCTTGTGGTAATGTCACCTCTGGTGTCTTGACTGCCCATTGGTCGTGTCCGATCTTACTGGTTGAATGTCTGTATCATGATGTCCCTGGTGCTCCCTCTAGTGTTTACCTAGTCCTAGTGTATCTACATTAACCCCTTGTGTATTTAGTGATGCATATCACCACATATCCTAATCACAGTCAGAGGGACAAGGGCTGAATGAGCCTCTTCGGAGGAGGCACAAAGTTAAAGTATTCTGAATCCCAAGGCACTTTCACAAATTGATTTTCCGCCTATTTTATACTTTATTTTTGGATGTTTAGACAGACATGATTAGAACAACTCAAATGCTTATTTGAGATTTGATGACAATGTGACATGAATTAAAAATCACATTAGGAGAAGTCCAATTTACGTGGGGAAAGTTTGAAATCCTGTCCTCCAGCCGCTGGGGGGGGGACGGGGGACGGCGCAGCATATCTTGTCGCCGATGTCCAAACAAGTTCGCCGCTGATTGGGTGTCGTGCGTAAAGGGGTCGCTGATTGGCCGCAGCAATCGGGATTCGCTGATTGGACGCAGCAATCGGGATTCGCTGATTGGCCGCAGCAATTGGGATTCGCTGATTGGCCGCAGCAATTGGGATTCGCTGGTTGGCCGCAGCAATCGGGATTCGCTGATTGGCCGCAGCAATTGGGATTCGCTGGTTGGCCGCAGCAATCGGGATTCGCTGATTGGCCGCAGCAATTGGGATTCGCTGGTTGGCCGCAGCAATCGGGATTCGCTGATTGGCCGCAGCAATCGGGATTCGCTGATTGGCCGCAGCAATTGGGATTCGCTGGTTGGCCGCAGCAATCGGGATTCGCTGATTGGCCGCAGCAATTGGGATTCGCTGGTTGGCCGCAGCAATCGGGATTCGCTGATTGGCCGCAGCAATTGGGATTCGCTGATTGGCCGCAGCAATTGGGATTCGCTGATTGGCCGCAGCAATCGGGATTCGCTGATTGGCCGCAGCAATTGGGATTCGCTGATTGGCCGGGGAAAGCCGGGCGCTGTTTGAAGATGGCGGAGAAAGTGGAGAGCGCGCCGATGCTGGAGGAAAAGAAGCTGAAACTCAGCGAGCCCGCAGCCCAGGAGCCGGAGGGAAATCAGGCGCCGGCCGAGCGGAGCCGCTTCAATCTGAACCGCTTCAGCGTGAAGAAAATATTGAGGGAGAGCGCGCGGGATAAAATCGTTTTCATTCACGGCAAGGTAAGAGCGGGAAGGGGGCGGGGCCCGGGGAAGGGGCGGGGCCCGCGACACACCGTTTTTTTGCTAAATGTTGGGACCAAAGCTGGCCACAGTTTTCCAGATGATGTCTCACTAAAACCCCATTCAGTTGTATGCAAACGTCTTTATTCCTGCTCTGTAATCCCCTGCAATAAAAGCCAACATGCTATTTGCCCTCCTAATAGTTTTCTCCACCTGTACCGGCACGCTCAAGTCTCTATCAACTAATTTGCCTTTACATGGTTTCACACCTTTCTAAATGGGCGGCATGGTAGCACCGTGGTTATCACTGGATCCTCGACTTTCTAACCCACAGACCACAATTAGTAAGCATAAACAACAACATCTCCATAATAGTTCTCAATACCGGGGCCCCGCAAGGCTGCGTGCTTAGCCACCTACTATACTCCCTGTACACACACGACTGCGTGGCAAAATTTGGTTCCAACTCCATCTACAAGTTTGCTAACGATACGACCATAGTGGGCCAGGTCTCGAATAACGATGAGTCAGAATACAGGCGGGAGATTGAGAACCTAGTGGAGTGTTGCAACGACTACAATCTATCCCTCCATGCCAGCAAAACTAAAGAGCTGGTCATTGACTTCAGGAAGTAAAGTACTGTACACACCCCTGTCAGCATCAACGGGGCCGAGGTGGAGATGGTTAGCAGTTTCAAATTCCTAGGGGTACACATCTCCAAAAATCTGTCCTGGTCCACCCATGTCGACACTACCACCAAGAAAGCACAACAGCACCCATACTTACTAAGGAAACTCGGCATGCTACATTAACTCTTGCCAACTTTTACATATGCACCATAGAAAGCATCCTATCTGGCTGCGTCACAGCCTGGTATGGCAACTGCTCGGCCCAAGACCGCAAGAAAGTTGTGAACACAGCCCAGTCCTTCACACAAACCTGCTTCCCATCCATTGACTCCATCTACACCTCCCGCTGCCTGGGGAAAGCGAACAGCATAATCAAAGACCCCCCCGCCCCCCCAACCCGGCTTACTCACTCTTCCAACTTCTTCCATTGAGCAGGAGATACAAAAGTCTGAGAACACTCACAAACAGACTCAAAAACAGCTTCTTCCCCACTGTTACCAGACTCCTTAACAACCCTCTTATTGACTGATCTCATTATCACTACACCCCTGTATGCTTCACCCGATGCCAGTGTTATCTAGTTACATTGTGTACCTTGTGTTGCCCTATTATGTATTTTCTTTTATTTCCTTTACTTTTCATGTACGTAATGACCTGTTGAGCTGCTCACAGAAAAATACTTTTCACTGTACCTTGGTACACGTGACAATAAACAAATCCAATCCAACTGTTGCTTCACAGTTCCAGGGTCCCAGGTTCAAGTCCCGGCTCGGGTCACTGTCTGTGTGGAGTCTGCACGTTCTCCCCCTGTCTGCATGAGTTTCCTTGGATGCTCCATTTTACTTCCACGGTCCAAAGATGTGCAGGTTAGGTGGATCGGCCATGCTAAATTGCCTTTAATGTCCAGAAAGGTTGGGTGGGATTACGGGGATAGGGTAGAGGTGTGGGCTTGGGTAGGGTGCTCTTTCCAAGGGCCGTGCAGACTCGATGGGCGGAATGGCCTCCTTCTGCACTATAAATTCTACGATTCTGCTTTTCTATTTTTACGACCAAAGTGAATGTCCCTGTGTGCAATAGCACAATTGTTATCCACTGCTGCCTTACAACGCCAGGGACTCGGCTTTAATTCGCTTGGGTGACTGTGTGGAGTTTGCACGTTCTCTCCTTGGATTACCTCCAGGTGCTCCGGTTTCCACCCACAGTAAAAAGATGTGCAGGAAAGGTGGGGAGTTGGTCCTAGGTAGAGTCACTCCAGACTCAATGGGCCGAACAGCCTCCTTCTGCACTAGGAATTCTATGGTTCTGTAAAATGTAGGAGCAACGTAGGCTATTCGGCTCATGGAGCCGTTCAATTAGATCATGACTGACCTGACATAATCAATCCTTGACCTCACTTTCCACTTTATCCCCATAACCCTTGATTCCCTGACTGTTAAAAAATCTGCCTCGCCCAGCCTTGAACATAGTTAACGAACCAGCCTCGACAGCCCTCCGCGGTAAAGTATTGTATAGATTCGCTACCCGTGGAGAATAAATTCTTAGTCGGTTTTCTGTTTTCCTTGTGAGTTTTGATATTTAAGTTTCAACTCACTTCACCATTATCCATTGTTATGGGCCAGGGTTTAGAAAACTCCAAAGTATATCATGGAGTTCACCTGACCTACAATTGTTTATTAATTTTTGTTACGAGGAGCACAAGGGCCTATATTTCAGGTGTTATTCAACAGTGGCCTGAAGCACTTTAATCAAAAAAAAAGTTTATTCCACGAATTTAGTTAACATTTTTCTAAACACTAAACCCTAATTCAATTTCCCCCTTTAAGCTGTTCCAATTTGAATACAAGATCCCATAAACCAGAAAACCCTTTTCAAAGGTGTTGCCCAGCATACAACACTCAAGACCAAGTATAGGTACTTCTTTATTACTTCTTGGTTCCTGTCTAAAGCAGCAGGTTTGAATTCCTTCCAAAAAGCAGTTATTTCTTTTCAAGTTATCAAGTCATCTGGAAACAGCTTTTAAAATGCAGAGGGAGAGATTTCAAGATACTTGTCTGTCTGAATACAGCAGCCAAAAGTGAAAATGGAAACAATAAACTCAGGGTCATAAACAGCCCAAACCAACGGGAAAGTGAAACTCAGAGCCACAGCCCAGTTCCACCCAAACAATGACATCACTGAAGCCATGTGATAAGACAAAACATTTCTTAAAAGGACACTCCCATGACACCATGCACTCAATTACAGCATGTTTGAGAATCAAGGACGCTTTCCAGTTTTTAAGTTGGCTTATTAAAGGCATTCAAATAATCAGAAAATGAGAAGCAAATTACAATGAAGGCTATTGTACTTAATAAGCCTAAGTATATCTAAATTGGAGAATAGTTCCCTATGCATGCTGGGGGCGTTGTGTATTCTCTCCGACTCTTCGGTCTCCCCTCTGTGTGTTTCCGACAAAGTCTCTGAATATATTTACTGCCTTCTTGAGTGAACGTTATCCGTTTTGGTCGGTGACGAGTCAGAACCCGCCATGAGTCTCTGTCTACCTTTGTGGAAAGGAGGCTCCCCACATTTGGAAAGCCATCCACGTTTTCCAGGATCTCACCATTGATCTTCACTGATGGGGACATGTTGCGCTCTGCGTGCTGGTTGGAAGACTACCTTAGAGTATTCTGGGTGTTTAGTGATAGTCCCATTGTCTAATATGCTTGAGAGAAGGAGTCGACAGTGACCTGGGGCTTAGTTTCTGAGTGAGCGGGCAAACGGATTGAGGTTGGAATGATTATAGTTTTGGACTGAGGGCATCCTTAGTTGAAGAGTTTCTCATCTGCTCTGTAGATTACCACCACATCTATTTCTGGACATGAGCTGCAGTATAGCAGACAAGAAGATGGAAAGAGAGTTGGTGCAATGTACAACCTTGTCTGACCCCAGCCTTCACTGAAATAGGGTCAATTGGTGATGAGGATCACAACTTGCCTGCCATCGTGAAGTAGGCAGAGGAAGGCAATCGATTTCTGATGGCAGCCAAATTTGAGGAGGATACTCCATAAGACTTCACCGTTAACAGAGTTAGAGACTGAAAAAGACCATGTACAGTGGTTGCCGCTATTCCTTGTATTCTTGGATTTGCAGTGCAATAAATATTATGTCTGTGGTGCCCCGGGTGCCGGCGAAACGGAGAATCACACCGGCGGCGAATCCCGGCCATGGTGTTTCAAGTGCTCCTCTAAATACTTCAGAAATGCTGTGAGGCACTGAGTTTCAGATTCCCACCACTCTCTGGGTGGAAAAGTGTTTCCTCAAATCTGTTCTAAATCCCCTGGCCCTTAACTCTATGCCCCCTGGTTATTGACATCTCTAAGGGGAAATTGTCTTTCTTCCTATCTACCTTATCCATGTCCTTCATAATTTTGTACACCGCGATGAGGTCCCCCCACCTCATCAACCTACTTTGCACATCTTGGGGTGTGGGGGTGAAACCCACGCAAACACGGGGAGAATGTGCAAACTCCACACGGACAGTGACCCAGGGCCGGGATCGAACCTGGGACCTCGGCGCCATGAGGCATCAATGCTAACCCACTGTGCTGCCTCCCATGTGCCTTCTTAACCACCTTATCTGCTGCCTTCAGGAATCTTTGGACATTGACCCCAAGGTCCCTCTTGTCCTCTGTACTTCCTAACCGTCCTGTCGTTCACTTGTATTCCTTTGTCTTGTTAGTCTTTATAAAATGCATAACTTTCTAGGGTTAAATTCAATTTGCCGCTGTTCTGCCCATCTGACCAACCTGTCTAAATCGTCCTGTAATGGAAGGCTTTTCTCCTCGCTATTTACCACACCGCAATTTTTGTGTCATCTGCAAAACTACTAAACATACACCCAGCATTCACACCAAGATCATTAGTGTATACTATAGCAGTAAGGAACCCAGCACTGATCCCTGCAGTACACCACTGTACACAGGCTTCCAGTCACAAAAACAACCGTTGACCATCACCCTCTGCCTCCTGCCATTAAACAAATTTTAGATCCAAGTTGCCAAATTGCCATGGATCCCATGGGTTCTTGATCAGACTCCCACGCGGGACCTTGTCAAAAGCCATACTGAAGCCCAAATAGACTACATCATCTACACACCTAGTCACATCCTTGAAAAATTCAATCAAATTTGTTAGTCATGATCTCCCCTTGACAAACTCACGCTGACTATCCTTGATTAATCCTTGCCTCTCCGAGTGAAAATTAATTCTGATCCTCGGAATGTTTTCCAATAATTTTTCTACCACTGATGTTAGGCTGACTGGCATGAAATGACGTGGCTTTTCCCTCCTTCCCTGTGATAGACAGCAAGGAGAGTCCTCTGCAGTTCTTGCAATCTAATTGTCTCCCTTCTTGAATAGAGTCACGATCTCAACGTCCCAGAGACACACGTATAACTTGCCCCCCCCCCCCACCCCCAATGCACCAAGTCCTTTTCCCAGATGAAGGAAATGGACTGAGAGACGAAACCGGAGCATCCGGAGGAAACCCACGCTGACACGGGGAGAAAGTTAGGAGGGGTTATTGGATTAGGGGTATAGGGTGGAAGTGAGTGCTTAAGTGGGTCGGTGCAGACTTGATGGGCCAATTGGCCTCCTTCTGCTCTGTATGTTCTAATTTCTCCAAAAGCACAGCAAGAGATTAAGGGATGAGATCATAGAATGGTTACAGCATGGAAAGGGGCCATATGGCCCATTGGTGTCCATGCTGGCTTTGTGCAAGAATAACTCAGTTAGCCACTATGTATCTAGATGCCTTGCGATTTTGAACACCTGTATCAAACCTCCTCTCAAACCTCTCTTCAGCGAAAACTATCCCAGCTTCTTCAATCAATAATAATCTTAAAAATCTTTATTATTATCACAAATAGGCTTACATTAACACAGCAATGAAGTTACTGTGAAAAGCCCCTTGTCACCACATTCTGGCGCCTGTTCGGGTACACAGGGAGAATTCTGAATGTCCAATTTACCTAACAAGCACATCTTTCAGGACTTGTGGGAGGAAACCGGAGCACCCAGAGGAAACCCACACAGATACTGGGAGAACTGCAGTCTATCGATAAATGAAGGGCCTCACCCCTGGAACCAGTCTCATAAATTTTCACTACAACATCTCATCCTTCGTAAACAGTGGTTCCTAGAATTGGACAGAATAATCCATTTGAGGCTGAACTATGTCTTCCTTGCTTTTGTACTCTATGCCTCCTTGGATTAAGCCCAGGATTCCATTTGCCTTTTTAACCACTTACTCAATCTGCCAGCCACTTTCATTGATTTGTGTGCATAAACCCTCAGGCGTTTCTGTTCCTCCACCCACTTTAGAATCATACATCTTTATACTGCCTCTCTTCATTCTTCCTACAAAAATGTGTATCTCCACGATTCTCTGAATTACATTTCATCTGCCGTGTGTCCGATCATTCCACCAGCCTTTCAAAGTCTTCTGAAATCTATTGCTATCCTCACAGTTCACAACAGCTTTGTGTCAGTTACAAATCTCGACTTGTGCCCTGCTTACCCAAGTTTAGGTCATTTTAGTATTATCAAGAAAAGCAGCGATTCTAGCACTTCTCCCTGAGGAATAACACTTTCACCAATCTGAGAATCAACTATTCAACTCTACCCTCTGCTTCCTGCCACACAACCAACTTTGCACTCATGCAGTCACTGACTCTTTTATTCCATAGGCTTCAACTTTGCTTACAAGCCTAATGTGGCATTTTCTCAATTGCTTTTTGGAAGTACATGTACTCCACATCAACCGCGTTACCCTCATCAGCCATCTCTATTACCACATCAAACAGCCCATGTGACTGTTAGAAGTGATAATCCAGGACAAATCTTTAAATATTTTCTATCACCGAGGTTAAACTAATTGCTGGGATTTTCCTTTTGTAATTCTTTTTGAGGGTATTTAACCTCAAAATCGACTTAACATAAATTTATCTTTTGAGACTTTATTTAGGCAATAGGAGACAATTTAGTGATGTTATTCAGGGAACATTTATTAAACAATGAAAGTTATACATAATAAAGCTAGGCAGCAACTTTACCCACTCAATGAAGTTCTTGCTTCCCGATTAATTCTAGGGCTAGAGTCAACATGGGGTCTTCTCACTCTCTGGGGTCTTCTGGCCTTCTACTTTCAGCTGACAAGCAGACTTCAGTTCAAATTCAGCACGCTGGCAGCTCAAAGCTCGTGCTTTTTAACTCTTTCTACCACAGCCCATGTGCATAGTCAGTGATGTTACCGATTCCTGTTTGGCTAGTGCAGTGCGCGATCAGACCCTGTTTTGGTTTAAGGGGTCAGGATCAGTTTTTGATGTCATCTACTGATACAATTTCCTGTTGTCTCCTGACTGGCCTTCGAAGGTGTCATTTACTTTGTCCCTTGTTATAATGTTTTCTGTCATATTATGGGCAGCATGGTAGCACAGTGGTTAGCATTGTGGCTTCACAGCTCCAGGGTCCCAGGTTCGATTCCTAGCTTGGGTCACTGTCTGTGCGGAGTCTGCATGTTCTCCCTGTGTCTGTGTGGGTTTCCTCCGGGTGCTCCGGTTTCCTCCCACAGTCCAAAGATGTGCAGGTTAGGTAGATTGGCCGTGATAAATTGCCCTTAGTGTCCAAAAAGATTAGCAGGGGTTATTGGGCTACGGGGATAGGGTGGAAGTGAGGGCTTAAGTGGGTCGGTGCAGACTCGCAGACGCGATGGGCCGAATGGCTTCCTTCTGCACTGTATATTCTATTCTATCATTAAATTTTACAATTTCTGACTTCCGGGTGCGGCGATGACCAGCTGAGTCGCACGTTTCGGCAACTCCCGGTGGAACGGACTTTTGGGCTCTTAATAAGAACCCCAACGGCAATTTTAACGGCTAAAAGTACTGTGCGGTGAACCAGAAGGGAATCCCCCCTGGATACGGATGAAAAAAGGAGAGGAAGGTGGCCGGATTGCGGTGGATCCTTTAGAGCAGCGGCAAGGAAGGCAAGCAAAAACCAAGATGGCGTCGGAAGGTGGCAGTTTAATATGGGGCCCTGAACAACACGAGTTTTTGAAACGCTGCGTGGAAGAACTCAAAAAGGAAATGAAGAAGGAGCTGTTGGCCCCGATATTACAGGCGATCGAAGGGCTAAAGGAGGAGCAAAAGACCCAGGAGCGGGAGCTTCGGGTCGTGAAGGCAAAGGCTGCCGAGAATGAGGACGACATACAGGGCCTGGTGGTGAAGACGGAGATGCACGAGGCACACCATAAAAGATGTGTGGAAAGGCTGGAGGTGCTGGAGAACAACGCGAGGAGGAACAACCTAAGGATTCTTGGTCTTCCTGAAGGTGCGGAGGGAGCGGACGTCGGGGCATATGTGAGCACGATGCTGCACTCGTTAATGGGAGCGGAGGCCCCGGTGGGTCCGCTGGAGGTGGAGGGAGCATACCGAGTGATGGCACGAGGACCGAGAGTAGGAGAAATTCCTAGAGCCATAGTGGTGATATTCCTCCGTTTTAAGGACAAAGAGATGGTCCTTAGATGGGCAAAGAAAACTCGGAGCAGTAAGTGGGAGAACGCGGTGATCCGCGTATACCAAGACTGGAGTGCGGAGGTGGCGAGAAGGAGGGCGAGCTTTAATCGGGCCAAGGCGGTGCTTCACAAAAAGATTAAATTCGGAATGCTGCATCCGGCAAGACTGTGGGTCACATATCAAGGGAGGCACCACTACTTTAAGACGGCGGATGAGGTGTGGACTTTTATCGTGGAAGAAAAATTGGAATGAGCGGGTTATTTTTTTAAAAAAAAAGAACGTTTGAAACAAAGTGGTGGGGCGAGTATGGGGGGCGAAGAGGGGGGTAAAAAGGGGGGAAAGAGGAGTTTTATGTTATTAATCCTGCGATGTGGTAACTTTTCTCTCTTCCACAGGAGGTGGTGGGGGGAGGAAAGGAGGTGGAGGAGATGGGGTGTTGGACATTGGGGGCGGGGCCAAGGGGGAAGCGCGGGCTCGGTTCCCGCGTAATGATAATCATGGCGGGAATAGGGAAGCAGGAAGGAGGGGGCGTCGCACGGTGCGAGCCGAGGTCACGGGGGGAAGCCGAGGTCGGCCAGAGTTTGCTGACTTCTGGGAGCAACATGGGGGGTGTAACTACGCTAGTGGGGGATCTAGCGGGGGGGGTGGGAGGGGGGAATTATTGGGCTGCTGCTGCTGGGGAGAGGGGGCAGCTGGCATGGGGTGGGATGGGCGGGGGAGCACCGCCTGGGGGGGACACAGCTGCGTGGGAACCGGGTGAGGAGCTGGAAAAAGGGGATGGCTAATCGACAAGGGTGGGGGGGTAAAAAGCCCCCCAACCCGGCTGATCACGTGGAACGTGAGAGGGCTGAACGGGCCGATAAAGAGGGCACGGGTACTCGCACACCTTAAGAAACTTAAGGCAGACGTGGTTATGTTACAGGAAACGCACTTGAAACTGATAGACCAGGTGAGACTACGCAAAGATTGGGTGGGGCAGGTCTTCCATTCGGGGCTATATGCGAAAAACAGGGGGGTGGCTATATTAGTGGGGAAGCGGGTAATGTTTGAGGCAAAAACTATAGTGGCGGATAGCGGGGGCAGATACGTGATGGTGAGTGGCAAACTACAGGGGAGAACGGTGGTTTTGGTAAACGTATATGCCCCGAAGTGGGATGATGCCAATTTTATGAGGCGTATGCTAGGACGCATCCCGGACCTAGAGGTGGGAAAGTTGGTAATGGGGGGAGATTTCAATACGGTGTTGGAACCAGGGCTGGACAGGTCGAGGTCCAGGACTGGAAGGAGGCCGGCAGCAGCCAAGGTGCTTAAAGATTTTATGGAGCAGATGGGAGGAGTAGACCCGGGGAGATTTAGCAGACCTAGGAGTAAGGAGTTTTCGTTTTTCTCCTATGTCCACAAAGTCTATTCGCGAATAGACTTTTTTGTTTTGGGAAGGGCGTTGATCCCGAAGGTGAGGGGAACGGAGTATACGGCTATAGCCATTTCGGATCACGCTCCACATTGGGTGGACTTGGAGATAGGGGAGGAAACAGAAGGGCGCCCACCCTGGAGAATGGACATGGGACTAATGGCAGCTGAGGGGGTGTGTCTAAGGGTGAGCGGGTGCATTGAAAAGTACTTGGAACTCAATGATAATGGGGAGGTCCAGGTGGGAGTGGTCTGGGAGGCGCTGAAGCCAGTGGTTAGAGGGGAGCTGATATCAATAAGGGCACATAAAGGAAAGCAGGAGAGTAGGGAACGGGAGCGGTTGCTGCAAGAACTTCTGAGGGTGGACAGGCAATATGCGGAGGCACCGGAGGAGGGACTGTACAGGGAAAGGCAAAGGCTACACGTAGAATTTGACTTGCTGACAACGGGTACTGCAGAGGCACAGTGGAGGAAGGCACAGGGTGTACAGTACGAATATGGGGAGAAGACGAGCAGGTTGCTGGCCCACCAATTGAGGAAAAGGGGAGCAGCGAGGGAAATAGGGGGAGTGAGGGATGAGGAAGGAGAGGGGGAGCGGGGAGCGGAGAGAGTGAATGGAGTGTTCAAGGCATTTTATAAAAAATTATACGAAGCTCAACCCCCGGATGGGAGGGAGAGAATGATGGGCTTTCTGGACCGGCTGGAATTTCCCAAGGTGGAGGAGCAGGAAAGGGTGGGACTGGGAGCACAGATTGAAATAGAGGAAGTAGTGAAAGGAATTAGGAGCATGCAGGCGGGGAAGGCTCCGGGACCGGATGGATTCCCAGTTGAATTTTACAGGAAATATGTGGACTTGCTCGCCCCGCTACTGATGAGGACCTTTAATGAGGCAAAGGAAAGGGGACAGCTGCCCCCGACTATGTCTGAGGCAACGATATCGCTTCTCCTAAAGAAGGAAAAAGACCCGCTGCAATGCGGGTCCTATAGACCTATTTCCCTCCTAAATGTAGACGCTAAGATTCTGGCCAAGGTAATGGCAATGAGGATAGAGGATTGTGTCCCGAGGGTGGTCCATGAGGACCAAACTGGGTTTGTGAAGGGGAGACAGCTGAATACGAATATACGGAGGCTGCTAGGGGTAATGATGATGCCCCCACCAGAGGGGGAAGCGGAGATAGTGGTGGCGATGGATGCCGAGAAAGCATTTGATAGAGTGGAGTGGGATTATCTGTGGGAGGTGCTGAGGAGATTTGGTTTTGGAGATGAGTATGTTGGATGGGTGCAGCTGTTGTATAGGGCCCCAGTGGCGAGTGTGGTCACGAATGGACGGGGATCTGCATACTTTCGGCTCCATAGAGGGACAAGTAGGGATGCCCTCTGTCCCCGTTATTGTTTGCACTGGCGATTGAGCCCCTGGCAATAGCATTGAGGTGTTCCAAGAAGTGGAGGGGAGTACTTAGAGGAGGAGAAGAACACCGGGTATCTCTGTATGCGGATGATTTGTTGTTATATGTAGCGGACCCGGCGGAGGGGATGTCAGAGATAATGCGGACACTTCGGGAGTTTGGAGAATTCTCAGGATATAAACTGAACATGGGGAAAAGTGAGTTGTTTGTGGTGCATCCAGGGGAGCAGAGCAGAGAAATAGAGGACTTTCCGCTGAGGAAGGTAACAAGGGACTTTCGTTACTTGGGGATCCAGATAGCCAAGAATTGGGGTACATTGCATAGGTTAAATTTAACGCGATTGGTGGAACAAATGGAGGAGGACTTCAAGAGATGGGACATGGTATCCCTGTCACTGGCAGGGAGGGTGCAGGCGGTTAAAATGGTAGTCCTCCCGAGATTCCTCTTTGTGTTTCAGTGCCTCCTGGTGGTGATCACGAAGGCTTTTTTCAAAAGGATCGAAAAGAGTATCATGAGTTGTGTGTGGGCCGGGAAGACCCCAAGAGTGAGGAAGGGATTCTTACAGCGTAGTAGGAATAAGGGGGGGGCTGGCACTACCGAGCCTAAGTGAGTACTACTGGGCCGCCAATATCTCAATGGTGAGTAAGTGGATGGGAGAAGAGGGGGGAGCGGCGTGGAAGAGATTGGAGAGGGCGTCCTGTAGGGGGACTAGCCTACAAGCTATGGTGACGGCCCCATTGCCGTTCTCACCGAAGAAATACACCACAAGCCCGGTGGTGGTGGCGACTTTGAAAATTTGGGGACAGTGGAGACGGCATAGGGGAAAGACGGGAGCCTTGGTGGGGTCCCCGATAAGAAATACCCATAGGTTTGCCCCGGGGAGAATGGATGGGGGATTTGGAATATGGCAAAGAGCAGGAGTAACGCAACTGAAAGATCTGTTTGTGGATGGGAAGTTCGCAAGTCTGGGAGCGCTGACCGAGAAATATGGGTTGCCCCAAGGGAATGCATTCCGGTATATGCAACTGAGGGCTTTTGCGAGGCAACAGGTGAGGGAATTCCCGCAGCTCCCGACGCATGAGTGCAGGACAGAGTGATCTCAAAGACATGGGTGGGGGACGGTAAGGTGTCAGATATATATAGGGAAATGAGGGACGAGGGGGAGATTATGGTAGATGAGCTGAAAGGGAAATGGGAAGAAGAGCTGGGGGAGGAGATTGAGGAGGGGCTGTGGGCGGATGCCCTGAGTAGGGGAAACTCATCGTCCTCGTGTGCCAGGCTAAGCCTGATTCAATTTAAGGTGTTACACAGGGCGCATATGACTGGAGCACGGCTCAGTAAATTTTTTTGGGTAGAGGATAGGTGTGCGAGATGCTCGAGAAGCCCAGCGAATCACACCCACATGTTTTGGTCATGTCCGGCACTACAGGGGTTCTGGGTGGGGGTGACAAAGGTGCTTTCGAAAGTAGTGGGGGTCCAGGTCGAACCAAGCTGGGGGTTGGCTATATTTGGGGTTGCACAAGAGCCGGGAGTGCAGGAGGCGAGAGAGGCCGATGTTTTGGCCTTTGCGTCCCTAGTAGCCCGGCGCAGGATACTGTTGATGTGAACCAGAAGGACTCTCAGGGTTGTTAATATATATGTATAATATGTATAGGTCGTTACTATAAATAATTGTATATTGGACTGTTAAATCATATTTTTGGAGAGTGTTTATCTGAGACAAGGCAGTTGCCATTTAGTTTTAGTTTTCGTTTTTGTTATATATTATTTATTCTTTGTTTATAAAACAGGTCATTGTTATTTATACTGTTATATTATTGTGTAAAGGATACACAATGTACTGTGATGGTTGACCAAAGATTTTCAATAAAATATTTTTTTAAAAAAATGTTTTTACAACTTCTAAGATAATAGAGGCCTTAGGATAGTTTTGATGTCTGTTTATTTGCGATAAGAGAGCGTGTGATGTCCAATAACACCTGGCTCATTGGTCCAGATGTCTATTTGATCTGTAGGCATCAGTATTTCATGTCCTGTAGAAATCCTTATTGAGGCAGGCCTTATTAGGGAGTCCTGGTTTAGAGAACTGCTTTACCACTCTTTTTTTGTTATATCCTCCAGTGCTTGGTACAAGTTAATTAAAAATACAAAGTGATGCGCACAACCTTACAAAAGTTACAAAGTTACAGAAATTACCCATTCTATATGAAATACATGTAAAATTTATGCTGAGAAGTGATTGGGGTGCCAAAGTTAAGGCAACAAGATTCACGTGAAATATACCGTGACCCATTAACTAGTACATATTCCTTAGTCATACAAGTCGAAAGGACTACATGGCTACAAAAGCTAATTACAGATCTTAATTCTAAACTTACAGAATCAAAGATGGTTTTGTGCTGTGAAAGAAAATAATTGCTTCTTTTAAAACATTACTAAGTTAAACTATATTAACTTAGGGCAAAAGGCCTTTTGATCTTTGGGGATACAACTGTTAAGTTTTAATGGTGAAGGAGGTTGATGGTCCGAGACCAGAACTGTTCAACCCTGATTTCTTGCATCACTGACTTGGGCCATATGGTTTTTCTCCCTTGTTAAGTGTGAGTGAGACTGCTAATAAAGATGTGCTGGTGTCCCATGATTCAGCATAATACAAAATTGTGTTAACATAATTCAATTGCTTGATTATTAGACATAACTGTAAATAATTATCAAACATAAACATTTCTCAATTTTTCACACTTTTTAAGCAAGGGTATAAGAGTTGGGGTTCTCCAGTTCTACGCCGCTACCTCTGTATCTAAGAAGTATTGGAGGAATATCGTCAGTACCTCCACAATTTCCTTCTGTACTTCTCTCCGTATCCTTGGATGTGTTTCATGGTTTTGATAACTTACCTATTTTTATGTACAGCCAGCCTTTGTCATGCATGCTCTTCATCATCAATTTTTAGCCCAGCCAGTCTTAACCACCTCCTCTTTCACTATGATTTCTGTAGCATCCACCTTGGTGTAGGAAAGCTCGCATAGAGTGCTTTAGCCATTCCTTCTCCCCCCATGCATAGATCATCTTGGCCCCTAATTGACTGCTCCTTTCTATCTCCTTCATTTGCTTGTTGCATCTTTCCTGCTTGTGGCAATGTTCCTCCACTGTACCCAAACCATTTTGTCTTTTAAGAGTAGCCCGTTGTTCTGTTACAGTTTCTGTCAATTTAATTGGACCAGATCTGTCCCCTCATTGAAACTAATCCTCCTCCAATTAAGTATTTTCACTCTAGAATTGTCCTTGTCCTTTCCATAACTGACCTAAACCTTGGAGACACGATGTCGCAATGGTTAGCACTGCTGCTTCGCGGCATCGAGGACCTGGGTTCGATCCCGACCCCTGGCCGATGTCCGTGTGGAGTTTGCTCATTCTCCCAGTGTCTGCGTGGGTCTCACCCCCACAACCCAAAAGATGTGCAGGGAGCTGTATTGGCCACGCTAAATTGTCCCTTAATTGGAAAAAATTATTGGGTACTCTAAATTTATTTAAAAAAATCTAAACCTTATGATGCTATGAACAACCAGCCTACTTGGTTCACCTCATTACCCAGAACCAAATCCAGTAATTCCTCCTTCCTCATTGGGCTGGAACTGTACTGTATTGGTTAAGAGTTGGTAATAAAGCATACAACAGGACAATCTCTCAGAGGGCAGTTCCAGGAGAGTCACAGAACTCAAACAGTAACTTAGTCTGTATAGTATTCTGCTTGTTATCTTTCCACGTGTTCATCAATAAACCATCATTCTAGTTAAGTCACCAGAAGTATTGTATGCATCATTGCACCAGCAAGGTCACAGAACACAACAACTGTTACTATCCCTGTATATACTAGGATAATTGAAGTTCACCATTATTACTGTTTTGGTTTTTGCGCTCTCTGTAATTTTTTATGTTTTCTCCTCTCTATCTTTTCCACCAGTAGGTGGCATATAAAATGCACCCAGTAGTAATGATACCTCTTGATTCTTAACTCTAATCAAATAGACTCTCCTTGACTACATTTAATTTTAATAATCTTTATTGTAACAAGTAGGCTTCCATTAACACTGCAATGAAGTTACTGTGAAAGCCCCCAGTCGCCACATTCCGGCGCCTGTTCGGGTACACTGAGGGAGAATTCAGGACGTCCAAATTACCTAACACCACATCTTTCGTGACTTGTGGGAGGAAACCGGAGCACTCGGAGGAAACCCACGCAGACACGGGGCAAATGTGTGGTTTGCACAGACAGTGATCCAAGCTAGGAATCGAACCTGGGTCCCTGGCACTGTGAAGCAACAGTGCGAAGACATTCTCTTTCTTTTGCACTCTTGCTCTCTCTAATGCTCCGCTCCTGTGCGCTCTCGAACACTCTCTCTATAATATTCTCCATAATCAACACTACCAGCCATCCTCCTTTCTTTGTTTCCCTATCTTTCCTAAACATCTTGTCTCCAGAAATATTAACAGCACCTAACTCTCCTTTATTGATGCTACGACACCGATCATTTTGACTACGCTTTGTGCACTTATGTACACTCTCTGCAAAATAATTTCGATCTTATTTTGTTTCCTCTTGACCTGACCCCACCTAATGCCTTACTATTTCTTACTCTGATGCTGTCTGTCTTTCTCAATACTTTGTACACCTTGCTTTTCTTTACACACGCTATATTCTTGTCCCCATGTTCTTGTGGGGAGTGAAACATAGAGTGAATGTTTTGAGTTCACTGTGATTCTTCAGAACACCTGTTTCTTTGCTTGTTCCATTGCCCCTTTGGCCTTGCATCACCACTCATTTGTCATTTAGTCTCTCTTGTCTTCCACCTTATCACGGACCTTGCCTTTTGTTCTTTTCCCCCACTATCCCCCCCCCCCCCCCCCCTTCATTTGCTTAAAACCTATTACAAATTAACTTTTTCCAGTTCTGATGAAAAGTCATCAACCTGAAATGTTAACCCTTTTTCTCAAACTGCTGATGCTGCTGGATCTGCTGAGTCTTTCCAGCATTTTCTATTCTTATTCCACATTTCTGGCATCTGCAGTATTTTACTTTTGTTTCTTTGTAATGATGGATTGAAAGAGGATTCCTTTTGGTCAATTATGGTCAGACCGTATTCCTTAGAGTAGACACATTTCACTGCACTCTCTAATGGTGGCTGAGGACTTTATTATGGTAACAATTTATTTAATGCGGCAGGTTGGACAGGACTGTGGAGAAGCCCAGGATGCTGTGGTCATTCTAGAGAAAACACCTTTCTGTGAGGAAACCTTGCCGCAGCTTCTCAACAAGGACGCAGATCTCCGCCTTCAGATGAGGAATGACATCTACAGCACACACCACCTCTACCCACTTCCATCCTTCAATGGTATGGTGCTGTCCAGCCCAGCTTGATGCTGTCCACCCACAATTGGTCAGCATCAAGCTGGGCTGCAGCTTATTTTAGAACATTAGTTATAGTTTAAATGGCTTGTAAATGTGCTTAATACTTGGTTGAAGTGCAGGTGAGTGTGAAGCTTTCACACTTGTCGACTTAAAACTTTCGAAGTACAATTATTCTTTCAAATATCTGGAGAGAGCTTTAGTAAGAACAACTTGTATTAGTACAACATTTTAAATGTAATGGAACCTCCCAAGATGCTTCAAAGCAAAGTGAAACAAAGTACGGCACCAGAAAACAAAAGGAATTGGGTCAGATGACCAAAGATTTGATTAAAGAGATAGGTTTTAAGGAGTGTCGTAAAGGAAAAAAACAAGGTGGGGAGGTAATTCCAGAGATTTCAGCCTCATCTAAAGGCACGGCCACCAATGATGGAGCAACTAAAATTAGGGATGCACAAGGCCACAATTAGGAGTGCAGCCACCTTGAGCAGCGAAGGCATGAATGAGGGTTTCAGCAACAAATGAGCAGAGATGGGGTGAAGTTGGGTGATGTCACAGAAGCAGAAAATGGCACAAATATGAGGCTGGGAAATCACCTTGAAATCAAATGTGACCAAAGTTGAAACATTCTTTGATAAGCCAGTCTGTTGGCCAGGGAAAGTACTGGAGTCAATGACTTGTGTAGTTGTACATCACTGGGGTACAGTATTGATGGATCACATGTGTCACTGAATAATACTAGGGCACAGAAACAATTGGTGCAGATCTCACAAGGTATAGCTGGGACACAGTACTGATATGTACAGATCTGTCACTGTATGATCCTGGGGGATGCAGTACTTGTGGGTAGTAGTCCGTCACCATATAATGCTAGGGTGCATAAATGTTTGGTGCAGATATCACAAGACTGGGTTACAGTACGAGTGGGTACAAGTATATCACTGTATATCACTGGGGTGCAGTGCTGGTAGGTGCACATCTGTCATTATAACACTAAGATGCAGGTTTGTTACTGTATAACAAAGGTACAACTCTGACCCTATAACACTGAGGTACAGGTCTGTCGCTAACAAAGTGGGTACAATATAGGTTGATTCAGGTCTACAGCTGTATCACACTGCCATCTAAAACTGGTAGAAGCAGGCCATGAACACTGAGGTGTAATATAGGTGGGAGTGTCCAATCTAGACATGTTTTCCCGGGTCCTGAAATTGGTGCTGCTAAAACATAGGGCCCTAATAGTGATAATACATATTGCTTGGTTTGGTCTGTTTGAATTTTGTGGGCCTGGATGTTCAGAAAGAGCTGTTGTTGATGTTTATCACCTGACTGATAAACCTAAACAACAAGATATTTGAGTATAAACAACTTCTGATATCTGTAAGTTAAGCAAAACTTGAATTTTAACCATCCATATGATGTGAACCATGTTATCAAAAGAGTTCATTTCTCATGGTTGATGCTGTGACAAAATGAATATTGAATTGCATTGTCTTGTGTTAGCCAGTTCCTATAACTGATTGACACCAACTGTGGTGCAGGGGGAATCACCTTTGTCTCTGGGTTTCAAGCCACACTCCTAATTTGAGCTCAAAAATCGAGGATGTCACTGTAGTGCAGCACTTAAGGAGAGTTGCATTGTCGGAGATAACACCTTAAAACGTGGCTTGCCCAGTGGGTATAAAAGATTCCACAATTATTCGAAGACGAGTAGGGAAGTTCTCTGGTAGTAAAAGCAAAATACTGCGGACGCTGAAAATCTGAAATAAAAACAGAAAAATGCTGGAAAAACTCAGCAGGTCTGTAGAGAGGAACAGAGTTAACTTTTTGAGTCAGTATGATGACTTCAGAGGTAAAGAGAGTGAGAAATGTGAAGCATGTTATACTGTTCAAGAGGGGTGGGGTAGACGGAGCAAAGTAGCAGGTCAGGGATGGGTGGGAGCTAGGAGAGATTGTACAAAGATGTGAAGGACTATAGGTGGTGCTGTTCTCTGATGTCCTGGTAGATGCTCGTTCCTGAACCAACATTGCTAAAACAGATTATTGTGTCATCATCACATTGTTGTTAGGTGTTGGCTGCTGAATCAGGATTTTTGCGTAGCGCACTCTATCCTTTGGAGCTTGCCGTTCGAAATTAATGTCCTTAACTTTATAATCTATTACTCTCAATTTCAAGTACTAAGTTTTTGACAGGTTTTAGTGCATTTTTAAACATGAGCTTGAAGGAAATGGCAGTACAAAGGCTGGCATTGCACCAGACCTTGCTGGATATTTATGTTGCAACATTCAATTTCGGTAACTGAACTGGGTGATTAATTTAATAGTTTTGAAATCTGTTTCCTTCTTTGGAATGGATCCAGAAGAAGCTCCCCACATACACCAAACGGGACTTTACATTATCTTGTATATAGTGAGCAGTGAGGATGAGAGTAGGAGATTTCTGTATGACATAGATTGCTGAAATCTAGATGAGCTGGAATTTTGTTTTAGTATAAATTTATAGAGAACCCAATTCATTTTTTCCAATTAAGGGGCAATTCAGCGTGACCAATCCACCGACCCTGCACATCTTTTTAGGTTGTGGGGGCGAAACCCACGGAACCATGGGGAGAATGTGCAAACTCCACACGGACAGTGTCCCAGAGCTGGGGTCGAACCTGGGAGCTCGGCGCCGTGAGGCAGCAGTGCTAACCACTGCATCACCGTGCTACCCCTCGTTGAAATTTGATAGAGGAGCACAAAGGGACTAATCTTCCTGGGAAGAATGAGGAGAGGCAATATAAACTTCATGGTAGAATTTTAATAGGAACAGAGAGACATGGAAACATCAAACACTTATGGCACAAAATAATGCCTTTCAACCTATTGTGTCTGTAGCAGCCACAAAAGAGTGATCCTGCCTAATCACACTCGCCAGATCTTGGTCCTTAGTCTTGTAAATTAAAACAATTCAACTACATGTGAATGCAATGAGGATTTCTGCCTAGGGAGTGCATTCCAGCTCCCCACCACCCTCTGGGCAAAAACATTTCTCCTCAACTCCCCGATAATCCTCTCCCAATTTAAGTCTAATAAGAAGTCTTACAACACCAGGTTAAAGTCCAACAGGTTTGTTTCAAATCACGAGCTTTCGGAGCGCTGCTCCTTTCTCAGGTGAATGAAGAGGTATGTTCCAGAAACATATATATAGACAAAGTCAAAGATGCAAGACAATGCTTTGAATGCAAGCATTTGCAGATAATTAGGTTTTTACAGATCCAGAGATAGGGGTAACCCTAGGTTAAATTTAAGTCTATGAACTCTGTTATTGACACCTCTGTTTAATGAAATGTCCTTCCTATCCACTTTATCCAGAACCCTCAAAATGAATTAGAATTGAAATTTCAAATCAATTAAATCTCCTCAGCCTCTTCTGTTCCAAATAAAACACTCCCAACCTATCCAACCTTTCCTCATAGCTAAAAGTCTCCATTCTTAACAACAGCAATCTACTCTATAGTGCAGTCATATCCTTCCTATAAAGGGGGCAGGCCAGAATATACATGATCTCCTCGTGTTTTACACAATTCTAGCATAACATCTATTCTGTGTCTAGTCTGACAAAGGAAAGCATCTTGTCTGCCTTATTTATCTGTCCTGTGTACTTGATCTCTCAGCTCCCTCTGCCCTCCTCTGCTCTTCAGGTGCCATGTTTTACAACTTTGGTGATCATGGCTCTTCAACTTTCACAGATCTTAAAAGCAATGAACATTGTGTTGTTCTCAAATCTTCTGCCCGTTCTGTTTCTTAAGCTGTTGGTGTAGTTTGTTCTTTGTCTCCCTATTGACCTGCTCCCCTCAATTTAGCAGTCACTACCAGCTGATCTAGTTTCTCTCTTTGAAGTACATTCCCAAGTAAATTGTAGTTTGTCACTGCAAATGTTCTTATTGTGTGCCTGCTTTCCTTAACATTCCCACTTTAGTTGTGTGTGTTTTCTAACTCCACCTCATTCTACATCTCCGAAACCACAGGAGGAATTCTCCAGCCGTTGGAATTCTCTTTTTCCGCTAACAGCGCACCCCTGCTCGCGGGTTTCTCAGCGGCATGGGGTGACTTCAATGGGAAATTCCATTGAAAAGCGGCAGGTAGAGAGAATTCCATCGTCTAGAATCCCGCCCCACATCTCTAGTGCCTTTAGTTTATCTTCCATTGTTTTGCTGATATTCCAACCTTTGATATTGTAGTAATCTCGTTCTGCTTTCTGGCCTTATACTGGAAGCCTAATAACATCTAATGGGAAAGTCAAACATTAGAATGTGAATAACACTTGTATTCTCAGTACCCTGTCGCTCAGTGTCTCGTCCTTTGCCTTGTTTACGCTGCCCAAAGGCATTACCTTGCATTTTTCCAGATTGAATTCCATTTGCCACTTTTCTTCCCACCTGACCAGCCCATTGATACCTTTATGCAGCCTCTAGCTTTCTTCACACGATCAACTACACAACCAATGTTTGTATCATATGCAAACTTCTTAGTTTTGCCTCCTTCAGTTTTTTTTTTATAAATGTTTTTCATTGGATTTTTGTACAGAGTATATTTTGCCGTTATGTACACAGGATATGATATATCATATATATATATATATGTAAGTAGGCATCCGTTTGTGCCGGCGAGGCACTTCCGGAGGGTAATCCTCGAGTGGGTCTGGTGCCGGTGTTGCCCCTCGCTTCTCCCGATCGGATTTTGCCACCGTTGTCTTCTCGTGCACGCTGCCGCGTCAGCCGGCCTCCCGTCCTCTGCCTGTGTTCTCCTTTTTCTTTGTTCCTGTGGATGTCAGGCTGGTTAATGTTTCGCTGCCTCCTTCCCCCCCCCCCCCCCCTTATTGTTCCCTGTCTCATCCCTCCTCCTCCACTCCTGCGGTTCACCCCCCCGCCCCCCCCCCCCCCGGTTACCCCTTTCCTTCCTCTTAGACCGGGGGGGGGGCAACTCAGTCTATCTCCCCCCTCTCATGCTTTGGCTGCTTTCCCCTGGTTCCTGGCTATTCTTCTGCTTGTTTGTTAGCCACAAACAAGTCCCGGAACAATCGGGTGAATGGCTCCCACGTTCTGTGGAAGCTGTCGTCTGACCCTCGGATGGTGAATTTAATTTTCTCCATTTGGAGGGATTCCGAGTCGTCAGACAGCCGGTCTGCAGCTTTGGGTGGTGCTGCTGACCGCCAGCCGTATTCTACGTCGGGCGATCCGGGAGGCAAAGGCAAGGGCGTCTGCCCTCCTCCCCAGAAATAGATCTGGCTGGTCTGAAACCCCGAAGACTGCCACCTTCGGGCATGGCTCCACCCTCACCCCCACCACTTTGGACATTGCCTCGAAGAAGGCAGTCCAGTACTCCACAAGTCTGGGGCAAGATCAGAACATGTGGGCGTGGTTGGCTGGACCTCCTCGGCACTGTTCACATCTATCCTCCACCTCCGGGAAGAACCTACTCATACGGGTTCTTGTTAAGTGGGCTCCATCTACTACTTTTAGTTGCGTCACGCTGAGCCTTGCGGAGGTGGAGTTGACCCTACGCAGTGCTTCACTCCAGAGTTCCCACCCTATCTCGATCCCCAGGTCGTCCTCCCATTTCCTTCTTGTTGCGTCCAGTACGGTGTTGGCCCCTTCTACCAGTCGGTCGTAAATGTCGCTACAGTTTCCACTCTCTAATATGCTTGTGTCCAGTAACTCTTCCAGTAATGTCTGTCGTGGCGGTTGTGGGTAAGTCCTTGTCTCCTTTCATAGGAAGTCTCTGAGCTGCAGGTACCTTAGCTCGTTCCCCCTTGCCAGCTGGAATTTCTCCGTCAGTTCGTCCAGTGTCGCGACCCTGCTGTCGGTGTATAGGTCCCTGACTGTCAGTGTCCCCTCGTCCTGTCTCCAACTTTTGAAGGTGGCGTCAGTCAGCGCTGGTGTGAACCTATGGTTGTTACAGATGGGAGCTTTGTCCGACATTTTGGTCAGGCCAAATTGCTGGCGTAGCTGGTTCCAGGACTGGAGGGTGGCTATCACCACTGGGCTGCTGGAGTGTTTTTTGGGTGGGGATGGGAGTGCCGCCGTGGTGAGGGCCTGGAGGGAGGTCCCCTTACAGGAGGCCTCTTCCGCGCGCACCCACTCGGCTTCTGGCTCCTTGATCTATCCCCTTATTCGCTCGCCCGTCGCCACCCAGTGGTAGAATTGTAGGTTTGGGAGGGCTAGCCCTCCCCTTGATTTTGTTTTTTGTAAGACCTTCTTTGTGATCCGAGCATTCTTCCCCCTCCATACGAACGCCATGATTAGTTTCTCTAATGCTTTGAAAAAGGCCTTGGGGATGTAGATCGGGATGGCTCTGAGTAGGAAGAGGTACCTGGGCAGCAAGTTCATTTTGATCGTCTGGACTCTTCCCGTGAGGGAGAGTGGGAGTGTGCTCCATCTTTGCAGGTCCTTTTTTACTTCCTTCGTCAGACTGGTGAGGTTCCATTTGTGGATCCCTTTCCAATCGTGGGCTATTTGGATCCCCAGGTAGCGGAATTTGAGTCGGACTTGTTTAAACGGCAGTCCCGTTAGTGCTGCCCCCCCCCCCCTACTTTTGGGTGTACCGGGAAGATCTTGCTTTTGCTCATGTTGAGTTTGTAGCCCGTGAAGGCGCCAAACTCTTTCAGGAGCGCGATGATTCCGTCCATGCTGCTTTTGGGTCGGAGATATAGAGGAGCAGGTCAGCTGCACAGAGTGAGACTCTGTGCTCTCTGCCGCCCCTTCGGATCCCCCTCCAGCTTTTTGCCGCTCGGAACACAATTGCTAGTGGCTCGATCGCTAGGGCGAACAGCAGCAGGGACAGTGGGCATCCTTGTATGGTGCTCCTGTGCAGCTGGAAGTATCGGTAGTTGGTGTTATTTGTCCGTACGCTCGCCATGGGAGCGTTGTATAGGAGTTTTACCCAGGAGGTGAATCCTGTTCCAAGCCCGAACCGCTCCAGTACCTCTATGAGGTATTTCCATTCAACTCTGTCGAAGGCCTTTTCTGCGTCTAGGGAGACGATCACCTCTGGTGTTCTCTCCCCGGAGGGGGTTATTATCACGTTCAGCAGGCGCCTGATTTTGGAGGTAAGCTGTCTACCTTTGACAAAGCCCGTCTGGTCTTCTGCGACCACCTCTGGTACGCAGTCTTCTATCCTTGGCCAGTATTTTGGCATCTGCGTTCAACAGTGAGATGGGCCTGTATGACCCACATTCCGTTGTGTCTTTATCTTTCTTAGGTATCAGCGAGATTGAGGCCTGTGCTAGTGTGGGTGGCAGTGTGCCCTTGGCCAGTGAGTCTGTGAACATCTCCCGCAGGTGCGGGACCAGTGCTGTCGCAAATTTTTTGTAGAAGTCCGCCTGGTGGAGAGCAAATCAAAGTTGCCTCCTACAGTTAAGTGGAAATCATTGATCTTTAAAATGGATAAACAAAGGCCCCAGTATTGAATCCTGCAGAATCTCACTGAAAACTGCCTTCCAATCACACATTCACCATTATCCTTAACTGCTGCTGCTAAGGCAATTTGTTTAGATGCAGCTTGTCATTTTTCTTTGAATGCAATGATCTGTCTGCCATCGGAATCCTAAAATCCTTCTGGATTACATCAAATGTGCTGCCGTCACCCACCTTCCTTGTTAACTCCTCAAAAAAAAATCAATCAAGTTAAATCAGACATGCCTTTAACAAATCTATGCCAACTGCCCTGATTAATCTGTGCTTTTCCAAATAATTTATTATGTCCCTCAGAATTTTTTCCAATAATGTTCCCACCACTGCGGTCGCTGGCGAGCCTGTAATTACTCAGCCTATCCCTTCTTTTCATTTCGAACAATGGTACTGAGCTAGTAGTTCTGTGGTACCGCACCTGTAGCCAGAGAGGATTGGAAAATATTGGTCAGAGCCTCTGCGTTTTCCTCCTTTGCTTCTTTTAGCAGCCTGTCCTACATTTTACCTGGGCTGGTGATTTATCTCTTTTAAAAGATGCTAAACTTATTAATATTTTCTATATCACATGTTTATACTATATAATATTTTGCACCTTTTTTTATAAAAAAATAATTTTAATTCAAATTTTCACAAAATATCAGCAACAAAATACAGAAAGAAAAGAACAACCCCCCCCCCCCCCCCCCCCCCATATACCTAAATAATAAATTAACAGCCTTCATCAACACAAAGGCAAAAATACACGCCCACTCAAGAAAAACGAACCAACCCCCCCCCCCCACCCCGGGTTGCTGCCGCTACTGACCATCTTCTAACGTTCTGCTAGGAAGTCGAGGAATGGTTGCCACCGCCTGAAGAACCCTTGTACCGATCCCCTTAAGGCGAATTTCACCCTCCAACTTTTTTTAAAATTTAAAAAAAATATGTTTATTAGAATTTTTCAACAAAAATTTTTAACCATTCAAACCCCCCCCCCCTAACAAAAAGAAAGAAAAGTCGCATAGCAAAACATAATACAGAACTTTGCACGACCAGAACATATGGGCGTGATTAGCCGGGCTTCCTGAGCACCTCCCACATCTGCCCTCCACCCCAAAGAACCTACTCAGCCTCGCCCCTGTCATGTGCGCTCTGTGAATAACCTTAAACTGTATCAGGCTGAGCCTGGCACACGAGGAAGAGGAATTAACCCTACTTAGGGCATCAGCCCATAGCCCCATCTCAATCTCCTCCCCCAACTCCTCCTCCCATTTGCCCTTCAGCTCCTCTACCAGAGCCTCCTCCTCTTCTTTCATCTCCTGATATATCGCCAACACCTTGCCCTCTCCGACCCATACACCCGAAATCACCCTGTCCTGAATCCCCTGTGCCGGGAGCAATGGGAACTCCCTCACCTGCCGCCTCACAAACGCCCTCACTTGCATGTACCTGAAAGCGTTTCCCGGGGGTAGCCCAAATTTCTCCTCAAGCGCCCCTGAGCTCGCAAACGTCCCATCGATGAACAGGTCCCCCATTCTTCTAATCCCTGCCCGATGCCAGCTCTGAAACCCCCCGTCCATCCTTCCTGGGACAAACCGATGGTTATCTCTGATCGGGGACCACACCGAGGCTCCCATCGCACCCTTGTGTCGTCTCCACTGCCCCCAGATCTTTAGCGTTGCCGCCACCACCGAACGCGTGGTGTACCTTGTTGGCGAGAGCGGCAGCGGTGCCGTCACCAGCGCCCCCAGGCTCGTTCCTTTGCAGGACGCCATCTCCAACCTCTTCCATGCCGCCCCCTCTCCCTCCATCACCCACTTACGGATCATCGCCACGTTGGCTGCCCAATAGTAGCCACCCAGATTCGGCAACGCCAGCCCTCCTCTGTCTCTACTACGCTCCAGAAACCCCCTCCTTACCCTCGGGGTCTTATTTGCCCACACAAAACCCATGATGCTCCTGCCTACCTTCTTAAAAAAGGCCTTGGTGACCATAATTGGAAGGCACTGGAACGCAAAAAGAAACCTCGGGAGGACCATCATTTTAATCGACTGTACTCTGCCCGCTAGCGAGAGTGGCAACATGTCCCATCGTCCTCCTCCATCTGCTCCACCAGCCGTGTCAAATTAAGTTTATGCAGGGCCCCCCAACTCCTAGCTACTTGGATCCCCAAGTACCTAAAGCTCCTTTCCGCCCTCCTCAACGGTAGGTCGTCTATCCCTCTTCCCTGGTCCCCTGGATGCACCACGAAGAGCTCACTCTTCCCTACGTTGAGCTTATAGCCCGAGAAGTCCCCAAACTCCCTTAGGGTCTGCATGACCTCCACCATCCCCTCCACTGGATCCGCCACATACAGCAACAGGTCGTCTGCATACAGCGACACTCGATGCTCCTCTCCCCCTCAGACCACCCCCCTCCATTTCCTGGACTCCCTTAATGCCATGGCCAAAGGTTCAATTGCTAATGCAAACAACAGGGGGTGGACAGGGGGCACCCCTGCCTCGTCCCTCGATACAGCCGAAAATACTCCGACCTCCGCCGATTCGTAACCACACTCTCCACCGGGGCTTAACCCAACTGATAAACCCCTCCCCAAACCCAAACCTCCGCAGCACTTCCCAGAGATACTCCCACTCTACTCGGTCAAAGGCCTTCTCCGCGTCCATAGCTGCCACTATCTATGCCTCTCCCTCCACCGATGGCATCATTATCACGTTTAGGAGCCTCCGCACATTGGTGTTTAGCTGCCTGCCCTTTACAAATCCCGCCTGGTTCTCGTGAATCACCCCCGGGACACAGTCCTCGATCCTCGTAGCCAGCACTTTTGCCAGCAACTTAGCATCCACGTTAAGGAGCGAAATCGGCCTATACGACCCACATTGCAGTGGGTCCTTATCCCGCTTCAGGATCAAAGAGATCATCGCCTCAGACATTGTCGGGGGCAGGGTCCCCCCTCCCTTGCCTCATTGAAAGTCCTCACCAGCAACGGGGCTAACAGGTCTATGTACTTCGCATAGAACTCAACCGGGAACCCATCTGGTCCCGGGGCCTTCCCCGTCTGCATGCTCCCCAGTCCTTTAATCAGCTCCTCCAACCCAATTGGCGCCCCCAAACCAGTCACCTCCTGCTCCTCCACCCTCGGGAACCTCAGTGGGTCCAAAAATCGTTGCATCCCCTCTTCCCCCGCTAGGGGCTGGGATCTGTACAGCTCCTCATAGAAGGCCTTAAATGCCTCATTTACTTTCACCACACTCCGCACCGAAGTTCCCCTTCCATCCTTGACTCCACCTATCTCCCTCGCTGCCATCCTCTTACGGAACTGATGTGCCAGCATCCGGCTCGCCTTCTTCCCATACTCATACGTCGCCCCCTGTGCTTTCCCCCACTGTGCCTCTGCCTTCCCTGTGGTCAACAGGTTGAACTCCGTCTGGAGACTTCGCCTCTCCCTGAGTAGTCCCTCTTCAGGGGCCTCTGCATATCTCCTGTTCACCCTTAAAATCTCCCCCACTAATCTCTCCCTGCCCTCTCTCTTCTCCCTGTGAACCCTGATGGAGATTAACTCTCCCCTGACCACCACCTTCAGCTCCTCCCATACTACCCCCACCTGCACCTCCCCGTTGTCGTTGGCCTCCAAATACCTTTCAATGCACCCCCGTACCCTCCCGCACACCACCTCATCTGCCAGTAATCCCATATCCAAACGCCACAACGGGCGTTGGTCCCTCTCCTCTCCCAACTCCAGTTCCACCCAGTGCGGGGCGAGGTCTGAGATGGCTATGGCCGAACACTCCGTTCCCTCCACTTTCGGGATCAGCGCCCTGCTCAGAACAAAAAAACTATCCGGGAGTAGGCTTTGTGTACGTGGGAGAAAAAAGAAAATTCTCTGGCCAAAGGCCTGGTAAATCTCCACGGATCCACTACCCCCATCTGGTCCATAAATCCCCTAAGCACCATGGCCGCAGCCGGCCTCTTTCCGGTCCTAGATCTGGAACGATCTCATGCTGGGTCCAACACCGTGTTAAAATCCCCCCCCCCCCCCCCCCCATTATCAAGCTTCCTACCTCCAGGTCCGGAATGCGCCCCAACATACGCTTCATAAATCCAGCATCGTCCCAGTTCGGGGCGTATACATTTACCAACACCACCCACCTACCGCTCACCATCACGTATCGACCTCCATTGTCCACTGCTATGTTCTTGGCCTCAAACGACACCCGCTTCCCCACCAGTATTGCCACCCCTCTATTCTTTGCATCCAGCCCCGAATGGAATACCTGTCCCACCCATCCCTTTCTTAACCTGACCCAGTCTGCCACCTTCAAATGTGTCTCCTGAAGCATGACCACGTCTGCCTTCAGTCCTTTTAAGTGCGCGAACACTCGGGCCCTCTTAACCGGCCCATTCAGGCCCCTCGCATTCCACATTATCAGCCGGATTTCCCCCCACCCCCTGCCGACTAGCCATCTCCTGTTTTAGGCCAGTCCCGTGCCCGCGCCTCCCGCACCCTCCAGTCCCCCAGACGGGGAACCCCCGCCCCGACCACCTCTTCCGTTTTCAGTTCCCCCATCGGCCAATTTAGCAGCAACCCTATTCTCTCTCTCTCTTTCTCTCTCCCCCCCCCCCCCCCCCCCAAGATCTAAATCTAGCTCTTTTGCTCCCCGCCCCCGTGTGGAAATCCCCCCTCCTCCTTGCGCTCCTCCATTTCCCCCCCCCCCCTTCCCTAACGCGGGGAAAAGCCCACGCTTTCCTGAGCCGGCCCCGCCCCCTGTGGCGCAGCTCCTGTTGCGGCCTTATCCCAGTTCCCCCATCCCCGGGCCTCCCCTCCGTCCAGTCCAGCACCGGTGCCCACATTCCCCACAGTCTCCCCATCAAATCTCTTCCCCCATCCCCATCCATCGGCCCACCCGTGGAACATTCCTTACGCATAGTTAAAACCCTGTATACAATCGATATCCCCCCCCCCCCCCCACAACCACAGACCCTCAGTTTGAGACCAATTTTTCCGTTTGGATAAAGGTCTAAGCCTCTTCAGGCGTTTCAAAGTAGTGGTGTCGATCCTGAAATGTGATCCACAGTCGCGCTGGCTGCAGCATTCCAAATCTCACCCTCTTCCTATGCAGCACCGCCTTGGCCCGATTAAAACCAGCTCTCTTCTTTGCCACCTCCGCGCTCCAGTACTGGTAGATTTGGATCACCGCATTCTCCTATCTACTGCTCCGCTCCTTCTTGGCCCATCTCAGGACACGCTCTCTGTCCACGAAACGATGAAACCTCACCACTATCGCCCCTGGCGGCACGTTGGCCTTGGGTCTCCTCGCCAGGACCCGGTAAGCCCCATCTAGCTCCAGGAGACTCGGAGAGGCCTCCGCACCCATCAGCGAATGCAGCATCGTGCTCACATACGCCCCGGCATCGGCCCCCTCCACTCCTTCAGGGAGACCCAGAATCCGAAGATTCTTCCTCCTCGGCCTGTTCTCCAGCTCCTCTAATCTTTCGGCCCACCTCTTGTGCAGCGCCTTGTGTGCCTCCATCTTCACCGCCAGGCCCAAGATCTCGTTCTCGGTGTTTTTTTCCCGCACCTCTCGGATCTCTATCTCTTGGGCCTTCTGGGTCTCCTTCAGCCCCTTGATTGCTGGCAGCAGTGGAGCCAGCACCTCTTTTTTAAGCTCCTCCACGCAGCGCCTGAGAAACTCCTGCTGCTCCGGCCCCCATGCTGCTCGATCTCTGCCCTCCGCCATCTTGTTTTTTCTCCCCCGTTTCTTACGCTGCTCCAAAGCTGTTTTTTTTCCTTTTTTCCCCGCTCCACTTCTGGTCCCCTCCATACACTATGGAAGGGGGACCTTGCTCTCACCTTCCCACACGGGAAGTGGTCGAAACATTTCCGTTGGGGCTCCTCTGGAGAGCCCAAAAGTCCATTCTAGCGGGAGCCGCCGAAATGTGCGGCTTAGCTCCGCATCTCCGCAACCGGAACACCCTCTCCAACTTAATAAACCCTGCCATATCGCTGATCCAGGATTCCACGCTTGAGGGGCCTTGCGTCCTTCCACTGAAGAAGAATCCTTCACCGGGCTACCAGGGCCGCAAAGGCCAGAATACCGGCCTCTTTCGCCTCCTGCACTCCCAGCTCCTCTGCCACCCCAAATATTGCGAGCCCCCAGCCCGGCTTGACCCTGGAACCTACCACCCTCGACACCATCCTCGCTACGCCCTTCCAAAAGTCCTCCAGCGCTGGGCAGGCCCAGAACATGTGGGTGTGATTTGATGGACTCCCTGAGCACCTAACACACCTGTCCTCGCACCCAAAGAACCGGCTTATCCTTGCCCCGGTCATGTGTGCCCTGTGCAGCACCTTAAACTGTATGAGGCTGAGCCTCGCGCAAGAGGAGGAAGAGTTCACCCTCCCCAGGGCATCCGCCCACATCCCCCCATCAATCTCCTCACCCAACTCCTCCTCCCACTTACCCTTTAGCTCCTCCACCGAGGCCTCCACCTCCTCCTGCATCACCTGATACGTTGCCGAGATCCTTCCCTCTCCAACCCACACCCCCGACAGCACCCTGTCCTGGCCCCGCGTGGTGACAGCAGTGGGAACTCACCACCTGCCGCCGAACAAACGCCCTTACCTGCATATATCTGAAGGTGTTCCCCGGGGGGAGCCCAAATTTCTCCTCCAGCTCACCCAGGCTCGAGAACTTCCCGTCCACAAACAGGTCCCCCATCCTTCTAATACCTACCCTGTGCCAGCTCAGAAACCCTCCATCCATCCTCTCCGGGACAAACCGGTGGTTCCCCCGAATCGGGGACCACACCGAGGTCCCCAACTCCCCCCTGTGACATCTCCATTGCCCCCAAATTTTGAGGGCCCCCCCACCCCATCCCTGCACCGCTCCAGGAACACCCTTCTCACCCTCGGGGTCTTCTGCGCCCATACAAACCCCATAACGCTCCTGTTAACCCGCCTGAAGAAGGCCCTAGGGATCACCCACCTGACAAACCCCTCCCCGAACCCGAACCATTCCAACACCTCCCACAGGTACCCCCACTCCACCCTATCAAAGGCCTTCTCCGCATCCATCGCCGCCACTATCACTGCCTTCCCTTCCATTGCCGGCATCATTATAACATTCAAGAGCCTCCGTACATTGGTGCTCAACTGCCTCCCTTTCACGAACCCCGTCTGATCCTCGTGTATGACCTGCGGCACACAGTCCTCTATCCTCATGGCCAAAATTTTTGCCAGCAACTTTGCGTCTACATTTAAGAGTGAGATTGGCCTGTATGACCCACACTGTAGGGGATCCTTGTCCCGCTTCAGGATCAGGGAAATCAGCGCTCTCGACATCGTCGGGGGCAGAGTCCCCCCTTCCCTTGCCTCGTTAAAGGTCCTTACCAACAGCGGGCCCAGCAGGTCCGCATACTTCTTATAAAATTCAACCGGAAACCCATCCTGCCCCGGTGCCTTCCCCGCCTGCATGTTCCCTATCCCTTTGACCAACTCCTCCAACCCAACTGGCGCCCCCAACCCCGCCACCTGCCCCTCCCCCACCCTTGGAAACCCCAGCCGGTCCAGGAAGCGACCCATCCCTCCCTCTTCCAGTGGGGGCTCAGACCGGTACAGTTACTCGTAGAAGTCCCTGAAGACCCCATTGATACCCACTGCACTTCGCACCGTGTTCCCTCCTCCATCCCTAACTCCCCCGATCTCCCTAGCTGCCTCTCGCTTCCGAAGCTGGTGCGCCAGCATACGGCTCGCCTTTTCTCCGTATTCATGTACTGCCCCCTGCGCCTTCCTCCACTGCGCCTCTGCCTTCCTGGTGGTCAACAAATCAAACTCAGCCTGGAGGCTACGCCGCTCCCTAAGCAATCCCTCCTCCGGGGCCTCCGAGTACCTCCTATCCACCCTCACAATCTCCCCCACCAACCTCTCCCTCTCTCTCCTCTCCCCCCTCTCCTAATGTGCCCTAATGGAGATCAGCTCTCCTCTGACCACCGCTTTCAGTGCCTCCCAGACCACCCCTACTTGCACCTCCCCATTGTCATTAGCCTCCAGGTACCTCTCTATACACTTCCGGACCCGCCCGCTCACCTCCTTGTCCGCCAGCAACCCCACCTCCAGGCGCCACAGCGGGCGCTGGTCCCCCTCCTCCCCCAACTCGAGGTCCACCCAGTGCGGAGCATGATCAGAAATGGCTATCGCCGAGTACTCCGTATCCTCCACCCTCTGAATCAGCGCCCTGCTCATGACAAAAAAGTCAATCCGGGAGTAGGCCTTGTGAACATTGGAGAAGAATGAAAATTCCCTGGCCCCCGGCCTCGCAAACCTCCATGAACCCCTTCAGCACCTTGACCGCCGCCGGCCTCCTGCCCGTCCTAGACCGAGAGCGATCCAATGTCATATCCCTTCCTACGCAAGCCACATGCCCCCCCCCCCCCCCCCCCCGCACGGCCCGTTCCCCGCAGCGGCAGACCCCCGCCCTCCTCTACCAACTCCAGCTCCCCCTTGGCCATTCCAGCAGCAACCCGGTCCCCCCCAACCCACCCCCACCAGCTAGTTCCCCCCCTAGCTGCATTGCTCCCCCCATTGCACTCCCATAAGTCTGCTGACCCCGGCCACTCCCGCCGCTCCATCGACACCCCCCCCCCCCCCCCCCCCCCACCAGCGGGATCTCATCCATTCCGCTCCCAGCGCGGTAGAAAAAGCCCGCGCTTCCCAGCTCCGGCCCCGCCCATTCAGCCCGAAACGCGGGGGGGAAAAAGCCCGCGCTTTCCACTTGCCCGTCCCCGCCTCCCCTGGCGCAGCACCCTTTCCTGGCCCGGTCCCACTACCCCCAACTCAGCCCCCCCCCCGTGGGGCCCCATCTCCCCTACCGACCATCTACCCCCCCCCCCCCCCCCCCCCACACGACCCCGCCCGGTGGACCCAATTAAAACAATGCCCAATCAACCCCCAAAAAACAAAGAACCCCCCCATTCGAAACACAGCCCAACAATCCCCAACCATCCCTCCATCGCGGCCCCTCATCCCCGACCCTTAGTTTGAGTTCAGTTTTTCGGCCTGAACAAAGGCCCACGCCTCCTCCGGGGTCTCGAAATAGTGGTGTCGATCCTTATAGGTGGCCCACAGACGCGCCGGCTGCAGCGTACCGAACTTCACCCCCTTCCTGTGCGGCACTCCCTTCGTCTGGTTGTAACCGGCCCTCTTCTTCGCCACCTCCGCGCTCCAATCCTGGTAGATCCGAACCTCCGCGTTCTCCCACCTGCTGCTCCGCTCCTTCTTGGCCCACCTTAACACACACTCTCAATCAGCAGACCGGTGGAACCGCATCAGCACCGCCCGCGGCGCCTCGCTGCGCTTGGGCATCCTCGCCAGCACTCGGTGGGCCCCCTCCAGCTCCAAGGGCCCTTGAAAGGCCCCCGCTCCCATCAGCGAATTCAGCATGGTGACTACGTAGGCCCCCACGTCCGATCCCTCCAGCCCCTCCGGGAGACCCAGGATCCGCAGGTTTTTCCGCCTCGACCGGTTCTCCATCTCCTCGAACCTCGCCTGCCATTTCTTGTGGAGCGCCTCGTGTGCCGCCACCTTCACCGCCTGGCCCAGGATCTCGTCCTCATTCTCCGAGACCTTCTGCCGGACCTCCCGGATCGCCGCCCCTTGGGCCGTCTGGGTCTCCAGCAGCTTATCGATTGAAGCCTTCATTGGCTCCAGCAGCTCTGCTTTCAGTTCCTTAAAACAGCGCTGGAGAAGCTCCTGCTGCTTTTGCGCCCACTGCCTCCACGCTGCCTGGTCTCCGCCCGCCGCCATCTTCGTTCTCCTCCCTCACACCTTTCTTTGCTTCAATGCCACTTTTTTAATTGCCCCACTCCTGGTCCAATCCATACACTATCGGGGGAATGTTGCTATCCCCTTCCCACACCGGGAAACGTCGAACAAGCGCCATTATGGGCCCTGAAAAGAGCCCAAAGGTCTGTTTTTAGCGGGAGCTGCCGAACGTGCGACTTAGCTCCGCATAGCCGCAACCGGAAGTCCCACACTCCTTCTTCTAAACTGCAGTGTCTACCACCAACATGCTCTCCGACTAATACCGTTTGCACCTGCCCAACTTTATTTCTCAGTTCTCAGAAATTTCCCAGTATATATATATATATATATATATATATATACATATATATTCTTCTATCTCCCTCTGATTGTTTGGGATTCTGTAGTATTCTCCAAGTGGTGTCAGTGACCCTTTTTGTTCCTCAGTCCAATCCATATGTCCTCATTTTATGACAGCATGGTAGCACAGTGGTTCGCACTGTTACTTCACAGATCCAGGATCCCGGGTTCGATTCCCGCTTGGGTCACTATGTGCTGAGTCTGCATGTTCACCCCGTGTCTGCGTGGATTTCCTCCGGGGTGCTCTGGTTTCCTCCCACAAGTCCGAAAGACGCGCTGTTAGGTGAAGTGGACATTCTGAATTCTCCCTCTGTGTACCCGAACAGGCGTCAGAGTGTGGTGACTAGGGGATTTTCACAGTAACTGAATTATGGTGTTAATGTAAGCATATTGTGACAATATTAAAGATTATTATTAATAATGATCCTTTGAACGTACCATCCATCCATCCTCTCAGCTGCAATTGTTTCTTTAACTAATATTGCAAGCCCTGGATCCTTCCTGTTTTAATCCTCCTCTCTATTCTGTCTGAAAATCTTGAAAGTAGCAATGGTGGACAGCCATCATTGTTCAGTGCTGGCTATAGTATCATACTTCCAATGTCCATCTGTGCCGTCATTGCATCCGCATTATTCACTAAATTGCTCACGTTGATGTAAAAGGCATTAATGACTGAATTTCATTTATTGTCTATTTATAATAATTTTTATAATCTTTATTGTCACCAGTAGGTTTACATTAACACTGCAATGAAGTTACTGTGAAAAGCCTCCAGTTGCCACATTCCAGCGCCTGTTTGGTTACACTGAGGCAGAATTCAGAATTTTCTATCGCGATTTCTATGTCTTCCACATTTGGTTACTAACTTTCTACCTTCCATTTCCAGCTTTGCATCTTGACCATCTGAATGTATGTTCTCCTTGGGGAGAGCCTAGGACCAAAGGGCATAATCCCAGAGTAAAGGGTCACCCATTTAAGACAAAAGTGAGGAGGAATCTCTTCTTTGAGGATAGTGAATCTGGAATTATTTACCGCAGTGGGCTGTGGAGACTGGTCACTAAGTATGTTCAAGGTGAAATAGACAGATTTTTAATCAGTAAGGGAATCAAGAGTTGTGGGATAAGGCGGGAATGTGGATTTGAGGATTATCAGATCAGATCAGCCATAATCTCATTCACTGGGCGGAGAAGACACGATGGGCCAAATGGCCTACTTCTACTCCTACATCTTATGGTCTTATAGTAACCTGTCCTTGCTTTCCCCTTATATCCTTTGATCCCTCTATCCCTAAGAGCTATCCCCGACAGGCCTGTAAGTGGACTTCTGGAAGGCTTTCCTGCCCCAACTCTAATTGAGGCAACTGATGCCCACTTAAGCACCTCATCCCTCCATCCCTGGTATTCACCCAGCAGCAGATGGTGTACTCGCCATGCGGAAGCCAGATAAACAGGCCCTGTTGGGGGTGTTTCTCGGGTTGTGGTGGGGGGTCCCACGTTCAAAGGCATCCATTGCTTGATAAAGGGACCCAACATCATGAAAGCATCCCCAAGCATACTTCTTTGCCCTGGATGGTGTTGAAAATAAGTTTGCCTGGTATCAAAATGGCAGGCCTCATAAATCAGAAGAAAATCGCAGAATGTTATTGTGTGCCTGTTTGAATCGCTTAGTTAAAACCAAATATTAATTAAATCCACAACCGAGAGGGGCCTCCCTCCACCGTGACATTCATCCCACTATCACTCACCTGGGGATTGAGTTCCTTAGCAATCCTTGGTAAGTTTAAACTCTTATGCAGCTACAGTGGCTTTTCCATTGCCCCAGAATCACCACTCTCCTGCTCGAACAATTGCTTTACAGCTTGTCCTGCTCCGAAACCTAATTCAAAATACAACTACATACATACATTAAACAAGCAGCTTTGAAATGACTAACTAAACCAGACCAGAGCAGCAGGGTAGCACAAGTGGCTAGCACTGTGACTTCACAGCGCCAAGGTCCCAGGTTCAATTCCTTGCTGGGTCACTGTCTGTGCGGAGTCTGCACGTTCTCTCCACGTCTGCGTGGGTTTCCTCCGGGTGCTCCGGTTTCCTCCCACAGTCCAAAGACGTGCAGGTTAGGTGGATTGGCCATTCGAAATTGCCCTTCGTGACCAAAAAGCATAGGTGGGGTTATTGGGTTACGGGGATAGGGTGGAAGGGAGGGCTTAAGTGGGTCAGTGCAGACTCGATGGGCCGAATAGCCTACTTCTGCACTGCATGTTCTATGGTCCTCTGGGCATTACTAGCAGCAACCACTGCTGCCAAAAAACTCACAGTTGCCAGCAGCCGCTGATGGGGGCTTTGATCTGGGGAAAGCAGCCGTTGCCCAGTTACGTGCCGAATACGTGCTGGGCAGCACGGTAGCATTGTGGATAGCACAATTGCTTCACAGCTCCAGGGTCCCAGGTTCGATTCCGGCTTGGGTCACTGTCTGTGCAGAGTCTGCACATCCTCCCTGTGTGTGCGTGGGTTTCCTCCGGGTGCTCCGGTTTCCTCCCACAGTCCAAAGATGTGCAGGTTAGGTGGATTGGCCATGATAAATTCCCCTTAGTGTCCAAAATTGCCCTTAGTGTTGGGTGGGGTTACTGGGTTATGGGGGTAGGGTTGAGGTGTTGGCCTTGGGTAGGGTGCTCTTTCCAAGAGCCGGGGCAGACACGATGGGCCGAATGGCCTCCTTCTGCACTGTAAATTCTATGATCTATGAATTGTTTCTTCCTTTCAGGAAGGCCCGCTGAATTAAGTGACGTGGGTCTTTTGCCGGCACTGTAGCTGATTGGTGAAACTTCCATTGCTACTACCCTTCATTAAATACTACCCTTCAGTTCTGAGGAACAACTAGGGTTGTTCTCTTTAGAGCAGGAATGTTCAAGGGGAGATTTGATAGAGGTGTTTAAAATCATAAAGTGCTTCAAGGAGAGACTGTTTTCAGTGGCAAAAGAGTTAGCACACAAAGAATTTATTTTGTGCAGTGAGTTGTTAAAGTCTGTAATTCGCTGCCTGAGAGCATATTCAATAATAACTGGAGATGTACTTGAAGAGAAATGTTTTGCAAGACTATGGAGAAAGAATGGGAGACTGGAATTAATTGAATGGATTTTTGCACAGCCAACATGGGGATGATTGGCCAAATGGCCTCCTGCACTGCATCACTATGATCCTGTACTGCTCAGAATCGTTTTCTTGTGGGGTAGTGTTATCAATGTCAAACGCACATTTCATGACAACCACCAGGTGGTGGTATTCGGGCACGTTGCTGCTGGCATTAAAGCATGTCCAGTGCCTGCAATATAAAGGAATTACCATGAGGTAGATCAGTGGTGCCAGATTCTGTGGCATACCATCTCACTGGCAAAGAAAGAATTGGCTATACTGTAAAGCCAACAGTTCATCAAATAAGAATGTGTAAGAAAATACAATTTGGCCCCTCGGCTGTGGATTTGATTAATATTTGGCTTTGACTAAGTGATTCAAACAGTCACACAATAACATTCTGTGCTTTTCTTCTGATTTATGGAGCTTGCCATTTTCATCCCAGACAAACTTATTTTCAACACCACCCAGGTCAAAGAAGTATGCTTGAAGCATTTTAAACATTCATTCGCTCCACGGGGTGTGATAGACAAACATTATTGTATTTATGTAGCGCCTCATTGAGCTAAATAGCCTTTTGCAGTTTTTGTTTATTCTTTCATCGGAAATCCGTGTCACTGACGAGTCAGAATTTGCTGCCCATTGCTGATTGGCCTTGAGAAGGTGGTGATAAAAAAGAACAATACAGCACAGGAACAGGCCCTTCAGCCCTCCAAGCCTGTAGCGCTCACGATACCAACCTTTGCCAAAACCCTCAGCACTTCCTTGTGCCGTATCCCTCTATACCCATCCTATCCATGTATTTGTCAAGATGCCTTTTGAACGCTGTTATATGTATCTGCTTCCACAACCTCCCCAGGCAACGTGTTCCAGGCACTCACCACCCTCTGTGTAAAAAAAAAAAAAAAAAAAAAAACCTGCCTCACACATCTCCTCTAAACTTTGCCCCACCGACCTTAAACTTATGCCCCCTGGTGACTGACCCTTTCATCCTGGGAAAGTGTGCCTCCCCATCCACTCTATCCATGCCCCTCATAATCTTGTAGACCTCTATAAGGCCACCCCTCAACCTCCGTCTTTCTAATGAAAACAGTCCGAGTCTATTCAGCCTCTCCACATAGCCAACACCCTCCAGACCAGGCAACATCCTCCTCTGCACCCTCTCCCGAGCCTCCACATCCTTCTGGTAGTGTGGCGATCAGAATTGTGTGCAATATCCCAAGTGCGGCCGTACCAAGGTTCTAAACAACTGTAGCATGACTTGCCAATTTTTATACTGGATGCGTAGTTCAATGAAGGCAAGCATTCCATATGCTTTCTTGAATACCGTGTCCACTTGTGTTGCCACCTTCGAAGATCTGTGGACCTGCATGCCCACAGGTATGATGAGCCACATGCTTGAATTGATGGTTCTGTTAGGAAGGGAGTTCCAGGATTTTGGCACAGTGACTGAAGCAACGGCGATAAAGTTCCAAGTCAGGATGGTAACTTGCATGGGGGTGTTCCCATACATCTGCTGCCCTTGTCCTTCTAGGTGATAGAGGCCACAAGCTTGGAAAGTGCTTGGCAAGTTGCTGCAGGACATCTTGTAAATGGAACACACTGCTGCTACTGTGCACCGACAGTGGAAGGAGTGAATGTTTAAGATATTTCAAGCTTAACTTCTTTACCCTGGATGATATGCTCCTTGAGTGTTGTTGAAAATACACTCATCCAGGCAAGTGGAGAATATTCCATCGTACTTCTAACTTGTGCCTTGTAGATGGTGGCATCGATTTGGGGAGTTAGAAGGTGATTAATCACTGAAGAATTCCCAGCCTCTGACCTACTGTTGTAGCCATAATATTTATATGACAATGTTGCTGGGGTTTTTTGGACACTTCAGGGCAATTTATCATGGCCAATCCATCTAACCTGCACATCTTTGGACTGTGGGAGGAAACCGGAGCACCTGGAAGAAATCCACACAGACACGGGTAGAACGTTCAGACTCCGCACAGACAGTGACCCAAGCCGGGAATCGAACCTGGGGCCCTGGAGCTGTGAAACAGCTGTGCTAACCACTGTGCTACCGTGCTGCCCCCAATAGAAACCTCAGGGATGTGAACGATTCAGCAATGCTAATGCCATTGAATGCCAACAGGTGATGGTTAAATTCTGCCTTGTTGAAGATAGTTTTTGCCTGGCACTTGTTACTTGCCACTTATCAAACAAAGTCTGAATGTTGTCCAGGACTTAGTGCAGGCTGTGCAACCGATAGCAAATTTCCCCACTTCTTGCCTTCTGTTGGATGGAATGTCTTTGATGAAGCAGCTGGAGATGATACACCTAGGACCCCAGCCTGAGGAAGTTATTCAACTTCTGGGGGCTGAAATGCTTGAACTCCAATAAATACAATTTATTACTCCTACCAGTGAGGGCTGATGATCCTGGTTCGATCCTAGCCCCGGGTCACTGTGGAGTTTGCACATTTTCCCCGTGTCTGCATGGGTCTCACCCCCACAACCCTAAAAGATGTGCAGGGTAGGGCGGCACAGCAGCACAGTGGTTAGCACAGTTGCTTCACAGCACCAGGGTCCCGGGTTCAATTCCCACTTTGGTCACTGTCCGTGCGGAGTCTGTACGTTCTCCCCGTGTCTGTGTGGATTTCGGCACTGATACTCCGGTTTCCTCTCATGAGTCCCGAAAGAGGTGTTTGTTAGGTGAATTGGACATTCTGAATTCTCCTTCTGTGTACTCGAACAGGTGCCAGAGTGTGTCAACTAGGGAATTTTCGCAGTAACTTCATTGCAGTGTTAATGTAAGCCTACTTGTGACAATAATGAAGGTTATTATTATTATTAGTTGGTCACACTAAATTGCCCCTTAATTGGAAAAAAGAATTGGGTACTCTTGTTATGGGTCCGGGTTTACAGAACCCCAAAGTGTTTAATGGAGTTCAATCGACCCACAACTTGTAATAGATTGCGGTGTGGGAAGCACACTGCGTACTCTCCAGGTGTGATACAGCAGAAATGGACACGTGGTTTTTAAAACAAAACAATGTTTATTCGATGAACTCAAGTTAACCTTTTAAAAACAAACATTGAATATCTTAACACCCATTACTTCAAAGATAACCTCAAAAGACGACAACACTAAATAATCCTTCAAACTGTTTGTTCCTTTAAACATCCAAAAGACTTCAAACCTTCAAAAATAGGAGCACATTAGGTTACATTCAATATATTTATAGTCTTTGGATTGCAGAAGTCAACAGACCAGCTCTGTTTCTTCATGCAGCTCACAGCAAAACACATAGACACTCCCAGCTGCCTTCTGAAACTCAAAAAGCAGAAGTGAGCTCAGCTCCCTCCCCACCCTCTGACATCACTTCAGTAATATGATCAGTTCCATTTCTTAAAGGTACATTGCTTAAGCATCCATTTCTTAAAGGTACTCTCACATGACGCTCTAAATTTATTTTAAAAAAATGATTCCTACCAGTGGAGAGTATTGCTTTTGCCTCCAGTTTTAATAGGGCTGCTTGATGCCACACTTGCAAATGATGCCTGATATCAAGGGCTGTTCACTCTTATCTCACTTCTTGAATTCAACTCTTTTGTTTGCTTTTGGACCAAGGTTGTAATGAGGTCAGGAGTTGTGTCTCTGTGGGAACCGAAACTTGACTGTTAATGAACAGCTTATTGCTGAGTATGTGCCTCAAGATAGCACTGCCTACATCACTTTCCATCACTTTGCTGATGATTGAGAGCAGACTGAAGTGGTAATGCACCAGAGGTGCAAACACCCTGGACCACTGCTACACGAGCATCAAAGGTGCCTGCCACTCCATTCCCCGATCACACTTTGGCAAATCCGACCACAAGTCAGTATTCCTACTTCCGGCTTACAAACAGCAACTCCAGTGTGCTGAGTCAGGCAATAAAACCGTGCAGTGCTGGTCCGAGGAATCTGAGGACATCCTCCGCGACTGCCTGGAGACTGTGGACTGGTCCATATTCAAGGCCGCGACAGCTAACCTGGACGAGTACTCAACCACCGTCACAGACTTCATCAGTAAGTGTGTCGAGGACTGTGTACCAAAGAAGACAATACGGGTATTCCCCAATCTGAAACCCTGGCTCAACCAAATGGTCCACTCCCTGCTGAAGTTCCGGACGGAGACGTTCAAATCTGACGACCCTGACCTATATAAGAAATCTAGGTACGACATACGGAAATCCATCAAGGATACAAAAAGACAATACCTCATCAAACTAGAGTCCCAGGCCAACGACACTAACCCACGACGACTATGGCAGGGCCTGCACAAGATCACAGGCTTTCAAGCGAGGCCAGGTGGAATAACTGGGGCTGGAGCATCTCTACCCAATGATCTGAACAAGTTTCATGCCCGCTTTGAGCAGTCAGCCAATGTATCAGTGCCACCCGCCCCAACAGCCCTGGACACACCCATACCCACTATTACAGCCTCAGAGGTAAGAGCTGACATCTTGAAAGCGGCGGGCCCCGACGGAATCCCTGGGCGAGCACTCCGAGCCTACGCAGTCCAGCTGGCGAGTGTATTCCCAGATATCTTCACCACCTCACTCCTCCGCCCTGATGTCCCTACCTCCTTCAAGAAGACGACCATAATACCAGTACCAAAGAAGAACAAGGTTACTTGCCTCAATGACTACCGACCGGTGGCCCTGACGTCTGTTATCATGAAATGCTTCGAGCGACTAGTCATGAGACTGATCACTGCCAGCCTCCCAGAAGGTCTTGATTCACTGCAGTTTGTCTATCACCGCAACCGGTCCACAGCAGATGCTATCTCCCTGGCTCTACAATCAACACTCGAATACCTCGACAACAAGGACACCTATGTAAGGCTGCTGTTCATCGACTATGGCTCCACCTTCAACACCATTTTCCCGACAAGACTAATAACCAACTCCGCAATCTTGGACTTGACCCCTCCCTGTGCAGCTGGATCCTCGACTTCCTCACCAACAGACCACAATCTGTCAGGATAGGCAACAGCACCTCCACGATAGTCCTCAACACCGGGGCCCCACTAGGATGTGTGCTCAGTCCTCTACTGTACCCCCTATACACACATGACTGTGTGGCAAGATTTAACTCCAACTCAACCTATAAGTTTGCGGATGATACGACTGTGGTGGGCCGTATCTCAAACAATGATGAATCATACTACAGGAGGGAGATAAATCACTTGGTTGCATGGCGTACCGAAAACAACCTCTCTCTAAATGTTGGAAAGACCAAGGAACTGATCATTGACTTCAAGAAGTGTAGCACAACACACACTCTCGTCTGCATCAATGGCTCCGAAGTGGAGATGGTCGACAGCTTAAAGTTCCTGGGTGTCACCATCGCCAACAGTCTGTCCTGGTCTACTCGTGTTGATGCTCAAGAAGGCAGACAGCATTATCAAAGACCCCTCCCACCCAGGTATTGCCTTCTTCCAGACCCTTCACATCAGGCAGAAGGTACAGAAGTCTGAAGACCCGCACATCCAGACATCGGAACAGCTTCTTCCCCACAGTTACAAGACTCCTCAATGACTCCCCCTCGGACTGATCTGTTCCCTGTAAGAACACTATTCATGACGCCCTATGCTGCTCTTGCTCATGTATTTGCTTTGTTTGTCCCCTTGTTCCGCACTGTAACCAATCACTATTTCTCGATGTACCATTTGTCAATGTTCTCTGTTGATTATTCTTTTGTCTACTATGTATGTATTGTGTACGTTCCCTCGGCCGCAGAAAAATACTTTTCACTGTACTTCGGTTTGTGTAACAATAAATCAAATCAATTGGTTGGTTTGGATAACGTTTGTTGTATCCATTTCTTGATATCAGATAGGGTGAATTGAATTGGTTAAAGACTAGCATTTGTGACATGGCGATCTCTGGAAGTGGCCAAAATAGATCATCGATTTGACACTTTTGGCCGAAGACCATTGCAAATGCTTCAACTGTTTGAGCTGACGGGTTTAGATCCCCATCATTCAGGATGGGAATATTTGAGGAGCTTCCTCCTTGGTTTAATTGTCCACCACCATTTACGACTGGATGTTGCTTAAATCTAATCTATTGGCTGTGGAATTCTTCAGCTCTCTATATGTAGCATGGTTCTGTCATTGTTTGGCATGTATGTAGTCCTGTGTTGTAGCTTTATCAGCTAGGCACCTCATTGGTAAGTGTGGCTGGTGCAGCACCTGGCATGCTCTCCGCAGTCCTCATTGAATCGGTGTTGATGCCCCAGCTTGATGATAGCAGGGGGATATGTTGGTCCATGAGGTTATGTTTTGTGGTCGAATACGATTCTGCTGCTGCTGATAATGTTACAACATCTGATGGATGCCAGTTTTGAGCTGCAGACCGTCCGAATTTATTCCATTCAGCACGGTAGTAGTGCCACAGAACACGATAAACATACTGACTCCTCAGTGTAAAGACAGGATTTCATCTCCATAAGGACTGTGTGGCGATAATTCCCACCAACACTGTCAGGGATAGATACATCTGAACAGGCCGATTGGTGAGTACAAAGCCAAGTAGGTTTTACCTTTTTTTGGTTCCTTCACAATATGTCACAGGAACAGTCTGGTAAATATGTTCTTCAGGACCTGGTCAGTTGTGGTGCTACCAAACCACTGTTGGCGATGAACGTTGAAGTTCCGGACTCTCTGCCCTCTGTGTCCTTGGTGCTCAGAGATTCTTCCAAGTAGTGTTCAACAGGCAGGAGCACTGATTCATCAGCTGAAAGAATGTGATAAGTGGTAATTAGCAGATTTTTTTGCCCATGTTTGACCTGATACCATAAGATCTTATGGGATTCAGAGCGAATGCTGAGGACTTTCAAGGCCGCTCCCTCCTGACAGTATACTGTTCCGCCACCTCTGATAGGGAGAGGATGTACCTAGGATGTTAATGGCGGACTCTGAGACATTGTTTGCAGGCTATGATTTGGTGAGTATGACTGTCAGGTTGTTGCTTGACTAGTCTATGGTACAACTCCAAATTTGGGCACAAGACCCCGTGGAGAGGATGTTTCCACTTGTAGGAAAAACTAGAACCAGAGAACACCACCTCAGACTAAAGGGACAATCCTTTAAAACAGAGATGAGGAAGAATTTCTTCAGCTTGAGGGTGGTGAATCTGTGGAATTCTTTGTCGCAGAAGGCTGTGGAGGCCAAATCACTGAGTGTCTTGCTTAATAAGGGGATCAAGGGTTATGGGAGAAGGCAGAAGAATGGGGATGAGAAATATACCAGCCATGATTGAATGGCGGAGCAGAGTCGATGGGCCGAGTGGCCTAATTCTACTCCTATGCCTTGTGGTCTTTTTAAAAAAAATTTAAAGTACCCAATTCATTTTTTTTTCCAATTAAGGGGCAATTTAGCGTGGTCAATCCACCTAGTCTGCACATCTTTTGGATTGTGGGAGCGAAACCCACGCAAACATGGGGAGAATGTGCAAACTCCACACAGACAGTGACCCAGAGCCGGGATCGAACCTGGGACCTTGGCGCCGTGAGGCAACAGGGCTAACCCACTGCGCCACCGTGCTGCACACGTCTTATGGTCTTATATTAGTAAAGAGGACTTAGCCGGATTGGCTGGGCAAGGTGTGCTGTTGCCGTTCCTGGTGCTGAGATTGACATCGGGTGATGGTCTTGTTTTTGACTTTTCAGTAGTGGTTCAATCGAACATTTCAGAGAGCAGTTAAGAGTTAACCACATTGTTCTTGTCTGGAGTCACATGTGTCATGATATGCACTCATGCACATAATGAGACACAGACAGGCAGTGACAGACACCCAGGGCAGCCAATCAACACACAGGACAGAACACAGCCAATCACCAGGCAGGACACTAGAGGGGGGTTTCCCACTATAAAACACACAAGGCATCAGCACTCTGCCTCTTTCCACTGGTGACAACTGTAGTGACAGTCAGGGTGTATATATTAGTTAGCACCTTCTACATGTGGCTCAGAGCTAGTCTGGTCTAGTCAGTTATAGTTAGCACACTTAGATTAGTAGAGTGTCAACCCACAGCAAGCTGTGTGCACTGCTTAACAAGTTCAATAAAACATATTGAACTAACGTCTAAGTTTGGTGTCTACTTTACAGTACAACTGCATCCAGTTGCAGTCCGTGTTACCCCAGGGTGAATAACACAACAACATGTGGACCAGACCGGGTAAGAATGGCAGATTTCCTTCCCTAAAGGACATCAGGGAATCAGAAGGGTTTGACAACAATCCAGGCTCTGTTCCCTGAATAGCTTAGAAGTATTCCCCCATTTGAAATGTGTTCTCAGTGTGTTTTCATTTTAGCGCTGCCTCCATTTTCATTTTAGTGCAGTTGCTGTGCATGCACAGTCTTTTTTAAAGCAAATCGCTGCTTCATTCACAGCCTATCCCAATCCCTTCACTCTCTCCAGCTCACTGCTACCCTCCCCCAAACCTCCTCGCGGCACATAAGCAGAAAGTGTAAGTCATTAAGAGTTGGTGAGTTAAAAAGAGTTGGAGCATTTTTGAACCAGTTTGGTTCAAGGCAGCCAATAGCTTTTAATGTAAAATGATTAGGAAAGTGATTTCTTTTTAGCACATTTACGTTTGGCATGCTGTTATTATTTTACAAACATTTTAGGTGTGCGAAACGAGACGCAGGTGTATTTAAACATAGTAACTGTTGTGCAGTTCTGGATCTGAGACCTGTTTGAATATAGAATCTTTGTAATTCGCTGTGGATGCCAGACCCATGGCAGCAAACTGGTGAGGTTAGTTTTGAGACACAAGAATGGAATAGGCCACTCAGCCCATCAAAGCTGTTCCACCATTCCGAGATCATCACTGAATTTGACCTTAATTCCATCCCCCCCCCCAACACACACACACACACTCTCTCCCTTTGCAGTGTGTTTCTGCTGCTCCTTGGTCTTGGCTTGTGTCAGGGTTCCGGTTGGTGTGTGCCAGAGGCTCTCGGGCAGCACAGGCTTTCTGCAGGTAACACTTGGCAGAATGTGCTTCCTCCTTTTGAGATTGCAAAACCATTGCTCCATGATCTGCATCAATTATTTTGCTTGGCTACAGTGCTTCTGTCATCTCAAGTGGTGTTGATCGCAATAAATTGCATGTTTCTCAGTTTTGTAACAACACCGGCGTTATTGTTTGCAGCCTACAGCTTGCAGTTGTTTGCTGTCACCGTTTCATTGCTGTGTTTGTGAATTTTCAGTTGCAAATCAGTCTGCACTTCTCTTGCAAATGGTAATTAACTTAGAATTGGCCTATAAAACCACAAAGTGACTGCTGTTCTCTTTTATTAATATTTGTAAAACTGAGTCTGAAGTGTTTCGAATCTCTCACCTTTCCGTAGGATGGGGCTTCAAGTTCCCCTTCTGCAAATTGAACATATAATCCAGATTGACATTTTAATCCACTACTGAGGGAGTGGTGCGCTGTTGGAGGCACCATCTCTGAGAAGAGATGTTAAACTCAAGTTTGGACCTACCCTTTCACATGCATCTTAAAATATCGCATGGCAATATGATGAAAAGAGAAGCAGGGGAGTTGTCTCCACTTTCTGAGACAATATTTGTCCCTCAACCTGCATCACTAAAACAGCTAGTCTGGTCATTATCAGTGTTCAAATTGCACAAGACTCCTACGGGGTAGAAGCAATCAGCCACCCTGTGAGTCTCATGAAGTACGAGCTCCCGCGCTGAGTGGCATGGAGTCCATGGGGTAGTCTAATAATCTGTAATATAAAAGTCGATCAGTTTTGGCACCAACTCAGACCTGGCTGGGACCTGGAGAGTATTGGACATAGTATAACTTTGAAATAAAGCAAAGTGGCATGGTGACGCAGTGGTTAGCACTGCTGTTCACGGTGCCGAGGATCCAGGTTCGATCCCGGCTCCGGGTCACTGTCTGTGTGGATTTTGCACATTCTCCCCATGTCTGCGGGGGTTTCACACCCACAACCCAAAGATGTACATGGTAGGTGGATTGGCCATGCTAAATTGCCCGTTAATTGGGGAAAAAAAATAATTGGGTACTCTAAATTTATTTTTTAAAACTTTGTAATACAACTAGTTTCCATTATCCACTTGTCTCGGGACTGGTCTGTGGTCACTAAAATCACACTGCTGATCTGCAAAGTTTGGAACCTTGCTGTGTATAAACTTGCTGCCACCTTTCATACATTATAGGACGGACCACACTTCAACAACAATTGTTTGGCTGTAAAGTGCTTTGAGATGCCCTGAAGTTGTGGAAGTCAGTATGTAAAGTCAACTGCTTCCTTTGTCACGTAAGTTCTCTGAGAGTAGGGACAGCATGGTGGCGCAGTGGGCTAGCCCTGCTGCCTCACGGCGCCGAGGTCCCAGGTTCGATCCTGGCTCTGGGTCACTGTCTGTGTGGAGTTTGCACATTCTCCCTGTGTTTGCGTGGGTTTCGCCCCCACAACCCAAAGATGTGCAGGCTAGGTGGATTGGCCATGCTAAATTGCCCCTTAATTGGAAAAAATTAATTGGGTACTCTAAATTTTTTTTTTTTAAAAGGTCTCTGAAAGTAACTTGCATGGTTGTATTTGAAGTACTCTAAACAGAAAAATCAACAAGAAAGACATAAAGTTGTGGCAGCATGTACAGGTGAAAGTCTGAGGGCTCCAATATACTCAAATGAAGTGACCGCAAACACTAGTGCAAAAACATAACCGTGTGACACGATGGGAGATGGCTGAAAATCTCTTTAGTGTCCTCAAAGTCCCCAAGGACGGTTCAGAACCAAACACTTGAGAAAAGTGACCATTTGCACAACAGCACTGGATTGGATTATTGCCTGTGCACACATTGTTGGGAGTTTTGTTAGCTACCAGTGTGATGTAAACAATGGCCTGGCTGCGAGTGAAATTGCTGACCTTGTCAGACCAGAATGGCACCAAAGGAAGGCAAGATTACATGTAATTTCATTAAATGAATGATATTTCAACGGTTTTAGCCTGGCTGCTAGCTCTTGATTTACGAAGTGGAGAAGATTATTATAATCAATTTGATGAGCAACCAGCAAGTTAACTGCAACACAGTCTGGTCTGTGTAGTGATTTACCTGGTGATTTGATAAAATTATCTCTTCCAAGTTTGTTCCTTTCCCAAAGTCTTGGGTTCAGATTCTGGTTGTTTTAAATTACTGTTTTGTAATGTGATCTAAAGTTAATGACGTCTCTTGCTTCTTTCCTTTAATCCTTCCTGATCCTCTGCTAGATTTAATAACATTTTTCTTTATTCTTTCCACCACCTCCAAAATAAGTGTTCTTCTTTGTGTCTTTCATTGCCTGCTACCCCCTCACCCCATGCTCTGCAATGCAGTGAATTGCGATTAAAATTGTCCAAGCAGGATACAAGTGGGTTTCCTTTTAAGTTCAATTTTACTTTGGTGTTACATTTTGAAAAAAAAAGAAAAATGGGAAAACACACATGAAAAGACTGACTTGTGCTGCCAATTAAACTGAGTTCAGAGATGAACAGAGTTATTAAAAAGGAGAAATGCATTATAATTTACCAGCTCCCCTGATGGATCACAAGTTCATTGAATGATAACAGTTCTCCAGAATATGGAGGTCCAAGGTTCAACATCTGGATAGTGCTGAGTTAAATAGATTTCACTTTTTTAAAATAAATTTAGAGTACCCAATTATTTTATTTTCTAAATAAGGGGCAATTTAGCGAGGTCAATCCACTACCCCTGCACATCTTTTGAGGTTTGTGGGGGTGAGATCCTCACAGACACAGGGCGAATGTGCAGACTCCACGCAGACAGTGACCCAGGGGCAGGGATCAAACCCAGGTCCTCGCCACCGTGAGGCAGCAGTGCTAATCACTGCGCCACCGTGAGTTAAAAGATTCCAGCTGGAGGGACCAGCCAGCATTCCTGCTCCTGGAGACCGTCCATTGACCCTGCTTATAGATGTATGGATGTCACTTGAATATAGATTCGTGATCAACTTCTATGCTCCGTATGACCAAATAGTGGAATAAGAAGATTCATGACTGAATAATGGCTATTTGGTCAAGATATCCGAGAGTACTGGTAGTAAAATTAGAGTGCGTTCCACTTTTTTTTTTAGCTTAAAACACTTTAAACTGATTGCCGTTTATAATTGAAGTGAAAATACAGCTGCAGTACCATGACAGCCTTGTAATATTAATGAGGTTACCCCAGCAGCTGCGGTTTCCAGTAACATGAGCTGTTGTAACTAAAAACAGCATGAGAGAATTATTCATAACTCCTCCAAGTCTCATTTCTGGTGAAAAGGGAAGTCTGAGGCGGGACCCCAAAGAGGTCTTTACATTTCTGAGTAGTTTGAGTAAACACAAAGAGGTTGTTGGAAAGAGCAAAGTAAGTTGAAAAAATTCAGGGGAAAGCCATTTCTGCAGGACGACTTCCCTTTCTTCATTTCAACTCTGCTTTGCATCATCTGTGTTGGTAGCAGTGGGGCCCTTCTCCAATTAAACATTGGGAAAACTGAAGGTTTTGTCTTCACTCTTTGCTGCAAATTTTATTCCCTTGCCACAAACTCCATAGATCTCCTTGGGCAGCACGGTAGCATAGTGGTTAGCACAATTGCTTCACAGCTCCAGGGTCCCACGTTCGATTCCGGCTTGGGTCACTGTCTGTGCGGAGTCTGCACGTTCTCCCCTGTGTGCGTGGGTTTCCTCCGGGTGCTCTGGTTTCCTCCCACAGTCCAAGGATGTGCAGGTTAGGTGGATTGGCCGTGCTAAATTGCCCTTCGTGTCCAAAATTGCCCTTCGTGCTGGGTGAGGTTATATAGAACATAGAACATAGAAAATACAGCACAGAACAGGCCCTTCGGCCCACGATGTTGTGCCGAACCTTTGTCCTAGATTAATCATAGATTATCATTGAATTTACAGTGCAGAAGGAGGCCATTCGGACCATTGAGTCTGCACCGGCTCTTGGAAAGAGCACCCTACCCAAGGTCAACACCTCCACCCAACACCAAGGGCAATTTGGACACTAAGGGCAATTTATCATTGGCCAATTCACCTAACCCGCACATCTTTGGACTGTGGGAGGAAACCGGAGCACCCGGAGGAAACCCACGCAGACACTGGGAGGATGTGCAGACTCCGCACAGACAATGACCCAAGCCGGAATCGAACCTGGGACCATGGAGCTGTGAAGCAATTGTGCTATCCACAATGCTACCGTGCTGCCCTTAAGAACAAATAAATCTACACTATATCATTTTACCGTAATCCATGTACCTATCCAATAGCTGCTTGAAGGTCCCTAATGTTTCCGACTCAACTACTTCCACAGGCAGTGTATTCCATGCCCCCACTACTCTCTGGGTAAAGAACCTACCTCTGATATCCCTCCTATATCTTCCACCTTTCACCTTAAATTTATGTCCCCTTGTAATGGTTTGTTCCACCCGGGGAAAAAGTCTCTGACTGTCTACTCTATCTATTCCCCTGATCATCTTATAAATCTCTATCAAGTCGCCCCTCATCCTTCTCCGCTCTAATGAGAAAAGGCCTAGCACCCTCAACCTTTCCTCGTAAGACCTACTCCCCATTCCAGGCAACATCCTGGTAAATCTTCTTTGCACCTTTTCCAGAGCTTCCACATCCTTCCTAAAATGAGGCCACCAGAACTGTACATAGTACTCCAAATGTGGCCTTACCAAAGTTTTGTACAGCTGCATCATCACCTCACGGCTCTTAAATTCAATCCCTCTGTTAATGAACGCGAGCACACCATAGGCCTTCTTCACAGCTCTATCCACTTGAGTAGCAACTTTCAAAGATGTATGAACATAGACCCCAAGATCTCTCTGCTCCTCCACATTGCCAAGAACTCTACCGTTAACCCTGTATTCCGCATTCATATTTGTCCTTCCAAAATGGACAACCTCACACTTTTCAGGGTTAAACTCCATCTGCCACTTCTCAGCCCAGCTCTGCATCCTATCTATGTCTCTTTGCAGCCGACAACAGCCCTCCTTACTATCCACAACTCCACCAATCTTCGTCTCGTCTGCAAATTTACTGACCCACCCTTCAACTCCCTCATCCAAGTCATTAATGAAAATCACAAACAGCAGAGGACCCAGAACTGATCCCTGCGGTACGCCACTGGTAACTGGGATCCAGGCTGAATATTTGCCATCCACCACCACTCTCTGACTTCTATCGGTTAGCCAGTTCGTTATCCAACTGGCCAAATTTCCCACTATCCCATGCCTCCTTACTTTCTGCAGAAGTCTACCATGGGGAACCTTATCAAATGCCTTACTAAAATCCATGTACACTACATCCACTGCTTTACCTTCATCCACATGCTTGGTCACCTCCTCAAAGAATTCAATAAGATTAGTAAGGCAAGACCTACCCCTCGCAAATCCGTGCTGACTATCCCTAATCAAGCAGTGTCTTTCCAGATGCTCAGAAATCCTATCCTTCAGTACCCTTTCCATTACTTTGCCTACCACCGAAGTAAGACTAACTGGCCTGTAATTCCCAGGGTTATCCCTAGTTCCTTTTTTGAACAGGGGCACGACATTCACCACTCTCCAATCCCCTGGTACCACCCCTGTTGACAGTGAGGACGAAAAGATCATTGCCAACGGCTCTGCAATTTCATCTCTTGCTTCCCATAGAATCCTTGGATATATCCCGTCAGGCCCGGGGGACTTGTCTATCCTCAAGTTTTTCAAAATGCCCAACACATCTTCCTTCCTAACAAGTATTTCCTCGAGCTTACCAATCTGTTTCACACTGCCCTCTCCAACAATATCGCCCCTCTCATTTGTAAATACAGAAGAAAAGTACTCGTTCAAGACCTCTCCTATCTCTTCAGACTCAATACACAATCACCCGCTACTGTCCTTGATCGGACCTACCCTCGCTCTAGTCATTCTCATATTTCTCACATATGTGTAAAAGGCCTTGGGGTTTTCCTTGATCCTACCCGCCAAAGATTGTTCATGCCCTCTCTTAGCTCTCCTAATCCCTTTCTTCAGTTCCCTCCTGGCTATCTTGTATCCCTCCAATGCCCTGTCTGAACCTTGTTTCCTCAGCCTTACATAAGTCACCTTTTTCCTCTTAATAAGACATTCAACCTCTCTTGTCAACCATGGTTCCCTTACTCGAGGTTACTGGGTTATGGGGATAGGATGGAGGTGTGGGCTTGGGTAGGGTGCTCTTTCCAAGAGACTTGATGGGCTGAATGGCCTCCTTCTGCACTGTAAACTCTATGATTCTCTATGATTCTATGATTCAATGGTCCGAGGCTGAAACAGACTGTATGCAACCTTAGTGTCGTATTTTAACCCAAGATGAGCCTCTGAGCAAATATCAATGCCACCATGAAGACTGCTAATATCCACATTCATAATACCGGCCACCTCGACCGCTGCCTGAGCTCATCTGGTACTGAAATCCTCATCCATACGTTTGTTAATTCTTCTGGCCAGCCTCTTACCTTCAACTTTGCATAAACTTGAACTCATCCAATACTTTGCTATCTTGACTCGCACTGAATTCAGTTCACCCATCACTTGACCTATATTGGTCAGTTCACCCATCACTTGACCATTCTAGTAAAACCTCAGTTTTAAAATTCCCATCCTGGTTTGCAAATCCTTCCATTGCTTCCACCTTTCCAATACTGTAAAATAGTTTGTAAGATCAACCCACCAAAATCTCTTCTCTTTCTGATCCACCCCTTACCTTTCTGCCCAATGTGAGTACCCACATTTGATTGCGCCACCATTGGCCGCTGTGCCTTCAGGTGTCTCGGCCCTAAACTTTGAAGTTCTCTTCCTGAACCTCTTTACGTATCTGCCTTTAAGAAGTTTTGCAAATTTCTTTTCATCTGTCTGAGTATCACTTTATGTGGCTCAGAGTCGAGCAGCATGGGCTATTTTAAATTCAAGGCACGAGACGAATGCAAGTTGTTGCAATTTCACCGGTGTCCATCTGGATTTTATGTTCAAATCTTTGAAATGGAACTTGAACTGCAATCATTTAATTCAGAAACAAAAGTTTATAGTCTTCCAGTCATAAATGTGACCCATTTCGTGGACAAACGAAGAAGAGGAATAAACTGCATTAAAGTGTAACAAGTAGTGCAATATTTGATCGGAGCAGATGAAGAAGGCCGACAAGGAATATACAAAGACACATTTAGAATGCATAGATGTAGATGCACAAAGTTTGCTGAAAATATTGGTGAGCACAAATACCATGGAGCCCTGGCCTTCCCTCTTGCTAGAACTTACCTAGCTTGTACCTGAACGATCTCTTTCTTAAAGATCGGCCATTGATAGATTACAGTTTTTCCCTGTCAGATTTTGATTCAATTATATCCTGGCGAGATCCCGTCTCGCCACACTGAAGTTAGCCCTCTTTCAAGTTAGAAATTTAAATTGTTCCTTGCTCCTCTCCATTACTAATCTGGACCATGTTGTACAATGATCAGTGTCCTCCCATAGACTCTCAGTCCACTTGACCCATGTCATCATCCCCCGGCTCCCCCATGCCGTACCCGATCCATCAACGCCTCTTTCCTAGTTGGACCAAAATCCATACAGGCCAAGGAATTTCTCCTGAACACAGTTCATAAATTCACCTCCCACATTTCCCTTAACATTATCCCAATTGCTATTTTGAAAGTGCCCAAAATGGTGGGATGGGAATATGATGGAATATAATGGAAACATGGTTTAAAAACTGATGAGGACTGGGCTACTTGACCCTAACCCCCCCCCCCCCCTGCCCCCACACTCCCTGTAGTTCCCCTGAGTTTCCTCCCCCCTTCCCCATAGAATTGTGTATCACTGCTCTCTCCCGTCTCTCGCTTTTTCTCTAGTCGCTGTTGGTCTCGAACAGGCCAATGAATTGCCACTATGCTTTGTGGAAGCCTTCTTCCGACCCACAGATGTGTACTTGATCATATCCAGATGGAAACATTTTGCCAGGTCTGCCAGCCAGTCTGCAGCTGTTGATGGTACTGCTGATCGTCAGCCGAGCAGGATTCTCCGGCATGCGATTAGGGAAGCGAAAGCAAGGGCGCCACTCTTTAGCACGGCTCCACCCTCACCTCTACAGCCTTGGACGTTGCCTCGAAGAAGGCTGTCCCGAACCCTACAAGTCTAGGGCAAGCCCAGAACATGTGGGTGTGGTTGGCGGGCCTCCCTGGCACCGTTGACATTTATCTTCCACTTCCCAGAAGAATCTGTACATTCGGGTTCTGGTTAGGTGCGCTCTGTGCATCACTTTGAACTGCATGAGGCTGAGCCTTGCACAGGAGGTGGAGTTGGCCCTGCTCAGTGCTTCGCTCCAGAGTCTCCAGCCCACTTCTGTCCCCAGTTTGTCCCCTCATTTTTGTCTGGCTTCGTCCAGTGGCTGTCGGTAGATTTTCCCGCAGTTTCACCCTTCTTTACTGTCCGTGTTTATCAGATCCTCTAGTAATGTGGTCTCGGGGCCCTGGGGTATCCTACTGATTTCTCTGCCTGTAACTTTTTTTCTTTTCCCTTTTCCATCTTTTGTTCCTGTCCGTGTTTCCCCCTCTTCTGATTCCTTGCATAGGTTTCAATCCCCATGCCATTTCAGTTTAAACCAGCCCTAACCACTCTAGCAAATACTTCCCTGAGGACATTAGTCCAGGTGTAGCCCATCCAGTCTGTACAGGTCCCAGCTCCCCCAGGACAGTCCCAATATCCCATGAATTTGAAACCCTCTTCCTCACACCATCTCTTCAGCCACAAATGTATCCAGTTTATCCTGCTATTTCTGCTCTGCCTAGCACTTGGCACTGGTAGTAATCCTGAGATCACTACCTTTGAAGTTTTACTTTTCAACTTTCTTCTTAACTCCTTGTGTTCTGCTTTGTGGACCTCATCCCTTTTTTTAAATCTATGTCGTTTATACCAATGTGTATCACGACCATTGGCTATTCACCCTCTCCCTCCAGAATGCCCTGTAACCGTTCTGAAACAACTTTGACCCAAGCACCAGAGAGGCAACATACCATCCTGGAATCTTGTTTGCACCCACAAAAACGCCTATTTATTTCCCTTACAATTGAACCCCCTGTAACTATTACATTCTCACACTTTGTACTGCTCCCCTGGACAGCAAAATCAACCGTGGTGCAACAAATTTGGCTGTTGCTGAGAGGCCATTTCTCCCCAGCGGCATCCAAAGCGGTACATCTGCTTTGCTGGGGAATGGTCACAGGAGATTAATGCACTGCCTGCCAGGTCCTCTTCCTCTGCCTGGTGGTCACCTATTCCTTTCCTGCCTGTGGAATCTTAGCTTGCGGTGTGACCACCTCTCTGTACATACTATCCATGATACTCTCCGCCATGCAGATGTTCCACAATATCCCCACTGCCGCACCAGCTCCGAACCTGGGCTTTTAGGAGCTGCAGCTGGAGAGACTTTCCACACACCTGCTGGCCCTGGGTTCTAGAAATGTCCCTGGCTTCCCACGTAGAGCAGGAGAAGCAAAACATGGCTTTGAGCTCTCCTGCCATATCTTACCCCTTTAAATTAACCTTTTCGAAGATACTTAAAAATTTCAATAACTCGAAAGCCCTTTTTTCCCTGGTCCGCATTGCTACAAAATATAGCCTTTACAAACTATGGACCACAAAATATAGACCTTACAAACTATAAGTGATAAAAGTAGTATACACTTATTTGACCATACGTGTCCTGCATCATTTTTGAATCCTGACATCACTTCAGAGTTCCAAACTCCAGGCTTGCACTCTGCCTTTAGGCTCCTTTATCGTCCCAGATCCACTCTCAACCTCGCTCTTTCTTGTGCTGTTTTATCTCCCCGGTCCCACTCTCCATTTCACTCTTTCTCGTGCTCTTTTATCACCCTGGCTCCTCTCTCAGTCTCGCTATTTTTCGTACTCTTTTATCTCCCCTGCTCTGCCCGCTTTTTCTTGCTATTTTTTGTCTCCCCAGCTCTCTCCGTCTCATTGTTTCTCATTTTTATTTATTCTCCCGGCTCTGCTCTTTCTCGTGCTCCTTTATCTCTCTGGCTCTGCTTTCGATTTTGGTCATCTGACCTATTATTTCTTCATGCGGCTCAGCACTATACTTTTGTTTTATGATGCTCCTGTGAAATGCCTTGGGTTGTTTCATTTTACTGAAAATTTTATATAAACAGCATGATGGCACAGTGGTTAGCACTGTTGCCTCGCAGTACCAGGGACCTGGATTCAAATCCAGCCTTGAATGACTGTCCATGTGGAGTTTATACGTTCTCCCCGTGTCTGCATGAGTTTCCTCCTGGTGCTCTGGTTTCCTACCACAGTCCAAAAATGCGCTGGTTCGGTGGATTGGCTGCTCTAAATTGCCCCTTAGTGTCCAAAAGATTCGGTGGGGTTACTGGGTTATGAGGATAGTGTGTTGTTTCAGAGAGTCGGTGCAGACTCGACGGGCTAAATGGCCGCCTTCTGCACTGTAGTAATTCTATGTGTCTAGGTATAAGTTGCTGCTGGGGGCGGCAAGGTGGTGTAGTGGTTAGCACTGCAGCCTCATGCGTCGAGGACTCCGATTCGATTTTGGCCCCGGATTACTATCCGTGTGAAGTCTGCATGTTCTCCCCGTGTCTGCGTGGGTCTCATCCCCACAAACCAAAGATGTGCAGGGCAGGTGGATTGGCCACGCTAAATTGCCCCTTAATTAAAAAGTAGAATAAACAAAAATAGGTTGCTGCTGAATTACAGATGAGATTAAAAGTGGCCCAGTAGCATATTCGGAGTTGCTGTCCTGTACATACATCATTGAGTGCATCACAACCCTGTGTACCAATAAACTATTAAAACTTGAAATTACTTTTGTAAGAATCTTGCAACCAGTCCCATCAATGAAAACCTGGTAGAATTGGATAACCTGGAAGATGATACTAAATGGAATAGACTAGTGTACATAAATGCTGCATTGGCTGTATTAAACTTAAAAGCCTCCACAGCAGACTCCAAAGTACACTGCATTTTAGATCTTTATCTGATAAAGTGACTTGCATCTTCCTATGTTACCACACTAGCATTGAAATTATGCTGCTTCAGTAGTAACGTAATTATGAAATTACTTTGTGATTAAAATTTTTTTTTTGAGTTTAATAAACCACTTTTAACGAATTAGCAGTAATTTACCTAACCCGACTACAACCTGTTATTGCATTGTGTAGTTTCTAAACTTTAGAATCTTAAAATAATCAAACTTCTAAAACTCTCCTTCCCACTGTTGCTCTTTTTACCCTTAGTTTTATTACCTCTGATTATGTCACCTTTGCTCACGAGTCGCCAGGTATCTTTCTGATACCGCCACGTGGTTCAAGCTGGAGTTATGATTAATAAGTCAGCACACCACTTAGTAAGATTGAAATCAACGGTCATTTATTATATACAACAAGTAATGCTTACACAATAATGCTACTATCTATATAGAAACCTACCACTACTGGCCAATACTTAACTTTAGGAAGGGCCCACCAGGTCAGGGAAACGAATGGCTTATCGAATCGGATCTGGCCCGCGGGATTCAAAAAGGCTGATATGGGTCGATGGCTAGGAGTCTTTATCGGGTAGCGATCGCTGAAGTCAAACTTACAGTTTCTGGTTGATGTTCTTGCGAAGGTCTCGAGCAGGAGAAGAAGGGAGAGAGAGAGCGATCTGAACTTGGCCCCTCACTTTTTATAGGGTCCCGGGGCTTCCCGCCTCTCGGGGCGGCCCTTGACCCTGAGTCCCAAGTGATTGGACTTGTTCCCAATCACTGGGTTCGATATATCCAATAACAGGGCGATTCCTCGATCGGGGGGTGGTCGTTCATCTGCCTTTGTTTCTGCCACTGCAGGCGCCGACAGGTCTGGCCCGGCATTCAATTGCTAATATGTTGCAATTGTTCCCGGGGATAGCCGATTAAACTGCAGATGTCTGGGTTGATGTGCTGCTAATGGTCTTGAGTATCGATCTGGGCCGACTTCCCCAGAGCCGAATACTCTATTCTGTCTGTAGCTGTCCGTTTGTGTCCTGTTGGCTGCTTTTCCCATCAGCCTTTTCGGTTAGCCATTTTAAATCGGGTGTTAGCCAAATTAATAGGAAATCAGCCATTTTAGGTGGCTTTTCCACACCCACCCTGCTCATCGTTTTAGTGGTTTCCGGATCATTTGCAGCAATGACATCATGCACTCTGATGTATGTTTCAGTGTTACCCACACTCTCACCCCATCTTTGTCTGCAACTTCCTTTAAGCCTGCAGACTCTTCCCTTTGCTTCACCTAGTAATGGCAAAGCCTGCTCCCGTCTTGGAAGCAGTCCCAAGGAGCACTCTCCCTAAACACTTCACCTTTTTTTTGAAAGTCTTCTTTTGAATTCAGCTTTTGGCTCTCTTTTAATTCCTTCATCATTGTACATTTGTCAATATTGATTTCCTCGGAACATTTTTGGTATCAACGTTGCTCTGTTAAATGCAAAATGTACCATGGCACAAGCTCTTGCAGAAAGCAGTCTCTGCCTGGGATTCAGTGGCAAAATTGCCCCAGTTTCTTATTTTAAAAAAAGATAGACACTTGTTTGGATGCGACTGTTTTCGCCTGCCTTTGTCACACACTGGATGGCTCTTCCCTCAGTGAAGAAATCATTAGCAGTGGGCTTGCCCCATGCTGAGGGCTATCCAAAGCTACAATACAAACAGCAGAGCTGGGAGAAAACCCAACTCTCAAAATAATTCTATTGTTTTCTCACCTGTTTATGAAACTAATTCATTTTACTAAATAAATATAAAATTGATTTTGTCTGTTTACAGTTGGGAGCTTTATTAACTCTGGAGTCATTTAGGATTTCCCGGCTACGGGATAAACAGATTGTCCCTCTTGTGAGCCGTTCACTGTGGCACATTTTCTGTCTCTTCCCATTTGTTCTTTTACTTAAAGTTAAAAGCTGAGGTGTTTATTTTTACAGGAAATGTGTTAGCGCGAATAATATTTGCTTGTGGGCTTGTTTTTTCTACTAGATGCTTTTCTCAGTAACTTCATTGCAGTGTTAATGTAAGCCTACTCGTGACAATAAAGATTATTTATTTATTATGAGTGAAGCCTGCAAGCAGTCACACATGTTCGAGATAAAAGGCCCCCAGCACATTGTCATAGACAAGTGACTACTTGGTTGCAGTGCCAGAATCGCAAACTAGAGGTAGATAGTGACAAGGCATGGGTAGATAGATTATTGTTAGGCAAGGGCATCAAAGATTATTGGCGGTAGAGGGGAATGTGAAACTCAAAATGCAAACAGCTCAGCGATGATCTTATTGAATGGCGGAGCAGACCCGAGGGACCAAATGGCTGCCTTCTTTTCTAATGTTTGTACACATTCTTTATCAGCATTCCAAATGTGTTCCTTGCTTCCTCCAATTTTTTCCCCTTCCTTGCCCCAGAGGTGCTGCCTCTTGTTGGGATACTAAGCCATAGATAAGGTTATAGCACCTTGTCCAAAAGAGCATCCATCCTTTATGCATCAACCTACACAGGAAGATGCAGTTGGTTGTAATTGTGTTGAATTACTGCAATCTCCTGGGACTCTGCTTGATTGTCTTTGAAATTCAGAGTAGCACTTTGGATTTTGCTGAAGTTACAAGACTTCCTTGCACCACAGTTTGTTCTGTTGCAGAGGGGAGAAGTAAGAAGTGCAGGAATGTAATGGTTATAGGAGATTCAATTGTAAGGGGAACAGAGAGTGTTTCTGTGGCCACAAACGAGATTCCAGGATTGTATGTGGCCTCCCTGGTGCTCAGGTCAAGGATCTTTCGAAGTAGTAACAGGGAATTCTGGAGGGAGAGGGTGAACAGCCAGTGGCACTGGTACACGTTGGTACAAAGGCCATCGGTAAAAACAGGGCTGAGGTCCAAAATGCTGAATATAAGGAGTTGGGGAGAAAGTTGAGAAGTCGGACCTCAAAGGTAGTGATCTCAGGATTACTACCAGTGCCATGTGCTAGTCAGAATAGAAATAGCAGGATATATCGCTTGGGTCCAGGTCACTGCCAGTGTGGAGTTTGCACATTCTCCCCGTGTTTGCATGGGTTTCACCCCCACAACACAAAGATGTGCAGACAAGGTGGATTGGCCACGCTAAATTGCCCCTTAATTGGAAAAAAAAAGAATTGGGTACTCCAAATTTATTTTTAAAAAGGATGTATCGGATGAATATCTGGCTGACGTGATGGTGTGAGGGGGAGGATTTCAAATTCCTGGGACATTGGGACTGGTTCTGGGGGAGATGGGACCAATACCAACTGGACAGGTTACACATAGGCAGGACCAGGACTGATGTCCTAGGGGGAGTATTCGCTGGACTAAAATGGCAGGGGGATGTGAACCTATGCAAGGAGTTAGAAGAGGAGGGACATCAAGGACAAATTCAAAAGACCGAAAGGGGAACATGAAAAGTGATAGAGAAACCAGTGGCCAAATTCAAACTGGGACTCAGAAAAAAATATTGGGAACGGGAGAAGTAATGTTAAAATGACAAGCCCAAAGGCTTTGTACCTTAAACTTGTGGAGCATTCACAATGAAGTAGATGAATTAATTACGCAAATAGAGGTAAACCGGTATGATATAGTCGGGTTTACAGAGACATGGCTGCGGAGTGACCAAGGATGGGAACTGAATATCCACGGCTATTCAGAATTTAGGGAGGACAGGCAAAAAGAAAAAAGTGGGGTTGCATTGTTGGTTAAAGAGGAAATTAAGACAATAGGAGGAAGGATATTGGCTCTGACAATGTGGAATCTCTAAGGGTAGAGCTAAGAAACACCAAGGGGTAAAAACATTAATAAGAGTTGTATATAAACCCCAAAATGTAATGATGATATCGGAATGGCACTAAACAGGAAATCAGAGACCCATGTGATCAAAGAGCATCAGTAATGATGGTTGATTTTAATCTGCATATAGATTGGACAAACCAAATTAGTCACAATGCCGTAAAGGAGGAATTCCTGGAGTGTACATGGGATGGTTTACTGGACCAATATGTTGAGGAACCAACAGGCCATCCTAGACTGGGTATTATGCAATGAGAAAGGAATCATTGGCAACCTAATTGTACAAGACCTTTTGGGAATGAGTGGTCATAACATGATAGAATTTTTCATCCAGATGGAGACTGAGGTAGTTGATTTTGAGACCAGGGTCCTGAATCTTAATAAAGGAAACTCCGACAATATAAGGCATGAGCTGGCTATGATAGGTTGGGAAACGTTACTGAAAGAGTTGACGGTGGATAGGCAATCGCAAACATTCAAGGAGTGCATGGGGGAACTGCAATAACTGTTTATTCCTGTCTGATGCAAAAGTAAAATGAGAAAGATGCCAAACCCATGGCTTATAAGGGAAATTAGTGGTAGTATTAGATCCAAGGAAGAAACATACAAATTGGCCAACAAAAACAACAGACCTGAGGATTGGGAGCAGTTTAGAATTCAGCAAAGGAGGACCAAGCAAATTATTAAGAAGGGGAAGAAAGAGTACGAGAGTAACCTTATGGGGAACATAAAAACTGACTGGAACAGTTTCTTTTTTTAAAAAAAATATTTTTATTCTCCTTTTTCACATTTTCTCCCAAATTTGCAACCAACAATAAACAATAATCCGTAACGAATGCAATGTCAATCCCCATGTTAATTACATCGATCCCAACCCCCAAACATTAGCCCGCATGTTCACATAAACAAATGACAAAAAGGAAACCGGAATCACCCATAGTCACCATGAACACATTCCTTCCTCCCAACCATCCCAGCCCCCCCGCCCCCACTAATGTTCGATGTAATCCAATTCTCGAAAGTGCATAATGAATAACGTCCATGAATTGTAGAACCCTTCCGTCCTTCCCCTCAGTTCAAATTTGACCTTTTCAAGCGTCACAAATTCCAGCAGGTCTCTCACGCCAGAGCACAAGTTGGAGAGGTTGATCTCCACCCTAACAAGATCCGCCTTCGGACGATCAACGAGGTGAAGGCTACAACATCTGCCTCCGCACCCGTTTCCATCCCCGGCTGGTCTGACACCCCGAATATGGCCCCCCAAGGGCCAGGGTCCAGTTTCACGTGCAACACTTTAGACATTACTCTAAAAACCTCCTTCCAGTAATCCTCCAGCTTTGGACAGCACCAAAACATATGAACGTGGTTTGCGGGGCGCCTCCCAGCAACGTTCACACACATCTTCTACCCCCTCAAAGAGCCGACTCAGCCTCGCCCTTGTAAGGTGCGCTCTATACACCACCTTCAGCTGTATCAGTCCCAACCTCTCACACGAGGTGGTGGCGTTCACCCTCCGGAGCACCTCACACTAGAACCCCTCCTCCATACCCTCTCCCAACTCTTCCTCCCACTTTTCCTTGATCTCTCCCAGCCTTCTCTTCCAAAATAGCCCCGTAAACCGCAGATACCACCCCCTTCTCCAGTCCCCAAATCGTCAGCACCTCCTCCAGCAATGTAGAAGCCGGCTCTACTGGGAAGCTCTGTATCTCCTTTCTGGCAAAGCCTCGAACCTGCATGTATCTAAATATTTCCCCCTGCTCCAGCCTATACTTCGCTCCAATCTCCTTCAATCCTGCACACCGACCCCCAAAAAACAAATCTTTTAGTGTCCTAATTCCTTTCTCCTCCCATCTCCGAAAATTTCCATCCCATTTCCCTGGCTCAAATCTATGGTTCCCCCAAATCGGCATTTCCCTTGACCCTGCCCCAACCCGAAGTGTTGGCGAAACTGCCTCCAAATTCTCAACGAAGCTATTACTACCGGACTCCCTGAGTATCTCCCCGGGGCCGTCGGGAGTGGCGCTGTTGCTAGCGTCTTCAATCCCGACCCCCTACCCAAACTCTCCTCCATTCTGACCCATTGGGAATCAACCCCTCTGACCCAGCTCCGTACCTTCTCCACATTCGGCGCCCAGTAATAATACATCAGGTTTGGAAGACCCAAAGCCTGCCTTCCTCTCTGTAGCAGCACCTTTCTAATTCTGGCCGCCTTCCTCCCCAGGTGAACGAGGTAAGCATCCCTTCAATCTCTCTAAAAAATGCCTTTGGCAGGAAAATCGGCAGGCTTGGTGTGTACTAGGATAAAGCTGTGTACCACTTCTTCATTAGCCCGCTCCATGCTGTTGTTTATCTGCTGCACTACATGTCGATCCAGGAACTCAATGCACTTCTCGCACAACTGAGGGTGGATCAGGCGTTCCACAGCCTCCACCAGGAAACTCTGGCCTTCCTCTGGTGGATGTACATCATTAGCAGGTTTTGTAACATCTTCCAAACTTTGCATCGTTGCTCTGTATCTTGAGGCCTCAGCTTTTTCTTTAGGATGTTGGTATCCAGCGTTACCAGGCCAAAACACACATCAATAATTTTCTTCAACACAAAAATCTTGCGTCTCAGATCATAGAACATAGAACATAGAACAATACAGCGCAGTACAGGCCCTTCGGCCCACGATGTTGCACCGAAACAAAAGCCATCTAACCTACACTATACCATTATCATCCATATGTTTATCCAATAAACTTTTAAATGCCCTTAATGTTGGCGAGTTCACTACTGTAGCAGGTAGGGCATTCCACGGCCTCACTACTCTTTGCGTAAAGAACCTACCCCTGACCTCTGTCCTATATCTATTACCCCTCAGTTTAAGGCTATGTCCCCTCGTGCTAGCCATTTCCATCCGCGGGAGAAGGCTCTCACTGTCCACCCTATCTAACCCTCTGATCATTTTGTATGCCTCTATTAAGTCTCCTCTTAACCTTCTTCTCTCTAACGAAAACAACCTCAAGTCCATCAGCCTTTCCTCATAAGATTTTCCCTCCATACCAGGCAACATCCTGGTAAATCTCCTCTGCACCCGTTCCAAAGCCTCCACGTCCTTCCTATAATGCGGTGACCAGAACTGTACGCAATACTCCAAATGCGGCCGTACCAGAGTTCTGTACAGCTGCAACATGACCTCCTGACTCCGGAACTCAATCCCTCTACCAATAAAGGCCAACACTCCATAGGCCTTCTTCACCACCCTATCAACCTGGGTGGCAACTTTCAGGGATCTATGTACATGGACACCTAGATCCCTCTGCTCATCCACACTTTCAAGAACTTTTCCATTAGCCACATATTCCACATTCCTGTTTTTCCTTCCAAAGTGAATCACCTCACACTTCTCTACATTAAACTCCATTTGCCACCTCTCAGCCCAGCACTGCAGCTTATCTATATCCCTCTGTAACCTGCTACTTCCTTCCTCACTATCGACAACACCACCGACTTTAGTATCGTCTGCAAATTTACTCACCCACCCTTCTGCGCCTTCCTCTAGGTCATTGATAAAAATGACAAACAGCAACGGCCCCAGAACAGATCCTTGTGGTACTCCACTTGTGACAGAACTCCATTCTGAACATTTCCCATCAACCACCACCCTCTGTCTTCTTTCAGCTAGCCAATTTCTGATCCACATCTCTAAATCACCCTCAATCCCCAGCCTCCGTATTTTCTGCAATAGCCTACCGTGGGGAACCTTATCAAACGCTTTGCTGAAATCCATATACACCACATCAACTGCTCTACCCTCGTCTACCTGTTCAGTCACCTTCTCAAAGAACTCGATAAGGTTTGTGAGGCATGACCTACCCTTCACAAAGCCATGCTGACTATCCCTGATCATATTATTCCTATCTAGATGATTATAAATCTCGTCTCTTATAATGCCCTCCAAGACTTTACCCACTACAGACGTGAGGCTCACCGGTCTATAGTTGCCGGGGTTGTCTCTGCTCCCCTTTTTGAACAAAGGGACCACATTTGCTATCCTCCAGTCCTCTGGCACTATTCCTGTATCCAATGATGACATAAAAATCAAAGCCAATGGTCCAGCAATCTCTTCCCTGGCCTCCCAGAGAATCCTAGGATAAATCCCATCAGGCCCCGGGGACTTATCTATTTTCAGCCTGTCCAGAATTGCCAACACCTCTTCCCTACTTACCTCAATGCCATCTAATCTATTTACCTGGAGCTCAGCATTCTCCTCCACAACATTATCTTTTTCCTGAGTGAATACTGACGAAAAATATTCATTTAGTATCTCGCCTATCTCTTCAGACTCTACACACAACTTCCCATCCCTGTCCTTGACTGGTCCTACTCTGTCCCTAGTCATTCGCTTATTCCTGACATACCTATAGAAAGCTTTTGGGTTTTCCTTGATCCTTCCTGCCAAATACTTCTCATGTCCCCTCCTTGCTCGTCTTAGCTCTCTCTTTAGATCCTTCCTCGCTACCTTGTAACTATCCATCGCCCCAACTGAAACTTCACACCTCATCTTCACATAGGCCTCCTTCTTCCTCTTAACAAGAGATTCCACTTCTTTGGTAAACCACGGTTCCCTCGCTCGGCACCTTCCTCCCTGCCTGACCGGTACATACTTATCAAGAACACGCAATAGCTGATCCTTGAACAAGCTCCACTTATCCAGTGTGTCCAAAACTTGCAGCCTACTTCTCCACCTTATCCCCCCCAAGTCACGTCTAATGGCATCATAATTTCCCTTCCCCCAGCTATAACTCTTGCCCTGCGGTGTATACTTATCCCTTTCCATCCTTAACGTAAACGTCACCGAATTGTGGTCACTGTCCCCAAAGTGCTCACCTACCTCCAAATCCAACACCTGGCCTGGTTCATTACCCAAAACCAAATCCAATGTGGCCTCACCTCTTGTTGGCCTGTCAACAAACTGTGTCAGGAAACCCTCCTGCACACACTGAACAAAAAACGACCCATCTAATGTACTCGAACTATATCTTTTCCAGTCAATATTTGGAAAGTTAAAGTCTCCCATAATAACTACCCTGTTACTTTCGCTCATATCCAGGATCATCTTCGCCATCCTTTCCTCTACATCCCTAGAACTATTTGGAGGCCTATAGAAAACTCCCAACAGGGTGACCTCTCCTTTCCTGTTTCTAACCTCAGCCCATACTACCTCGGAAGATGAGTCCCCATCTAGCATCCTCTCCGCCACCGTAATACTGCTCTTGACTAGCAGCGCCACACCTCCCCCTCTTTTGCCTCCTTCCCTGAGCTTACTAAAACACCTAAACCCCGGAACCTGCAACATCCATTCCTGTCCCTGCTCTATCCACGTCTCCGAAATGGCCACAACATCGAAGTCCCAGGTACCAACCCATGCTGCCAGTTCCCCTACCTTATTTCGTATACTCCTGGCATTGAAGTAGACACACTTCAAACCACCTACCTGAACACTGGCCCCCTCCTCCGACGTCAAATCTGAGCTCCTGACCTCTATACTCTCATTCTCCCTTACCCTAAAACTACAATCCAGGTTCCCATGCCCCTGCTGCATTAGTTTAAACCCCCCCAAAGAGCACTAACAAATCTCCCCCCCAGGATATTTGTGCCCCGCAGGTTCAGATGTAGACCATCCTGTCTGTAGAGGTCCCACCTTCCCCAGAAAGCGCCCCAGTTATCCAGAAATCTGAATCCCTCCCGCCTGCACCATCCCTGTAGCCACGTGTTTAATTGCTCTCTCTCCCTATTCCTCATCTCACTATCACGTGGCACGGGCAACAACCCAGAGATAACAACTCTGTTTGTTCTAGTTCTGAGCTTCCATCCTAGCTCCCTGAAAGCCTGCCTGACATCCTTATCCCCTTTCCTACCTATGTCGTTAGTGCCAATGTGGACCACGACTTGGGGCTGCTCCCCCTCCCCTTAAGGACCCGGAAAACACGATCCGAGACATCATGTTCGCTCTCTGAACCATCTCCATTCACCGCAACGTACGTGCACTCTCCAAACTGGTGCACTATGAAGAGGTAGTTATTCTCACTGACAACAGAGGTATAGGTATCCGAGATCTTCTCATTTAGGGTAATGCAGGAAATCAGGAGTGGTGCAAACAATGTGTTTATGCTGTCCTCAAACGCTGGGGACATCTCTCTGTGTTGCTCCACCAAATTCTCGAATCGATACTTCAGGCTCGCCTCAAATTCCTGGTCGGTCCAGTAAAAGAGGACCTGGGTGCTCTCGCTGGCAATCAGGAGGCACTTCATCACCACAGCTCCCAGTGTACTCCATACCATGCAAACAGGACTGCCACAGCCCTAAAACCCTGCCATTACCCACTGCTGCAATCCCAGGTAAATACCCCCAGCACAAAGGACCACCAATTGCTGGAGCTCAGGACCCCAATGACCTTCCCCTTGAGCTCAGGACCCCAGACCTCCCCTTGAGCTCAGGACCACGGACATCCCTTTGAGCTCAGGACCCCGGACCTCCCCTTGAGCTCAGGACCCCGGACCTCCCCTTGAGCTCAGGACCCCGGACCTCCCCTTGAGCTCAGGACCCCGGACCTCCCCTTGAGCTCAGGACCCCGGACCTCCCCTTGAGCTCAGGCCCCCGGACCTCCCCTTGAGCTCAGGCCCCTGGACCTCCCCTTGAGCTCAGGCCCCCGGACTTCCCCTTGAGCTCAGGACCCCGGACCACCCCTTGAACTCAGGACCCCAATGACCCTCCCCTTGAGCTCAGGATCCCAATGACCCTCCCCTTGAGCTCAGGACCACAGTGACCCTCCCCTTGATCCTGCACTATCCCTTTCCATACCCCCAAACCTCTTAACGAGATGACCAATGGCTCAGTCACGAGTGCAAACAGCAGGGGGGACATAGGACATCCCTGCCTAATCCCACGGTGGAGAGGAAAGTATTCCGAAGTGATGTTATTTGTGCGGACACTGGGCCTAGGCTCCTTATATAGTAGCTTTAGGCGATCCACAAATCTGGGCCCAGTCCCAAACAGCTCCAGAACTGCCATCAAATCAAGTAGCCCCATTCTACCCGGTCAAAGATTTTTGCGGCGTCCAATGCCACAACCACCTCTGTTTCCTTCCCCTCTGCCGGTGCCATAACCAGGTTCAATACCCTCCTAATGTTCAAAAAGAGCTGCCTCCCTCTCACAAACCCTGTCTGATCTTCACCTTTCACCTTCGGGAGGCACTCCTCTAGCCTACCTGCCAGTACCTTCGCCAATATCTTTGCGTCCACATTTAAATGTGATATGGGTCTATATGACCCATGCTCCGTCGGATCCTTATCTTTGGTGAAGACAAATGTAGGTCCCATACAGTTAGAAATGGGAATTTATAATGGGGAACAAAGAAATGGCTGACCAACTAAATACATACTTTGGCTCTGTCTTCACAAAGGAGGACACAAATGACATAGCAGAAATGTTGGGGAACACTGGTTTTGTGAGAGGGAGGAACTGAAGGAAATCAGTATGAGTAGAGAAATAGTGTTGGGAAAATTGAGGGGATGGAAGGCCGATAAATCTCCAGAGTCTGATAATTTACATCCCACAATACTTCTTTTTTAAAATAAATTAAAGTACCCAATTATGTTTTTCCAAATAAGGGGCAATTTAATGTGGCCAATCCACCTAACCTGCACATCTTTGTGTTTTGGGGGTGAAACCCACGCAGACACAGCGAGAATGTGCAAACTTCACACAGACAGTGACCCGGGGCCGGGATCGAACCTGGGTCCTCCACACTGTAGGCAGCAGTGCTACCCATTGCGCCATGGTGCTGCCCCTACATCCCAGAATACTTAAGGACGTGGCCTGAGAAATAGTGGATGCATTGGAGGTCATCTTCCAAGATTCCATAGACTCTGGAACAGTTCCGACAGATTGGAGCGTTGCTAATGTCACCCCACTATTTAAAAAAGGAGGTAGAGCTTCATGGCGCCTAGGGCCTGGATTCAATCCCGACCCCTGGTCACTGTTTGTGTGGAGGTTGCACATTATCCCCGTGTCTGTGTGGGTCTTACTCCCATAACCGAAAAGATGTGCAGGATATGTGGATTGGTCATGCTAAATTGTCCCTTAAGTGGAAAAAAAAGTTTTATAAAAGGGAAAAAGAGAGAAAACGGAATTACAGACCTCTACGCCTGCGTTGGTTGTGGGGAAAATTATAGAATCCATTATCAAAGATTCTATAGCACAGCACTTGAAAACAGTGGCAGGATTGGACAGAGTCAGGGTGTATTTACGAAAGGGTAATCAAGATTGATAAATCTATTGGAATTCTTCGAAGCTGTAACTGGTAAAGTTGACAAGGGGGAGCTAGGGGATTATTTGGCCTTTCAGAAAGCTTTCGACAAAGTCCCACACAAGTGTAAAATTATAGACCATGGCATTAGGGGTAGTGTATTAAGATGGATAGAAATTGTAATGATTGTAGGATTTTCAGATATATTGTCTTAGTGTGCAGTAAGGACTAAAAGTCTTTGTTAGAGTGTGTTTGACTGCTGCAGTCATGCTTTAAAATAAATCCTGGTTCAAAAGGCAAGTATGTTTCAGGAGCCAGGAGTACAATTAAGGCATCATAAAAGGCTTGGCTAATACAGTTTTGTTTGGATTAAGGGAGGTTCGCTGTGAAGTTAATTAGGTTTCAGCTTGGTAAAATGATGTAATTACCGGGAGGAGCCAAGGTATCAGGTATTTTGCAGAAAAGAAGGGGTTAGTTGAGTGTTAGTTGGAGATGTGAGCAGAAGTCAAGCATCTCACTTCAGTTAAAAGATGTGTCTGTAGATCGATTAACAATTTATTTCCAAGTTTAGAAGTGTGTGAATAGAAGGTGAGCTGATACAATCTAGAACTGCTTCTGAAAAAATACAGCTAGATTTTCCGCATTACTTCTCACAGGATTCAGATCTTTTCTTTAAAGCAGTGTTTGAAGATCTCTCTTTCTCAAAGTAGAGTGACCAGACATCTCTGTCATGTAGATATTCCTGAGGACTAACTGTATGTAACAGTGGACTGAGAGATGTGATTTTGTTTTGTTTGAGTGGGAACAAAGATAGCAGTTAAGGGTGACTGTGTTCACTGTATTGATTAGCATTGTTCAAGGGGTAATTGTAAGCTATTTTCTGGTGTGATGTTAAAGATATTTTAATACTGCATTAGTAATTAAAGTTTGTTTTAAAATACCATATCCCTATTTTGTGTGAAATCACTCCTGGAGTGAGGTATCCTTTCCTCACCGTCTTACAAAATGAAAATAAAATATTAGGGTATCAGTCCAGTATCCAAGTCACTGTTGGGGCTTGGTCTGGGATTGTAATATAGGAAACAAAGACTAGGAATAAATGGTCTTTTTCCAAATGTCAGCGGTGATTATTAGGGTACTACAGGATCGGTGCCGGGACCCCAGCTATTCACAGTATAGATGTTAATGATTTATAGGAAGGAACTAAATGTATATCTCCAAATTTGTAGATGACATAAAGCTGGATGGGAAGGTGAGCTGTGAGAAAGATGCTGAGATCTTTAAGTGTGATTTGGACAAGTTTAGTGAGTGGGAAAATGAAAGCAGTATAATTTGGATAAATGCAAGATTATTCACTTCGATAGACAAAACAGGAAGACACCTTATTATCTGAATGGCCATGGATTAGAAGAGGAGAACGTGCAACGAGACCTGGGTGTCCTCGTACACCAGTCACTGAAAGTAAGAATACTGGTGCAGCAGGAAGTAAAGAAGGCTAATGGTATGTTGGCCTTCTTAGCGACAAGATTCAAGTACAGGAGCAGGGATATCTTGCTGCAATAATTATACAGGGCCTTGGTGACACCACTGCTGGAATTTTGTGTGCAGTTTTGGTCTCCTTATCTAAGATGGGATGTTCTTACTACAAAGGGAGTGCAGAGAAGATTTACCAGACTGATTCCTGGAATCACCGGACTGACGTGTGAGGAGAGATTGAATCGGTTAGGATTGTATTCGGTGGAGTTCAGAAGAATGAGAGGGGATCTCATAGAAATATATAAAATTCTAACAGGACCACACAGGGTAGATGCAAGAAGGATGTTCCCGATGGACGGGGGGGGCGGGGGCGGGGGCGGGGGGGGGGGGGGGGGGGGTCCAGAACCAGGAGTCACAGTCTAAGGATACGGGGTAGATCATTTAAGACAAAGATGTGGAGAAATTTCTCGCCCCAGAGAGTGGTCAGCCTGTGGAATTCGCTGCCACAAAAAGTAGTTGGGTCAAAACATATGTTTTCAAGAAGCAGTTAGACATTGCACTTGGGGTGAATGGGGTGAACAGGGTCAAAGGATATGGGGCGAAGGTGGTATTAATCTATTTAGTTTGATGATCAATCATGATGAAAGGCGGAGCAGGCTCTAAGGACCAAATGGCCACCTCCTGCTCCTATTTTCTATGTTTCCTTCTGCTTTTCAATTGCCTGTCTTAGCAGATTGCATGCCCGTGCCAGGTCTAGTTTTCACTGTGTAGCTCAAGCATGCGTTTAGTTTTTGTTTTTCCCCCATTGCTAGTCCAGAAGTGCTGAAATCAGCTGCAAACCCTTTGCTGCTCCCTTCGCTGAGATCAGCTGTCTAAACAGTGATTGATGCTGGGACCTTTGTGGTCAGAGTGGTTCAGTTGCTCTTCGCGGTCGTGGGGTGGGGGAAAAAGAATTGGTGCGTGTCCAGATGAGCCAGTTACTACAATTTGAAAAGACTCCAGATGCTGTAAAGTCATGCAGAGTGTAATTAATCGACAACTGTCGCTTGCTCAAAATCCTGGAACTCTCTGTCAAACAGCACTGTGTATCTGCACTGCAGCAGTTCAAGAGGGCAGCTCACCACAACCTTCTCTTTTTTTTTTTAAATAATATTTTATTGAAAATTTTTGGTCAACCAACACAGTACATTGTGCATCCTTTACACAACATTGTAACAATACAGATAATAATGACCTTTTTTAAATTTAAACAAAAACAACAACAAATAAATAAATATTAAATAACAAAAAAAAAAAATATATAAAAACTAGCCCTAATTGGCAACTGCCTTGTCTCAGGCCACACCCCCCCCCCCCCCCCCATCCCACCCCCATCCCTCCCCCCCCCCCCCCCCCCCCAAGTCCTGGGCCGCTGCTGCTGCCTTCTTTGTTCTCCCCTATCTATCTTTCCGCAAGATATTCGACGAACGGTTGCCACCGCCTAGTAAACCCTTGAGCCGACCCCCTTAGGACGAACTTAATCCGCTCTAACTTTATGAACCCCGCCATATCATTTATCCAGGTCTCCACCCCCGGGGGCTTGGCTTCTTTCCACATTAGCAATATTCTGCGCCGGGCTACTAGGGACGCAAAGGCCAAAACATCGGCCTCTTTCGCCTCCTGCACTCCCGGCTCTTGTGCAACCCCAAATATAGCCAACCCCCAGCTTGGTTCGACCCGGACTCCTACTACTTTCGAAAGCACCTTTGTCACCCCCATCCAAAACCCCTGTAGTGCCGGGCATGACCAAAACATATGGGTATGATTCGCTGGGCTTCTCGAGCACCTCGCACACCTATCCTCCACCCCAAAAAATTTACTGAGCCGTGTTCCAGTCATATGTGCCCTGTGTAATACCTTAAACTGAATCAGGCTTAGCCTGGCGCACGAGGACGACGAGTTTACCCTGTTTAGGGCATCTGCCCACATCCCCTCCTCAATCTCCTCCCCTAGCTCTTCTTCCCATTTCCCTTTTAGTTCGTCCATCATAGTCTCCCCTTCGTCTCTCATTTCCCTATATATATCCGACACCTTACCGTCCCCCACCCATTTCTTTGAGATGACTCTGTCCTGCACCTCTTGTGTCGGGAGCTGCGGGAATTCCCTCACCTGCTGCCTCGCAAAAGCCCTCAATTGCATGTACCTGAATGCATTCCCTTGGGGCAACCCATATTTCTCGGTCAGCGCTCCCAGACTCGCAAACTTCCCATCCACAAATAGATCTTTCAATTGCGTTATACCTGCTCTTTGCCACATTCCATATCCCCCATCCATTCCCCCCGGGGCAAACCTATGGTTGTTTCTTATCGGGGACCCCCCCAGTGCTCCGGTCTTTCCCCTATGTCGTCTCCACTGTCCCCAAATCTTCAGTGTAGCTACCACCACCGGACTCGTGGTATAGTTCCTTGGTGAGAACGGCAATGGGGCTGTCACCATAGCCTGCAGGCTGGTCCCCCTACAGGACGCCCTCTCTAATCTCTTCCACGCCGCTCCTTCCTCCTCTCCCATCCACTTACTCACCATTGAAATATTAGCGGCCCAATAATACTCACTTAGGCTCGGTAGTGCCAGCCCCCCCCTATCCCTACTACGCTGTAAGAATCCCTTCCTCACTCTCGGAGTCTTCCCGGCCCAAACAAAACCCATGATACTCTTTTCTATCCTTTTGAAAAAAGCCTTCGTGATCACCACCGGGAGACACTGAAACACAAAAAGGAATCTCGGGAGGACCACCATCTTAACTGCCTGCACCCTCCCTGCCATTGACAATGCTACCATATCCCATCTCTTGAAATCTTCCTCCATCTGTTCCACCAACCGCGTCAAATTTAGCCTGTGCAATGTGCCCCAATTCTTAGCTATCTGGATCCCCAGGTAACGAAAGTCTCTTGTTACCTTCCTCAACGGTAGGTCTTCTATTTCTCTACTCTGCTCCCCTGGATGCACCACAAACAGCTCACTCTTTCCCATGTTCAATTTATAACCTGAAAAATCCCCAAACTCCCCAAGTATCCGCATTATTTCTGGCATCCCCTCCGCTGGATCCGCCACATATAGTAGCAGATCATCCGCATATAAAGATACCCGGTGTTCTTCTCCTCCCCTAAGTATTCCCCTCCATCCCTTGGAACCTCTCAGCGCTATCGCCAGGGGCTCAATCGCCAGTGCAAACAGTAATGGGGACAGAGGACATCCCTGCCTAGTCCCTCTATGGAGCCGAAAAAATGCCGATCCCCGTCCATTCGTGACCACACTCGCCACTGGGGCCCTATACAACAGCTGCACCCATCTAACATACCCCTCTCCGAACCCAAATCTCCTCAACACCTCCCACAGATAATCCCACTCCACTCTATCAAATGCTTTCTCGGCATCCATCGCCACTACTATCTCCGTTTCACCCTCTGGTGGGGCCATCATCATTACCCCTAACAACCTCCGTATGTTCGTGTTCAGCTGTCTCCCCTTCACAAACCCAGTTTGGTCCTCATGAACCACCCCCGGGACACATTCCTCTATTCTCATTGCCATTACCTTGGCCAAGACCTTGGCATCTACATTGAGGAGGGAGATTGGTCTGTAGGACCCGCATTGTAGCGGATCCTTTTCCTTCTTTAAAAGAAGCGATATCGTTGCGTCTGACATAGTCGGGGGCAGTTGTCCCCTTTCCTTTACCTCGTTGAAGGTCCTCGTCAGTAGCGGGGCGAGCAAGTCCAAATATTTTTTGTAAAATTCAACTGGGAATCCGTCCGGTCCCGGGGCCTTTCCTGTCTGCATGTTCCTAATTCCTTTCACCACTTCTTCTACCGTGATCTGTGCTCCCAATCCCATCCTTTCCTGCTCTTCCACCTTGGGAATTTCCAGCCGATCCAAAAACTCCATCATTCTCTCCCTCCCATCCGGGGGTTGAGCTTCATACAATTTTTTATAAAATGTCTTAAACACTTCATTCACTCTCTCCGCTCCCCGCTCCGTCTCTCCATCTTCGTCTCTCACCCCCCCTATTTCCCTCGCTGCTCCCCTTTTCCTCAATTGGTGTGCCAGCAATCTGCTCGCCTTCTCTCCATATTCATACTGTACACCCTGCGCCTTCCTCCATTGTGCCTCTGCAGTGCCTGTGGTCAGCAAGTCAAATTCCACATGCAGCCTTTGCCTTTCCCTATACAGTCCCTCCTCCGGTGCTTCCGCATACTGTCTGTCCACCCTCAAAAGTTCTTGCAACAACCGCTCCCGTTCCTTACTCTCCTGCTTCCCTTTATGTGTCCTTATTGATATCAGCTCCCCCCTAACCACCGCCTTCAACGCCTCCCAGACCACTCCCACCTGAACCTCCCCATTGTCATTAAGTTCCAAGTACTTTTCAATGCATCCCCTCACCCTTAAGCACACCCCCTCATCCGCCATTAGTCCCATATCCATTCTCCAGGGTGGACGCCCTCTTGTTTCCTCCCCTATCTCCAAGTCTACCCAGTGTGGGGCATGATCCGAAATGGCTATAGCCGTATATTCCGTTCCCCTCACCCTCGGGATCAATGCCCTACCCAACACAAAAAAGTCTATGCGTGAATAGACTTTATGGACATAGGAGAAAAACGAGAACTCCTTACTCCTAGGTCTACTGAATCTCCACGGGTCCACCCCTCCCATCTGCTCCATAAAATCCTTAAGCACCTTGGCTGCTGCCGGCCTCCTACCAGTCCTGGACTTCGACCTATCCAGCCTTGGTTCCAACACCGTGTTGAAGTCTCCCCCCATTATCAGCTTTCCGGTCTCTAGGTCTGGGATGCGTCCTCGCATTCGCCTCATAAAATTGGCATCGTCCCAATTCGGGGCATACACGTTTACCAACACCACCATCTCTCCCTGTAATTTGCCACTCACCATCACGTATCTGCCCCCGTTATCCGCCACTATAGTCTTTGCCTCGAACATTACCCGCTTCCCCACTAATATAGCCACCCCCCTGTTTTTCGCATCCAGCCCCGAATGGAACACCTGCCCTACCCATCCTTTGCGCAGCCTAACCTGATCTATCAGTTTCAGGTGCGTTTCCTGTAACATGACCACATCTGCTTTAAGTTTCTTAAGGTGTGCGAGTACTCGTGCCCTCTTTATCGGCCCGTTAAGCCCCCTCACGTTCCACGTGATCAGCCGGGTTGGGGGGCTTCCCAACCCCCCCCCCTTGCCGGTTAGCCATCATCTTTTTCCAGCTTCTCGCCCAGTTCCCACGTGGCTGTATTTCTCCCAGACGGTGCCCCCCCGCCCATCCTTTCCCGCACCCACTCCCCCCTTTCCCCAGCAGCAGCAACCCCGTAATTCCCCCTCCCCCCCCCCCCCCCCCCCCCCCCCCCCCCGCTAGACCCCCCGCTAGCGTAATTACTCCCCCCATGTTGCTCCCAGAAGTCAGCAAACTCTGGCTGACCTCGGCTTCCCCCCGTGATCACGGCTCGCCCCGTGCGGCGCCCCCTCCTTCCTGCTTCTCTATTCCCGCCATAATTATCATAGCGCGGGAACCAAGCCCGCGCCTCTCCCTCGGCCCCGCCTCCCATGGCCAACGCCCCATCTCCTCTCCCTCCCCACCTCCCCACATCACCACCTGTGGGAGAAAGAAAAGTTACCATACCGCAGGATTAATCATACAATCCCTCTTCGCCCCCCCCCCCCACTCGTCCCACCACTTTGTCCAAACGTTCATTTTCGTAGTCCAATCATTCCAATTTTTCTTCTACAATAAAAGTCCACGCTTCATCCGCCGTCTCAAAGTAGTGGTGCCTCCCTTGATATGTGACCCACAGTCTTGCCGGTTGCAGCATTCCAAACTTTATCTTTTTTTTGTGAAGTACCGCTTTGGCCCGATTAAAGCTCGCCCTCCTTCTCGCCACCTCCGCACTCCAATCTTGATAGACGCGGATCACCGCGTTCTCCCATTTACTACACCGAGTTTTCTTCGCCCATCTAAGGACCATTTCTCTATCCTTAAAACGGAGAAATCTCACCACTATGGCTCTGGGAGTTTCTCCTGCTCTCGGTCCTCGCACCATAACTCGGTATGCTCCCTCCACCTCCAACGGACCCGTCGGGGCCTCCACTCCCATTAACGAGTGCAGCATCGTGCTCACATATGCCCCGACGTCCGCCCCTCCACACCTTCAGGAAGGCCAAGAATCCTCAAGTTGTTCCTCCTTGCGTTATTTTCCAGTGCCTCCAACCTCTCCACAGATCGTTTCTGGTGTGCCTCCTGTATCTCCGACTTCACCACCAGGCCCTGGATGTCGTTTTCATTCTCTGCTGCTTTCGCCTTCACGACCCGAAGCTCCTGCTCCTGGGTCTTTTGTTCCTCTTTCAGCCCTTCAATCGCCTGTAATATCGGGGCCAACAACTCTTTCTTCATTTCCTTTTTTATCTCCTCCACGCAGCGTTTCAAAAACTCTTGTTGTTCAGGGCCCCATATGAAACTGCCACCTTCCGACGCCATCTTGGTTTCTGCTTGCCTTCCTTGCCGTTGTTCCAAAGGATCCGCTGCAATCCGGCCACTTTCCTCTCCTTTTTCCATCCGTGTCCAGGGGGAACACCCTTCTGGTTTACCGCACGGTGTTTTCAGCCGTTAAAATTGCCGTTGGGGCTCCTATCAAGAGCCCAAAAGTCCGTTTCACAGGGAGCTGCCGAAACGTGCGACTCAGCTGGTCATCGCCGCACCCGGAAGTCCACCACAACCTTCTCAATTCGGGGTAGACAACAAATGCCGGTCTATCCTGTGACACCGACATCCTGTGAAATAAACACGGATTAATCGTTGCCTCTGTGAACCAAAAAACATTGCCTTTTGCCTGATATATTCTGGGGCAGAAGGGTCAATTTATTTTGCTGTTAATTAAGCTCAACACCATCCAGGACAGAGCAGCCAGCTTGATTGCTGCCCCTTCCACAAATATTCAATCCCTCCACCACCGACGAACCGTGGCAGCCATGTGTACTATCAACAAGATGCAGTAACTTGCCAAGGTTCTTTAGGCTGCACCTTTCAAATCTATGACCACTATCATGATTCTAGAAGGAAAAGAGCAGCAGATACCTGGGAACCCCACCACCTGGAGGTTTTCTCCAAGACATCCCTGACTTGAAAATATAAGGCCGTCCCTTCACTGTTGCTAGGTCAAAATCTTGGAATTCCCTCCCTAACAGCACTATAGATGTACCTACACCTTAGGACTGCAGCAGTTCAAGAAGGCAACCCTTCTGAAGGGCAATGAGGGATGGGCAATAAATGCTGGCCTAACCCCGTAAATGAATTTTTTTTAATGTGATGAAAATAGTACAGAATCCTACTAAATCCTCCTAATCTCTCCAACTAATGGCAGATACTACATTAACAAACATTAGAATGGCTGCTTCACATTCCTCTTCTTTCTCCTCTGAGTCATTTGAAGAGGTTCTGTGCTCTGCACTTCGTTCTTCCTGACAGCCAGGCCTCGTTGCTGCAGTGTTGTGCAGAGCTCAGCACAGTATGCCATTCTGGACGCCCTGGCTGGTATATATCGGTGCCTGTCTCGGCATCTGAAGTGCATCTTCAGCATGGTTTGTTTGGTGGCTGATACGATTATCATGTGGCTCTCATTGTATTGCTCCTGGGCCTCATTGTTTCATCAGCCATTTTTAAGCCATTAAAAAGCAACCAGCTGGTACGTCTTCAAGGTGCGAATATATCAGGGAAGGCTGACTGCTGCAAGATAAAAGCACTATGACAGCTGCCTGGACATCTTGCAAATATCTGCTTGAGCAACTTTTTGCGGTTGCAGACAAGGCACATGTTGATGGAGTGAAACTGTTTCGGTTGATGGATTGGATTGAATTTGTTTATTGTCACATGTACCAAGGTACAGTGAAAAGTATTTTTCTGCGAGCTGCTCAAACAGATCATTTCGTACATGAAAAGAGTACGATTATAAGTGATGTAAAAAGCGAATCTGTTTAAGAGAACTCGCAGTGAGTCGCCATGCTCCAGTGCCATCTTGAGTTTTCGGGTGATCTGTGACTACCTTAATGTCTACTTGTGTACGGTCAGTGACACCCTGCGCCTGTGGGAAGCCAGTTGGAGCTACAGACACAAAGCTGAGATAATTGCCTGCCTTGTCGAATAAGCCACCCAATTCCCAATTATCTGACTTGCATGTTTTTGGGCACCAGCTGCAAGATCCTACAAATGTCTCTGGCAGATCTCTGGAAAGAACCAGAGGCAGAAACGGTTAAGGGCTGTGTTGACTTTAACTGGCAAAGCAAGGCCACCAGTCTCACTTGGCAGCAGGTTTTGTTCCAGCAAGTTGCCACCACCTGATGCAAAACCCTGACCATATTCAGTTGCTGGTGTTGGAAGCTGATCTGCCTTTGGAATCTGTGTTGCAATTAAGACCTCTTGCGAGCTGCACCTCTCCACTCTTCTCTCTCCTGTGAAGTGGAAAATCTGTGTGGAGCAGGCTGATACTGCTCCTCCTGCTGATGCTCCTGGTGCTGTTCATGCTGTAGGTCATCTTGGTCCGTCTGTGAGGTCTGATGTAAAACAGCAGAAATGGCACCCATGCTGATCCGATAGATCTCAGCTGTAAAACGGAGATCAGACGTATGGACCTCCAAAGTTGTAAAACCCCTGCCTCTGCACTTTATGTGCGCACTATTTCTCACACAAGCAGGCAAGAAAACAGCTGAGCGATGTCAGTGCTTATTGACACATTTCTCTGTCAGCCAACTCAGTGACTGCTGTTGTCTTGCTTTCCTTTCACTGGTGGGTTTGAGGAAAGCCAGGACACTCATCCAGAATTAAACTCCAAAAGCCTGGTTACTATTGCTCTTAATTGAGTGATTCAATATATTGAAATAAATGATTTGTCACTCCTAATGTGTTGCTTACTCTCAGCCCAACACACTGCGGTTAAATCCAGAAGCCTTGGGGCCAGCTTCCTGATGCAAAGCCAATTTCAGCATCAACGCTGCCCCACACCTGCACACACCTCCTTCCACAACACGTTCCCAAGGCCAAATGCTCCTATCAAGTTAAAATTGCCCCTTTGTGTCTCCCCTAACTTGTTAACCAGACAATTCCTATGAAGCAGTTTTACATTGTAACCAGGGACATGAGCTGCTCGCCAAGCTATAGAGGAATTAGCATCCAATGCTGGGTATCTTACTCTTCTTAAAAAATAAAGTAGCAGGGGTACAATCACTGCACCATGGCGCCATGTAATCTATAAGATGGTCCTTTATGATCATACAGAAGCTTGTGGGTACTACCTTGAGCAGCAGAGTCAACACATTAAGAACTGCTTCCTTTGCTCTGGTTTACTCAACAACAGAGTACTGCAGTTCAATTTGGCTTCAAGAATTGCCAAACAAAAGTGGTAGATATTTACGTCTGGGAAGTCATGAAGAATATTTCCTGGACATTCGTATCAACACAGCTCAAGTGGCTTCCTGTGCTGGCATATATTGAACTTCCTGATATCTGCAGGAAGAACATTCTCTTAAAGTAGCCTCACCAGCTGACAGCCAGTGAAGCATTTCCATTGCCTCCCATTTTTGAGGACCTCTCAAAAACCCACACATCTGTCTGAAATCCCATGGCCCCCATTGGAACACACTCCACACCGTCCAAACTTAAAGCCCCACATCTTGATGGCGCACCTTCTGCAAACATCACCAACCGTCGTGACCTGGTAACTGGCCCAAGTGGTGAAGTCCCATGTTCCAACCTTCCATGAAAAAAACCTCCATGAAAAATCTGGAAAACCCTCAACTACCTGAGGATGGCTCACACTGCATGTGATGTGGCCACTTGCCCCACATGTGGAACGTGAGTAGCTCGAATTTTGGCAGTGGCCATCCAAGTGAGACTATCGCCCACATACTGAACTCCTGCCCTGAGAGATCCATTCCTGCTGGCATCACAACCATTCACGCTGTGTCAGCTGAACCCATCGAATGGATTGTTAACCTCGCCGTGAACTGTAGCTGCTTCCCCAGGCATACAAATAAAATAAAAATAATGCAGGAGCATGTAACCTGCAGCCATCTGATTGCTGTGCCATCCCTGCATGTAATTCCCAATCTCGCACATAGAATTTCCACCAAATATATGAAGCTGATGGGGATTGTCATATTGATCTGGATAAAAGGACAATTGGGTCCAGAAAGTGAATTGAGGTGTAATGGATTGAAATAAAAATAGTCTGCAATTAGATAGTTTACTCAATGACCATACTTATCCTTCAGCCCCATCACATTTTAATTAAAAAAGACAAATATTTTCACGCTTCTGTGTATCAGTGCTGTATTAGGCAGAAGGGCCACAATTAAGTTGGTGGGGAAAGGAAGAGGAGTAAGTGGAAATGTGCAGTGAACCTGAACTCTGGATGCCATGTAAGATGGCAGAGATGCCAACTGAAAAGGCTGGAGGTAGAGCGAGATACTGTAGTTGGATCTGTTCATTTCTCGGCTGTTTCTTAGTGGGTTATCGCTGACCAATTAGTGACATTCCAGAAACAAAACAAAATACATCTTGAATTCAGGAATTTTAGTTCATTAATTTACGTAATGAATAGGTTTGAAAACCATTTTCAGTAAAAACCACATAATTCTCAAAGACTTGTTGACACATTCACTTCCTTGCAGCTGGGTGACTAATGGATAACGCACTCCTTGGGCAGCTGCTTTGTGTTTAGCTTTTTAATTCCTGAACTAAACCAAAAGGTTTATTCCAAATTCTGAATATTTAACTGTATTTGTCCTGCCTTCTTTCTTTTGTCCAATTACTTCCATTCTCTTCTCTGTCTGCCTCTCTATTCTATTATTTTAATTTTTAATAATACTGATCAATCTCACAAGTAGGCTTACATTAACACACTGCAATGAAGTTACTGTGAAAATCCCCTTGTCGCCATACTCCGGCACCTGTTCGGGTACAGTGAGGGAAAATTCAGAATGTCCAATTCACCTAACCAGCACATCCTTGGGGACTGACGGGAGGAAACTGTAGCCACCTGGGTTGGCCAACTCCCGACGTAAAATGGAGAGCAGCAAAGGCTGCAGGGAAATTCAGCCAACAGAGGCAGAAACTAGCAGATGCAAGTTACTGTGTATTAAACTCTGCAAAAGCCCAGACAGCATCGATACAAGCAGCCATCTGCATAATAATGTAGCAGCCATCTACATACCAATGAGCGATTCCCCAGGTACAATCAAAACATTTGGGATAAACAAAGCCAAGCCAGACTCCTCGGCGCCAGCAGGAGCCAACACAAAAGAGGTTAACGGACACCTCAATACCGCCCATCGATCAGGGGACCGCTCCAGTATTGGAGAAATCGAACCAAGCGATTGGAACAAAGTCCAGTCACTTGGAACCAGGTACAGGGTCCGCCCCGAAAGGCGGGAAGCCCCTGGGGACTATAAAGTTAAGCCCCCAAGTTCAAATCGTCCTTCTTGACCGGGTCACTCAGCAACGCAAACCAACCCTTGACAGTGACCGGTGCAGCTGCTGCCGAGATCCAGTAAGTCTTAAGTCAATGCTTGCTACGAGATAGGCGCTCCTAGCTACCAATCCGTACCAACTTCGAATCCCGCAGACTCAGAACCCGAACGAAAGGCCATTTGTTCCCCTGACCTGGTGGGCCAGTCTGAAGCTAAGTATAGGCCTGTTAGTTGTAGAAGTAGCTTAGAAGTAGAATTTATGCATGAGTAGCGATTACTGTGTATAATAAATGTGCTTTGTTTGAATCTTACTAATTGGTGTATTGAGTTATTTTTTATTTTTTTTATTCTCCTTTTCACATTTTCTCCCACATTTACACCCATCAACAATAAACAATAATCAACAAGATATGTCAATCCCCATAATAACAATGATCCCATCCGCCTACCAAACCTCAACCCGCCTGTTTACATAAACAAATGACAAAAAGGAATCAGGGATTACCCGTAGTCACCCTTAATCTACATGGCTCTCCACCCCCCCCCCCCCCCCAGCCACCGCCATCCAGCCTCTAAGAGAGTACCGTACATGATACCCCAAAGTTGTACCCCCCCCCCCGCCCCCAAGTCTCCAGCTCCTCCCATCCAATGCCTCTTGTAAAACTCCCCCTCCCAACCTCTCGGTTCCCTCCCCCAACCTCGGTTCCCTCCCCCCAACTTTCCACCCCGGCTAGACCACTCGGACCCCGTTCTGTCAGGCTCCGATGGCCGCAGCCCCTCCCCCCACCTCACTCCCGTTCACTGGCCGGCTTAAACCGGCCAGAGTGGAGCCCCCGCCCGGGTCCCTTTCCCCCTTTCCCCTCAAATTCTGTCGCCTGGATCTGTTTTCCAGATCTTCCATTTTTCCTCTCAGATTCTTGTTCGTGTCCATCACCTTCCGCATCTCCTTCCCCATCGAGGCAAGTTGATCACCGTGCTGCAATACCGTCTCCTCCACTTCCTTCAGCGCCTCCCCTTGCTCTCGCACCTCCGCCACTGGGCTCGCCACCGCCGTCTTCACCGGGGAAACCGCCTCCTCCACCAGCACATTCAAAACCTCCCATATCTCCTTCCTCACCATCTCCATACATTTCCCAATCTGCGCCAACTGCTTTTGGAATTCCGCAGCCATCACCTTAGTTAGTTCTTCAGCCGTAAGCACTGCGGCCTCCCCTGGTGCTCCAGCCTCCATTCTCTTTGTTGACCCCCGCGGTGACATTTCCCCATTCCAACGGACTTTCAGCCGCTTTTTTCCCGGCCGTTTTTTTTGGTGATTTTCGACATCCTTCTCCTTGCGCTATCCCCCGACTTTTACTGCCGTCGCTGGCCCTAGGACCGGGCGTTACTCCGCGAAAATGCTGTTCCCGAACGGGAGCCCTCCAATGTGCGGCTGCCTCCCGCCCGCCATCACCGGAAGCGTGTATTGAGTTATTGATCATTACTTGAACTTGAACCTCGTGGCGGTATCCTAAAGATACCTGGCGACTCGAGAGCAAAGGTTATAAAACAGAGCCAATTGAACCAACCAAAAATTAGCAACAAAACCGAAGCACCCGGAGGAAACCCACGCAGACACGGAGAAGAACACGCAGACTCCACACAGTAAATGACCCAAGCCGGGAATTGAACCCGGGTCCCTGCCGCTGTGAAGCAACAGTGCTAAACATTGCTATGTCTATTTTACTTAGCTTTTCTATTTCCCTTTTTCTGACATTTTATCTGTAAGCTTTAGTTGCAGACAGGTTACCCCTCGCTCGTTGTCTCCTGCAATTCATGTACTTTGGAAGGAGGGGCAACATTCTAAAAGACCAGCCTGCTGATTTGCTGAAAAACTAAACCATATAGGTTGTTTCCAGTTAATCACATATCTGAAAATTGATGTCAAAGCCATGACCGAGCTAAATAAAGAGAGCCTGTCATGGGCCAAACTCTTGCCACCCTAGAGATGAAGGCAAGGAACCAAGCTTGTTGTAACATTTGGGTTAGTCATTTAATGATCAGATGATGTGTTTTTTTTAATGCAGCGTAAAGGTATAACCAATTAAGAATCAGAGGCTGTATACTTCATGATCCTGCCTAAAGCAGTGTGGAATTGTGTACAGGGATCAAGGCGAAATCTGGTGGCAATGTCTACTGTCGCCTCAACGTCCCAACTTGGATTTCACTTCTGGGACAGTCCCCTTGTCACCCACTTTGTAAATATCTGGATTGAGATATTTTCCGCCAGTCTGCCCGTTACCATGGCTTCCTTTATTTAAATAAATTTAGAGTAGCCAATAATTTTCTTTTTCCAATTAAGGGGCAATTTACCATGGCCAATCCACCTAATCACATCTTTGGGTTGTGGGGGAGAAACCCACGCAGACATGGGGAGAATGTGCAGGCTCCACACGTCAGACCATGGCTTCCTTTATGGAAGGTGGCAGTAGGCCTGGATAATAGCCAGAGGTCAGAAAATGAAGGCACAGGATTTAATCCAGGCCTACTCACCTTTCAAATAGGCTGAAGTATAATTAACTGTGTCGATGCTGCCCTCTGGGTTGAACTCCATTTGCCGCTCTCCTGCCCACCTAACCAGTCCATTGATATCTACTTGGGCGGCAGATCTTGGAAAGGTGCGGAAGTAACAGAATTGTTGTCATGGGTGACTTCAATTTCCCTAATATTGACTGGAACCTCCTCACTGCAAATGGTTTGAAAGGAGCAGATTTTGTCAGGTGTGTACAGGAAGGATTCCTGACTCAATATGTAGATAAGCCGACTAGGGGGGAGGCCATATTGGATTTGGTGCTTGGCAACGAACCAGGCCATGTGTCAGAAGACTCGGTGGGAGAGCATTTCAGTGATAGTGACCACAACTCTTTGACCTTTACCATAGTCATGGAGAGGGATAGGAACAGACAGTATGGGAAGGTATTTAATTGGGGGAGGGGAAATGATACTGCTATTAGACTGGAGCTGAGGAGCCTAAAGTGGGAACAGTTGTCTTGGGGAAATGCACAACAGTAATGTGGGAATTGTTTCAGGAGCACTTGTTGCGAGTGCTGGATAGTTTTGTCCCACTGAAACGAGGAAGGAATAGTAAGGTGAAGGAGCCTTGGATGACCAGAGAAGTGGAGCTTTTAGTCAAGAGAAAGAAGGAAGCTTATGTAAGGTTGAGGAAACAAGGATCTGGCACGGCTCTAGAGGGTTGCAAGGTAGCCAGGAAGGAACTCAGAAATGAACTTAGGAGAGCTAGAAGGGGGCATGAAAAAGCCCTGGCAGGAAGGATTAGGGAAAACCCCAAGGCGTTCTACACTTGTGTGAGAAATAAGAGGATGATCAGAGTGAGAGTAGGGACGATCAGAGATCGTGAAGGGAACTTGTGCCTAGAGTCTGAGGAGTTGGGGGAGGCCCTAAATGAATATTTTGCTTCAGTATTCACTGGAGAGAGGGACCGTATTGCTCATGAAAACAGTGTGAACCAGGTTGATATTAAGAAGGAGGATGTGCTGGAAATTTTGAAAAACATCAGGATAGATAAGCCCCCTGGACCTGACTGGGTATACCCAAGGTTACTACGGGAAGCGCGGGAGGAGATTGCTGCGCCGTTGGCGATGATCTTTGCGTCCTCACTCTCCACTGGAGTAGTACCGGATGATTGGAGGGAGGCGAATGTTGTTCCCCTGTTCAAGAAAGTGAATAGGCAAATCCCTGGGAATTACAGACCAGTCAGTCTTACGTCTGTGGGGATCAAAATATTGGAAAGGATTCTGAGAGATAGGGTTTATGATTATTTAGAAAAACATTGTTTGATTAAAGTTAGTCAACATGGCTTTGTGAGGGGCAGGCCATGCCTCACAAGCCTCATTGAATTCTTTGAGGATGTGACAAGACACGTTGATAAGGTTCCCCATGGTAGGCTCATTCAGAAAGTTAGGGGGCATGCAATACAGGGATATTTGGCTGTCTGGATACAGAATTGGCTGGCCAAAAGAAGACAGCGAGTGGTAGTGGATGGAAAGTATTCCGCCTGGAGGTCGGTGACCAGTGGTGTCCCGCAGGGATCTGTTCTGGGACCTCTGCTCTTGTGCTTTTTATAAATGACTTGGATGAGGAAGTGGAAGGGTGGGTTAGTAAGTTTGCTGATGATACGAAGGTTGGTCGAGTTGTAGATAGTGTCGAGGGTTGTTGCAGGTTACAACAGGCATTGACAGGATGCAGAGCTGGGCTGAGAAGTGGCAGATGGAGTGCAACCTAGATAATGTGAAGTGATTCATTTTGGAAGATCGAATTTGAATGCTGAATACGGGGTTAAAGGCAGGATTCTTGAAAGTGTGACGGAACAGAGAGATCTTGGAGTCCACGTACATAAATCCCTCAAAGTTGCCACCCAGGTTGATAGGATCGTTAAGAAGACGTATGGTGTGTCAGCTTTCATTAAAGGAGGATTGAGTTTAAGAGCCGCGAGGTTTGCTGCAGCTTTATAAAACCCTGGTTAGACCACATTTGGAATATTGTGTCCAGTTCTGGTCGCTTCATTATAGGAAGGATGTGGATGCTTTGGAGAGAGTGCAGAGGAGATTTACCAGGATGCTGCCTAGACTGGAGGGCATGTCTTGTGAAGAAAGGTTGAGGGAGCTAGGGCTTTTCTCACTGGAGCGAAGAAGGAAGAGCGGTGACCTGATAGAGGTGTACAAGGTGGTGAGAGGCATGGATAGATTGGATCGCCAGAGACTTTTCCCAAGGGCGGAAATGGCTGTCACGAGGGGACATAATTTTAAAGTGGTTGGAAGAAGGTATAGGGGAGATGTCAGAGGTAGGTTCTTTACACAGAGTGGTGGGTGCGTGGAATGCACTTCCAGCAGAGGTGATGGAGCCAGAGTCATTGGGGACATTAAGCAACTCTTGGACAGGCACATGGACAGCAGTAAGGGGTGTAGGTTAGGTTGATCTTAGATTAGGATAAATGGTCGGCACAACATTGTAGGCCAAAGGGCCTGTACTGTGCTGTACTGTACAGGTGGGCAACAAATGCTGGCCTTGCCAGTCATGCCTACATTACATGAAAGAATAAAGAAAAATAAATATGACCCAGCCCATCCATTCCTTACCCCCTTTAGAATTGTACCATTTTTTTGTACGAGCATTGACCCAGAAATCATTTGTGGTGAAGTTAATTTCAAAAATGCTTAAATCCTCATTCTGTGACATTCTGTTCGTCCCATGCCATGATTCTCATACCATACTTATCCCATTCTCTTCATCCTTCTCAGGTTTGTTCACAGTAACTTCATTGCAGTGTTAATTGTGCTACTTGTGACACTGATAAAGATTATTATTATCATCCCCATGTCGCCCCTTCTTCCTATACCATTCCCAACCCATTCCATCTCTTCCATGCCTTTCCCCTCCCCATGCCATCATGCCTTTCCACAAGTCGCTTGCCCCTCCCCTCTTCCTACGTTGCCCCCGCCTCACCGTCCCATACTGTCCACCAACCCCCATGCCGTCCCAGCCTTGCAATTCCCCCTGCCCCCGCTATGCTGTTTGAAGTCGATCACTATTCTCCTTTAATAGACTTCCACGTTTTGTGACAATTTTGAAATTGTGCCCTGGACGCAGATAAAGAAAAGCAGTGGCCCTCGAATTGGGCCCTAGGGAACCCCACCGTATACCCTCCTCCAGACCAAAAATCAACCGTTCATCAACGTGCTATTACTCTTTCACCTTCATATCCATGCAGCCTGTGTCCTTCTTAATTCATGGGCTTCACCTTTGCTGACAAGCCTATTGTGTAGCACTTTATCAAATGGCTTTTGGAAATCCATATATATCAACTCCATTAACCTCATCAACCTTTCCAGTTAATGGTATGGCACTGTTGCTTCATAGTTCCAGGATCCCAGGTTCGATTCGTGGCTTGGGTCACTGCCTGTGTCGAGTCTGCACGTTCTCCCCGTGTGTGCGTGGGTTTCTTCCGGGTGCTCCGGTTTCCTCCCACAGTCCAAAAATGTGCAGATTAGGTGGATTGGCCATGCTAACTTGCCTTTAGTGTCCAAAAAGGTTGGGTGGGGTTGCAGGGATACGGTGGAGGTATGGGCTTGAGTGGGGTGCTCTTTCCAGGGACTGGTGCAGACTCGATGGGTCGAACGGCCTCCTCCTCTTGCACTGTAAATGCTATGCTCTGTGAACTCATTAAAAAAAAAGGTTAACAAATCTGCACCAGTTTACCTTAATTAATTTACACTTGATCAAGTGACTAATTTTATCCCGGATTATCATTTCTGAAACCATTTCCACCCCAAGATTGAACTGACTGGCCTGTAGTTGCTGGGTTTAATCCTTACACCATCTTTTGAACAGTGATGTAACATTTACAACGATCTAATCCTATGGCACCGCTGCTGTATTTAAGGATGATCAACAGGTTAACTCCAGTATCTCTGCAGTTTCTGCATTCTTCATCATTTTTGGATGCATCTCAGTAGGTCCAGGTGACTTAGAATAGAATATGCAGCACTGAAGGAGGCCATTCCGCCCCTTGTGTCCATGCCTGCTGCCTGCAGGGGCAACTTAGCCGTCCCACTTCCCTGTATCCCGCAATTTTTTTCCTCTTTAGGTCCTTACCCAATTGCCTTTTAAAAGCCATGAGTAAATCTTCCTCCACCACAATCAAAGACAATGCATTCTATATTGGAAAGTTTTTCCTTGTGTGGCCGTTGGTTCTTCTGCCATTCAGGTGTCCTCTGGTTCTCGACCCTTCCACAATAGAACACTTTCTTTTGGTCTACTCTGTCCAAATCCCTCATGCAACCATCCAACTCTTTTGTCATCCAGAGAATTCCAGCTTTGTTTGTCCTACCTTCCCTCGTGTATAGATGTACCTGAACTGTATCCAAAGCATCTCATCTTTAAAGGCAGCTTCTTGTTCAATTACAGTTTTTCCAGCCAATCTTTGATTCCAGATTATCCAGGACAGATCCGTCCTCAACCCAGTGGAATTGAAAATGGAAATGTTTCTGGTGCCTCCTCCACCAGCTAATTGTTTTAATTGTCCACCACTATTTATGACTTAATATGGCAGGCTTTGATTTTATCCATTATTTGTGGGATCGCTTAACTGTCTATATTTTGGCAGCGTGGTGGCACAGCAGTTAGCACTGTTGCCTCACAGCGCCAGGGACCTGGGTTCGATTCCAACCTTGGGTGACTGTGGAGTTTGCACGTTTTCCCTGTGTCTGTGTGGGTTTCCTCTGGGTGCCCTGGTTTCCCCCCATAGTCCAAAGGTATGGAGATTAAGTCGATTGGACATGCTAAATTGCCCCTTAGTGTCCAATGGGTCGGTGAGGTTATGGGAATGGAGGTGGGGGCGTGAGGGGGGGGCCTAAGTAGGGTGCTGTTTCAGAGGGTCGGTGGAAACCCGATCAGCCGAATGGCCTCCTTCTGCGCGGTAGGGATTCGATGTATAATTTCTGCTTTAGCTTGCATTTAGTACTGTGTGTGACTTCATCAGATTGGCATCTCAATTTTCATCTACTCAATGCCTTTTAATGGTCTTTACATTCTTCATTGTACCAGTGTTGGTTACTTGGCACGTTGGTGATGGAGGAGTGAGGGATATGCAGACCATGAGGTGACAGATTGTGACAGTATACAATTCTGCTGCTGATGGCCTACATCACCTCATTGATTCCTAGTATTAATCTTTCTGGTTATGAACATGAAAAGACTGGGGTTTACAAAGGGCACCAGGCCTGAAATGTCATAACCTGCATTATCTCTGTAGATGCTGGCTGACCTGCTGTCTATATTCAGCAATTTCTGTACTCATTTCTGTTTGCAGATTGCAGTTCTATTTTTAGCTGCTTGGTCAAAAAAACATGGGCCGGGATTCTCCGGATCGGTGGGCCCCGATCGCGGCCCAGACCACCGTACTTGCCGAATCCTGAGCCGGTGGGCGACAAGGCCCCCCCCCCCCCTCGCCTCCCCCATTAAATACCAGCCAACGAAACCAGCCTCTTGCTCATGTTGACCCAACAACCGTACAGGAAGTAACAACAGATGATGTTGAGAATTTTTTTTAGAGTTATTAATTCTAAGATAAAATGTTCATTCCTTCACAGAGATAAAGACCACAGTAGTATATCCAGCTACGGAGAAGCACCTCAAGAAATATCTGAAGCAAGAAATGTACCTCATTAATGAAACAGCAGATGACTACAAAACCATCACCAGCCCATACCTTCAGTCCCAAGCCCTTAGTGTTCAGGTATTGTGCACTTCAATTTATTTCCCTTTCCACTCTTTTTGGTGGCAGCTCTGTAAAAGATGTGTGTGCAGGCAGGCTTGTGCCCTATCCCAGGTATCTTCCAAAACCATAGAAATATACAAGATCAAAATTGATACTTCACCCTCTTTATTCATTTTCTTTCTTTGAAGGAACTGGTCAGCCCCTGCTCTGTGTCAACACAAATATGATTGAGGAGAAAAAATAAGCAGGTGTCATAGGTTAAGTAATTGGTAAAAGGCGTAGAGAGAAGTTGCGAGAAATCTTTTGATCCAGAGGGTGGAGGAGAGCTGAAAGGGTGGTTGAGATAGAAACCCTCATCACATTTAAAAAAAATCTTTGGATAGACTCCTGAGGTGATGAAACCCACAGGGCTACGAGCCAAGAGCTAGAACACTGGAATTGGCTGGATCCCTTTATTCTGAATGACACAGGCACAATGCAATGGGCCAAATGGCCTTTTCCATACCACAATTTTCCAGATTTCTAAGTGATGATTGCATGCAGACAGTAGTAGCCATTTGGTCCATCTGCCTGACTAATCCAATTTCCTACAAGATTATCTTGTAACATTTCTATATCTAATAACATTGAAGCACGTCTGCTGACAGGAACATAACTAGTTCATTTTTAAACTCTTCCAGAGTAGTCTATTTCATATCTTTATTTTGCCTTTTACTGGAAACGTTTTGCCTAAACTTCCCACTTAAGAACATAAGAACTAGGAGCAGGAGTGAGCCATTTGGCCCCTCGAGCCTGCTCCGCCATTCAATAAGATCATGGCTGATCTTTTGTGGACTCAGCTCCACTTTCCGGCCCGAACACCATGACCCTTAATCCTTTTATTCTTCAAAAAACTATCTATCTTTATCTTAAAAACATTTAATGAAGGAGCCTCAACTGCTTCACTGGGCAAGGAATTCCATAGATGCACAACCCTTTGGGTGAAGAAGTTCCTCCTAAGCTCAGTCCTAAATCTACTTCCCCTTATTTTGAGGCAATGTGTCCACCATGTTTCTGCTTCCACCCGCCAGTGGAAACAACCTGCCCGCATCTATCCTATCTATTCCCTTCATAATTTTCTATGTTTCTATAAGATCCCCCCTCATCCTTCTAAATTCCAATGAGTACAGTCCCAGTCTACTCAACCTCTCCTCGTAATCCAACCTCTTCAGGTCTAGGATTGACCTAGTGAATCTCCTCTGCACACCCTCCAGCGCCAATACGTCCTTTCTCAGTAAAGGAGACCAAAACTGAACACAATACTCCAGGTATGGCCTCACTAACACCTTATACAATTGCAGCATAACCTCCCTAGTGTTAAACTCCATCCCTCTAGCAGTGAAGGACAAAACTCCATTTGCCTTCTTAATCACCTGTTGCACCTGTAAACCAACTTTTTGCGACTCACGCACTAGCACACCCAGGTCTCTCTGCACAGCAGCATGTTTAAATATTTAATTATTTAAATAATAATCCCTTTTGCTGTTATTCCTACCAAAATGGATAACCTCACATTTGTCAACATTGTATTCCATCTGCCAGACCCTAGCCCATTCACCTAACCTATCCAAATCCCTCTGCAGACTTCCAGTGTCCTCTGCACTTTTTGCTTTACCACTTATCTTAGTGTCGTCTGCAAACTTGGACATGTTGCCCTTGGTCCCCAACTCCAAATCATCTATGTAAATTGTGAACAATTGTGGGCCCAACACTGATCCCTGAGGGACACCACTAGCTACTGATTGCCAACCAGAGAAACACCCATTAATCCCCGCTCTTTGCTTTCGATTAATTAACCAATCCTCTATCCATGCTAATACTTTACCCTTAATGCCATGCATCTTTATCTTATGCAGCAACCTTTTGTGTGGCACCTTGTCAAAGGCTTTCTGGAAATCCAGATATACCACATCCATTGGCTCCCCGTTATCTACCGCAGTGGTAATGTCCTCAAAAAATTCCACTAAATTAGTTAGGCACGACCTGCCCTTTATGAACCCATGATGCGTCTGCCCAATAGGACAATTTCCATCCAGATGCCTCGCTATTTCTTCCTTGATTGATTCCAGCATCTTCCCTACTACCGAAGTTAAGCTCACTGGCCTATAATTACCCGCTTTCTGCCTACCTCCTTTTTTAAACGGTGGTGTCACGTTTGCTCATTTCCAATCCGCCGGAACCACCCCAGAGTCTAGTGAATTTTGGTAAATTATCACTAGTGCATTTGCAATTTCCCTAGCCATCTCTTTTAGCACTCTGGGATGCATTCCATCAGGGCCAGGAGACTTGTCTACCTTTAGCCCCATTAGCTTGCCCATCACTACCTCCTTAGTGATAACATCTTCTCAAGGTCCTCACCTGTCATAGCCTCATTTCTATCAGTCACTGGCATGTTAGTCTTCCACTGTGAAGACTGACCCAAAAAACCTGTTCAGTTCCTCAGCCGTTTCCTCATCTCCCATTATTAAATCTCCCTTCTCATCCTCTAAAGGACCAATATTTACCTTAGCCACTTTTTTTTGTTTTATATATTTATAGAAGCTTTTACTTTGTTTTGTCGCCCTTAATGGTACGGACAGGATGGGTTTATTTAAGCAGCACTAATTTCTCACAAAACATTTCCCAGCCCCTCAATTTTGGTGTGATCCAATTTTTTATCAGTACCCACAGCAAACTTGAGATGGGATGAACTCAAAGGGTTGTTCAACTGCACAGACTCAAAACACAGGGGAAGGGTCACAATGTTGCCTACTTTGTATTCGTTCAATAAAAGAGGGATAGAAAAAGATAGATTTGAAGTTCAGAGACCATGGAGAAAATAGGTCATGTTTCATCTGGGTTCCAGAGTCCAGAATCAAAGTCCAATGAGGTATTGCTTCACAGGTCAGAAGGTTGAGAACCAATGCTGTATAATTCACTTTTCCAGTGGTATTGACTTCGCACACCGAGATAAAACGGCCTTGCAGGTGATGATACAGAATTTCCAGTAGAAGCAGTGTAGACGGGCCTGACGTTCAACCTGACCTAGAACACATTGTCTGAGATGCTGCTAGTTAGATGGTAAAATGGACGACTAACTTCACTTTCCAAAAGGCAATATTACCGGTTCCACAAACTTGAGGTCCATGTCACATGACACTGTCTTTGACAAAGGATGTATGTCACTCTTCTAGGACACCGAGATTGTTAAATGTCTCAACCATTAAGAATTGAAATGCGTTTGATCCCGGGTCACTGTCCGCGTGGAGTTTCTCCCCTGTCTGCGTGGGTCACACCCCCATAACCAAAAAGATGTGCAGAGTAGGTGAATTGGTCACGCTAAATTACCCCTTAATTAAAAAAAAAAAAGAATTGGGCGCTCTAAATTTATTTCTAAAATAGAATTGAGCAGAAGGTTGTGGCGTCCTTTGAATTTATCAGACGAGAGACTCAGTTGGCCAACCTTGGCAATGAAATGCAGAATGCCTTTGTATAGCTCTCTTTGAATTTAATCTGTGCAGCCTCAGAAGAGGGTTATTGAAGTCTCTTCTGGTAGAACGAGGCACCTGTTTCCCCAATACTGCCAGTTGCTCCTTTTGTTCAGGGTCATTGACAGACAGTGCGTCAATTTCCATTTTTAAAAAATTTAAGTCGTTTTCTGCGTGAAAAGCAGTGAGTACTGCCGGTTCCACTGACTGATTTTCCCGCCTATTTTTTTAAACTTAGTTGAAAACTGCTGGAGTCGGGTCCCATGCCATTATGCTGGCTGAGTGATCTCTGAATGATCCCCTCCCGCCAGCAACCTAGGCCTTCAAAAGAAATAAGAATCTTCCCCCCCCCCCCCCTTCCATGGACACTGAGATCCCTCCCACGCACATGGAGAAGCGCCTGCCCACACAGTCAAGGGACCCCCCCCCCCCCCCCCCATTCATTGATGCAGAGAAACCCCTACTTCCATAGACACAGGGAATGGCTCCCCATGGACATAGGCAACCCACCTCCCACGGACCACCCCAACAGAAGTCCCAGACACTGTCTGCTGGAGTTTGCCATGGTACAGCCCGGCATCTCCTTCTCCCCGCTGGGGGCTGTACTTCGTTGTGCACCCCAGATGGGTTCTCTTCACCAGGTCCCCGTTGCTCCAGACCTGTTGTTAAATCCCACCGATGTCATGGCGGCGGAGGAGGAAATCCAAATGTGAGGGGACTTTACAGTGAGGAAGCATGCTAATGATATGAAAATGTATCGAAATGGGGTTCCGGCCATGCAATGACAGGAATCCCATGATGTCCCTGGTGGGGGGCAGAAGACAATCGAATGGAGAAATCGCGCCAGACTTAAAGCCACTTTGGGACTGCCCCTCGATTCTCCACCCTCGCCGCCATTCCTGCTTGCTGAAAACTGAAGTGAAAAATCCCATAGGTTCAGTTTTTGAGATAACAATGAGCATATCTCTATCTCCTGTTTCATTAAAAACAGGGTGGGGTCTTATTCCCCTCACATGGCAATGAAGCAAATGCACGGCAGACCACCTTCTCTAAATCCGCATTCTGCAATCATTTCAGATCTCAACTGTTCTATTAAATCATCCCTTAATCTATTTTCAGAAGAGTATGTCTCAAGATAGCATAACTCTGCTCCTTAGGTTCTCGAATGAATCCAGCAGTCTTCGCCTATATTTCCTCCACTAAACTCATACTCTTTAAAGGCCTCACTGAGGCCAGATACAACTTTGGAGTTGCATTTCTCAACATATAAATGATACCCGTAGCTACAGACCCCAACACCTGCCTGTAATCAGAGTACAATTTAATAGAATATTTAAGATTTTAAATTATTGCAAATGTGGCTTTAGAGAAGGGTTTCTGCCATGTATGAACTTAAATAAGGGGAGATGGTGAAATAAGGGGAGATGGTGACATGGTGGCAATGTCACTGGACTCGCAAATCCAGATACCCAGGCTCTGCAGACATGGGTTCAAATCCCACCACAGCAGCTCGTGGAATTGGAAAAAAAATCACTTCATAAATCTGGAATATAAAGCTAGTCTCAATAATTATGACCATGCCAGCTAGCATCAATGGTTGTAAAAACCCATCTGGTTCATCTAATATCCTTTAGGGAAGGAAATCTGCCTGGGCTGGCCTACATGTGATTCCAAACCCACAGCAATGTAGTTGACTCTTGTCTGCCCTCTGAAAAGGCCTAGCAAGTCATTCGGTTTTAAGGACAATTAGGAATGGACAAGAAATTGTCCTTGCCCACCCCTAATTAGGATGGAAGGATTAGGATGGATTAGTGAGAAGGATTAGCGGGAAGCCTTTAAGAGCAAGCAGAGGACAACAAAAAATGCAATAAGGGGAGAGAAGATGAAATATAAGTGTAAGCTAGCTAGTTTTGTTCGATATATACAAGGTAAGAGAGAGGCAAGAATGGGCATTGGACCACAGGAAAATGAGACTGGCGAAGTAGTAATGGGGAACGAGGAAATGGCAGAGGAACTGAATAGGTACTTTGCATTGGTCCTGTGGAAGACATCAATGGCGTGCCAGAACTTCAAGAGAGTCGGGGGGCAGAAAGAGAGTCGGGGGGCAGAATTGAGTGTAGTGGCCATCACTAAGGAGAAGATGCTGGGAAACTGAAAGATCTGAAGGTGGATAAATCACCTGGACTGGATGAATTACCCAGGGTTCTGAAGGAGATAGCTGAGGAGATTGGCTTGGGCTGACAAGTGGCAAGTTATATCTGTGCTACACAAGTGTCAGGCAATGACCATCTCCTACAAGAAAGGATCTAACCATTGCCCATTGACGTTCAATGGCATTACCATCACTGAATCCTCCACAATCAACATCTTGGGGGTTACCATGATCAGAAACTGAACTGGACTAGCCATATTAATACTGTGGCTACCAGAGTAGGTCAAAGGCTAGGAATCCAATGGTGAGTAACTCACCTGACCCGCACCAAATCCTGCCACCATCTACAAGGCACAAGTCAGAATACTCTCCACTTGCCTGAATGAATGCAGCTCAAGACACTCTATAGCATCCAGGACGAAGCAGCCCGCATGGTTGCTACCCCTTCCACAAATATTCAGTCCCTTCACCAGCGACGAACAGTGGCAGCATTGTGTACCAACTACAAGGTTCCTTAGGCAGCACCTGCCAAACCCATGATCACCACCATCTTGAGCGACAAGAGCAGCAGATACCTGGGAACCCCATCATCCGGAAGTTTCCTCCAAGTCACTTGAGTGACTCCAATTCAAGCACATAGAGCGTGCTCTGTTTCATGGAGACATGGCTCACCCCTGCCTCACCGGACTGTGCCATACAACCTGACGGCTTCTCAAAACACCGGATGGACCGCACGGCGTCATCAGGCAAAGCGAAGTGTGGAGGGGTTTGCCTCCTCATCAACTCCTCCTGATGCTCAGATGTGGCGACCCTGACGAACTACTGCTCCCCAGACCTGGAATACTGACTGTGAAGTGCCGCCCATACTACCTACCACGGGAGTTCACTTCAGCCATCATCACAGCGGTCTACATCCCAGGCGGAAGTGAAGAAGGCGTTTACTGAATTGTACACTGTGTAAATAACAGTGATACAGAATACCCGGAGGCCTTGTTCCTCATGGGAGGGGACTTCAACCAGGCCAACCTCGAGTGTACTGCCAGAATTCCACCAACACATCTCCTGTCCCACCAGGGGCGCCAAAATTCTTGACCATTTCTACACAAACATCAAGAGCTCCTACCTATCCATGCCCCGACAGCACCGGAAAATCGGACCATAAGACGGTGCTTCTTCTTCCGGCAGACAAGCAGAAACTTATTTTTAAATCAATTTAGAGTACCCAATTATTCTTTTCCAATTAAGGGGCAATTTAGCACGGACAATCCACCTCTGCACATCTTTGGGTTGTGGGATGAGACCCACGCAGACACAGGGAGAATGTGCAAACTCTACACGGACAGTGACCCGGGGCCGAGATCAAACCCGGGTCCTCAGCACCTTGATGCAGCAGTGCCGTCCATACAAGCAGAAACTTAAGTGGGAGAATCCAGTTAAGGTCGTGCAATGCCGTTCCAAGGCAACAGATGGGCTCCTACGCGACTGCCTGGAGTCAGACGACTGGTCCATATTCAAGAACTCAGCAGCCAACCTCAACAAGTATGCCACCACTGTCACAGACTTCATCAGCAAGTGTGTAGAAGATTGCATGCCGAAAACGGCAGTACATGCGTTCCCCAACCGGAAACATGGTTTAATCAGGAGATTCACTCATTACTGAAGGCCAGGTCTTAGGTTTTCGACACAGGCGACCCTGACCTATATAAGAAATCCAGGTACGACCTCCGCAAAACCATCCGGGATGTCAAGAGAATACCAGACTAAGTTAGAATCACAGGCTAACGACAGACTCTCGTCGGGTTGTGGCAAGGCTTAAACAACATAATGGACTACAAAGCTAAGCCGAGTAGAATTTCCGGCAGCAGTGCACCCCTCCCCGATGAACTCAATGCATTCTATGTTCTGTTTGAGCAGGAAAACATCAAACTGCTGTCAACTTCCCCAGCAGCCTTGGATACACGTCACAGCTTCCGAAGTCAGATAGGCCTTCGGAACCCTCGGAAAGTGACGGGTCGTGACGGAGTCCCTGTCAGATCTTGCTCCAAACAACTGCGGGTTGTTCGCGGACATCTTCAACCTCTTCCTACTCCGTTCCGAAGTTCCCGCCTGCTTCAAGAAGACCATCCGCATACCGATGTCAAAGAAACCAGGCAACACTCCCTGTGTCTGCGTGGGTTTCACCCCCACAACCCAAAAGATGTGCACGATAGGTGGATTGGCCACTCTAAATTGCCCCTTAATTGGAAAAAATAACTGGGTGGTCTAAATAAAAAAATTAAAAAAAATAAACCAGGCAACATGCCTCAACGACTACCTTCCGGTGGCCTTGACATCTATCATTGTGAAGTGCTTCGAGAGGTTGGTCGTGAGACACATCAACTCCATACTCCCAGAATGCCTTGTTCCACTGCAATTTGCATACAACCACAACTGGTCCACAGCGGACACCATCCCCCGGCCCTACATTCACCCCTGGAGCATCTCGACAACAAGGACTCTGACGTCAGACTGCTATTCATTGACGACAGCTCTGCCTTCAACACCATAATCCCAGCCAAGCTCATATCAACACTCCAAAAACTTAGGACTTGGCTCCTACCTCTGCAACTGGATACTCGACTCCTTGACCCATAGACCACAATCGGTAGGGATAAACAACAACACCTCCACGATAGACCTCAATACTGGGGCCCTGCAAGGCTACGTACTTGGCCCTCTACTATACTCCCTATACACACGACTGTGCGGCAAGACTTGGCACCAACTCCATCTGCAAGTTTGCTGATGACACGACTAGTGGGTCAGATCTCGAACAGTGATGAATTAGAATACAGGAGAGGCATAGAGAATGTGGTGGTGTGGTGTGACAACAACAATCTCTCCCTCCGAGACGGAGATGGCGGCATGGAGGAGGTCGCACATTGGATGGCTCCTGCTCGAGGCTCATTTTTTAGAATTTAATGCCCGGTCCCAGGGGCAATTTTTGGTTAAATAAGTGCAGGAAGACATAAGGAAGAAAGATGTCCAAACCCCAGAGAAAAGCTGCCGTGAAGAAGGGGGCAAATTAAGGTTCGCCGTGTGGAAAGGTCGGCTCGGCAACTAGAAGGCTGGCGAAGGCTGGATTGCTGGGAAGGCCGCATTTTTCACAGCAGAAAAGATGACCAACGTGATCGTTGTGGAACATGAAAAGCAGTTCGTAAAGCACATGGATGTGATGAAGAAGGAAATGATGGCAGCACTGAAGATGCTGGTGGAGAAGGAGATTGCCCCGGTGAAGGCAGCGGTGTCGAGGACATCGGCCGAGGTGCGGGAGCAGGGTGAGAAACTGAAGGGAATGGAAGAGGCCTTGTCGCAACACAGTGATCAACTCGCCTCGCTGGGTGAGGAGCTGCAGAGGGTGGTCGAGACCAGCAAGGATCTGCGAGCCGAAGTGCATGACCTGGAAAGCAGATCTAGGCGGCAATATCTGAGGATCGTGAGTCAGCCCAAAGGGGTGGAGGGCCCAAGGCCGACGGAGTATTTTGCCATGATGTTGGCGGAGCTGTTGGGGGAGGGGGAAGATCCCTTTCGGTACGAACTGGATCGGGCTCATAGGGCGTGGAGGCCTAAACCAGAGGCGAATGAGCCGCCAAGAGCATTGATTATTTGTTTCCGTAGGTACCGCGTGAAGGAGAAAGTCCTGTGTTGGGCAAAGCAGACGCGGGAGGTGCAGTGGACTGGAGCTGGTATACGTATATACCAGGACTTTACCGTGGAGTTGGCGAGGGGGCAGGTGGCCTTTGGCCGAGTGAAGGCGGCACTGTATAACAGCATGGTGTGGTTCGGTATAGTGCACCCAGCTAAGTTTAGGGTGACCTACAACTCCAAAGACCTTCATTTTGAGACGGTGGAAGTGGCGGAGGTGTTTGTGAAGGCAGAAGGACTGGGGCAGAAGTGAGAAATGGGACCGAGGATTGGTCTTGGCTGAGGGCAGGCTGGGTGGAGAAGTGTATGTAGCTCTATTTTTCACTGCATGTTGTTATATGTGCTAAATGAGTTGAGGGGGGGGAGAAAGTTACTGTGAAAAGCCCCTAGTCTCCACATTCCGACACCTGTTCGGGTACACTGAGGGAGAATTCAGAACGTCCAATTCACCTAACAGCACGTCTTTCGGGACTTCTGGGAGGAAACCCAGGCAGACACTGGGAGAACGTGCAGACTCCGCACAGACAGTGACCCAAGCCAGGAATCGATCCTGGGACCCTGGCGTTGTGAAGCAACAGTGCTAACCACTGTGCTACCGTGCCACCCAAAAATATACCATATCCCTATTTCTTCATGTAATCACTCCTGGAGTGAGGTATCCTTTCCTCACAGTCTTAAAAAATTAAATAAAATATTGGGGTTTCTGTATAGTATCCTAACCACTGTTGGAGTCTGGTCCGGGATCGTAATACCTGGAAAAATTATTGATTTAGCTTCCAATTTGCACCCCTCTCTCATCTTCACATAGTCCATCTCCAACACTTCCCTTCCCTTCCTTGACCTCTGTCTCCATTTTCAGCGATAGCCTGATCAACGATATTCATTACAGGCCCACCGACTCCCACAGCTACCTCGACTACAGCTCCTTACACCTTTCAGGACTCCATCCCATTCTCCGGGTTTCTTTGTCTCCGTAGCATCTGTTCCGATGAAGCCACCTTCGAAAATGGTGCTTCTGATACGTTTCCTTCTTCCTTAACTGAGGTCTCCCAACCACTGTGGTTGACGGGGTACCCAACCGTGTCCGAGCCATCTCCTGCACCTCTGCCCTCACACCTTCCCCTCCCTCCCAGAACCATGATGAGGTCTCCCTTGTCCTCGCTTTTCATCCCACCCGCCTCCGCATTGAAAGGATGATCCTCTGCTATTTCCGCCAACTGCAGCATGATGCCACCATGAAACACATCGTACCCTCACCCTCCCCTGTCAGCATTCCACCGGGACCGCTCCCTCCATAACACTTCTCCATCACCCCCAACTCCTCATCACCTTTCCACAGCACCTTTGCATGCAATCACAGAAAGTGCAACACCTGCCCCTTTGCCTCCCTCCTCACCATCCAAGGACCCAAATACTTATTTCAGCTGAAGTAACATTTCACTTGCATCTCCTTCAATTTGGTCCACTGTATTCACTGCTCCCAATGTTTTGGGGAGACTGAACACAGACTGGGTGACTGCGGAACAACTTTGCTCAGTCCATAAGCATCACCCCGACCTTCCTGTCGCTTAATATTTCAACTCAGCATCTTGCTCTGATGATCTATGTCCGCCCTTGGCTTGCTGCCATGTTCTAGTGAAGGCCGACGCAAACTGGAGGAGCAGCATCTCGCCTTCCAATTAGGCACGTTACAGCCTTCTGGACTCAACATTGAGTTCAACAACTTTTGAACTTTATCCTCCATTTTGACATTTTTTAATCCACTGGGATTGTCCCAGCGCAAACCCCCTTCAATCACCATCTGTCATTTGCTCTTAACTTTTGCTTTCATTGAGTACAGACTCTGTCTCTCAGTAACACATTCGGTATCTTAACTTTATGCCACTATTAGTACATTCATTAGTCCTTCAAACTGCCATTAACACTTCTTTTATCTTGTGCTCTACATATCTTTGTGAAATCTCTCCTAGTTCCCAACTATCACTGATCTTCTAACTCTGCTCCACCCCTCTTATAAGGTATAAAATCCATCACATTTCTCCCTTTCTTTAACTTCGAAGAGTTACACGAACTCGAAGTGTTAACTGCGTTTCTCTCTCCAGACCTGCTCGATTTTCCAGCATTTTCTGATTTTATTTCAGGTTTCCAGCATCTGCAGTATTTTGCTTCCATCTCTCTACCACCTATCACAATTATTCTACTGCCTCTTTGCAGTTCAACCTCTTGACTGACATCCAATCTTGCAGCGAAGAAAGCCATCTGACCTACCATTCCTGTACTAGCTATAAAAGAGCTATCCAGCTTAATCCCACTTTCCACCTCTTGGACCATAATCCTGCATTTATGTCACTTCAAATGCACATCAAAGCATTTTGCAAATATGAGGGTTTTTGCTTTCTGCACTTTCAGGAAATGAATTCCAGACCCACTGACAGAAAGTGTGTTTCCTCAACCATCCTCCAATCTTTTTACCAATTGCTTTAGATCTATGCCCTTTGATAACAGGAGTGGTTCTTTCCTATCCACTCTATCTAGACTCCTTGTAGTTTAATTAATCCTCCTCTCCGCCTCCTCTGTTCCTAAAAAAGCCGACACTTTTCTATCCAATCTTTCGTCTTGGCTAAAATATTCCATTCCTAGCAAACATCCTTATAAATCTCATCTGTTCGGTCTCTGGTGCAATCACATCCTTTTTCACACCCTTCAGTGCTATACACAGTACTCTAGCTGTGGCCTAATTAGTGGTTCAAACAGTTTCAGTTCATTATTTGGTTCTTGTATTCTCTGCCTTGGTTTACCGGATAAACCACGTGTAAATGTTAAAAGCCTTTGGCCTCCACCATATGCTGCAAACCTTCACCGCTGATTCTAACATCAGCTCAGCAATTATCACGGGTCAAGCCAGATTGTGTAAAAGCTTGGCTTCCTATTCAACTCTAAATTCATATCTCCTGTCATAAAGACTACCCGCGTGAATTTTTGCAACATTGCTGAAGTTTGGCTAGCTAACAGGAAATAGAGAGTGGACATAATTTGAGTCATTTTCTGGTTGGCAAACTGTGACAAGTGGTGGTGTGCCTCAGACATTAATGCTGGGACTTCAACCTTTTGCAATTTATATAAATGACGTGGATGAGGGACCAAAGGTGTGCACACCAAATTTGTTGATGACACAAAGATAGGTAGGAAAGTATGCTGTTAAGAGGACGTGAAAAGAGAAGTTGCCATAGTCCCTGAGGACCATAGGCGGCTCTCCCCTTTGACAGAGAACGGATTGGTGGTGATTTAACCTGGGGGTCACCACACCTCAGGTGAGGGGAAAGGTTGTGAAGGGAGAGCCTTCATGAATAGTGCCTTCATGAATAGCCTCAGCCAGTAATGGGAATTGAACCCACACTGTTGGAAAAGCTCTGCATATCGAGCCAGCCATCCAGCTAACCCCCAAAGAGGACACAAGGAAGATACAAAGGGATATATATAAAGTGATTGGGCAAAGATCTGGCAAATGGCGTATAATGTGACTGAGATGAGGAGAATGTCTTTCTTTCAGAGGGTCCCTGGAGCCTCTTCCTCAAAAGGCAGTGGAAGCAGAGCCGGTTAGATTCCTGATAAGCGAGAGAGGGGATGAAAGGTTATTGGGAGTAGTCTGAATGTTGCTGGGGTTTCAATCCGATCAGCTGTGATTTTATTGAACGGTTCAGCAGACTCGAGAGGCTGTGAGTGGCCTACTGTCACTATAATTCATATGTTTGTTTCCCCAACCTCATTCTAACTGCAATGAAATTTTGATCCAGGTCTTTTCATTACCAAATTCAACTACTCTAAAGGTCATTGATCTGAAACTTTTTTAAATTTAAAGTACCCAATTCATTTTGTTTTCGAATTAAGGTGCAATTTGGCGTGGCCAATCCACCTACCCTGCACATCTTTGGGTTGTGGGGGTGAGACCCATGTAGACACGGAGAGAATGTGCAAACTCCACACGGACAGTGACCTGGGGCCATGATTGAACTAGGGTCCTCGGCGGCATGAGCCAGCAGTGCTAACCACTGCACCATCATGCCGCCCCTTGATCTGAAACTTTTAACTGTTTCTCGCTCCACAGATGCTGTCTGGCCTGCTTTTATTCCAGATTTCCAATTTACTGTGTTACTTTCAATTATTCGAATGTTGCATGGTGTTGCTCTTTTTAGCCTTTGTTTATTAGCTCTGATTATGTCACCTTTGCTCACGAGTTGCCAGGTATCTTTCTGATACAGCCACGTGGTTCAAGTTCAAGTTATGATTAATAAGTCAGCACACCACTTAGTAAGATTGAAATCAACGGTCATTTATTATATACAACAAGTAATGTTTATACAATAATCCTACTATCTATATAATAAACCTACCACTACTGGCCAATACTTAACTTTAGGAAGAGCCCACCAGGTCAGGGAAACAAAAGACTTATCCAATCGGATCTGACCCGCGGGATTCAAAAGGCTGCTACAGGTCGATGGCTAGGAGTCTCTATCGGATAGCGATCGCTGGATTCAAACTTACGGTTGCCGGTTTCTGTTCTTGTGAAGGTCTTGAGCAGGCGAAGAGAAGAGAGAGAGAGATCTGAACTTGGCCCCTCACTTTATAGGGCCCAGGGGCTTCCCGCCTCCCGGGGCGGCCCTTGACCCTGAGTCCCAAGTGATTGGACCTGTTCCCAATCACTGGGGTCGATACGTCCAATTGCGAGGCGATTCCCCGATCGGGGGGTGGTCGTTCACCTGCCTTTGTTTCGGCCACTGCAGGCGCCGACAGGTCTGGCCCGGTATTCAATTGCTAATATGTTGCAATTGTTCCTGGGGATAGCTGATTAAACTGCAGATGTCTGGATTGATGGGTTGTTAAGAGTCCTGAATATACCTGCAAATGTCTGAATTGATGGGCTGCTAATAGCCCTGAGTATCGATCTGGGCCGACTTCCCCAGAGCCGAATATGATGTTCTGCCTGCAGCTGTCCGTTTGTGTCTTGTTACCTGCTTTTCCCAGCAGCCTTTCTGGTTAGCCATTTCAAATTGGGTTTTGGCCAGATTAATCGGGACGCAGCCATTTTACGTGGCTACAATGGCCAAGCCTCCCATCTTTCACCTTCTTATGAAATTTTGGTAATCTGTACCTATGCTGCCGCTATCGTTAATTGCATCAAAACCACACTCCCACACGATTCCTACCCTTGCTGATCTACATTGGCTTTTGCTGCCCCACCACTTTGAGTTTTAAATTCTCATCTTCATGCTTAAATTGCTTCATCACCTTGCCCATGCCTGTCTCCATAACCTCCTCGAGCTGTCTGACCATTTATATCCCTGACCCCATTCACCCCCCACCACCATTGGCGCCCATGCGTTCATGCAATTTGGCTCCATGTTCTGGAATCTCCTCTGTAACCCACTCTGACTTTCAACCTCTTTCGAAACCTTCCCTAAAGCCCACTTCATTGACAATGTTTTTGCTGTCCCTCCTATATCCCATTTTTTGCTTTTGTGTCCAGTTATTATTGATGAACCCTCAGCAGAGCTCTCTGGGATTACTTTTTTCCAATATTGAAGACTCAGTGCAAGTTGTTGTTGATCAGCTAGATAGGTTTTTGTGACAACCCGGTAGTCGCAAGGTCACCATTCCTGAGTTTTTAATTCCACATCCTCCTTTTTTTTAGTTCCAGAATTTATTTAATTCACTGAATTTAAGTTTTGAGCTGGTGTGGAGGTATTTGAACTCATATCCCCAGATTTTAGTCTGTGTGCGCGCGCGCGCGCACCTTGTACTGTGTTGATTTGTTAAAATTATTTCAGTTGAAGTTGCTGAGAAAATATCAATGCTTTGGAGCTGAGCCCATGCTGTAGCCCAATTTGGCAACAGCCAGAGACTGAAACAGAACTTCCTTTGAAATTACTACTCTAAATTATTCCAGCACTAGTCTGTCACATGGTGATAGTTTTTCAGTGGTTTCACCGCTCTATTTAAAACCATATATTCTTGCTCCTTTCTTCCCCATCATTTTCTTCTCAATTATCCTGAAAGTTCTGACTCAGAATAGAGTATAGTACCAGGATAATCTGTAACTCTCCAGCAGCTTTCACCGGCAAATGTTCTTTACCATATGCACCTTGCCAGTAAGTATTTCCAGGATACTAAATTAAAAATATATATATTTTCAGCATGTGGTTCGAGGTGTCTAACCCAGAAGAATAGAAGTGTGTGTCCAAGTCAGGATAGTTATGACTTGAAAGGGGAACTTGGAAGTGATGGTGCCCCCCTGATCTTGCTGCTCTTGGTCACGTTGGTGACACTAAGACTTGGAGGTGCTGGTTTAGCACAGGGTTAAATCGCTGGCTTTGAAAGCAGACCAAGGCAGGCCAGCAGCACGGTTCAATTCCCGTACAAGCCTCCCCGAACAGGCGCCGGAATGTGGCGACTAGGGGCTTTTCATAGTAACTTCATTTGAAGCCTACTTGTGACAATAAGCAATTTTCATTTCATTTCATTCATTTTCATTTCATTTCAAATAAAGTTGTTGATTTGCTGCAGTGCAGCCAAGGTGTCCCAGATGTGCAGGAACAATAACAGGGATGCTGATCTGGCTAAGTGCTGGGTCCTGGGTGGTGTTGAACAGCACCAGTGTTTTACACCATCCAGGCAAGTGGTAAACATTCCCTTTGATTTTCGACTTGTAGATGATGGAGAGACCTTCTGTCCTGCCATGCCCTTTTAAAAATTATTTTTTAATATTAATTTAGAGTGCCCAATTATTTTTTTCCAATTAAAGGGCCAATCCACCTAAACTGCACATCTTTGGGTTGTGGGGGTGAAACCCACACGGACGCATGGAGAATCTGCAAGCTCCATTCAGACAGTGACCCGGGGCCAGGATCAAACTGGGTCGTCAGCGCCATGAGGCAATGGTGCTAACAGCTGCGCCACCGTGCCGCCCTCTGCCATGCCCTTCTAATCAGTGCTGGCATAGTCGATTCACTTAAGTTTCAAGGATGTTTTTGGTGGGGAGCCTGAAGCTGGGGCTACTGTTGAATGTTTGGGTGAGGTGGTTTGGGCTTTTCTGGTTGGATACTGTCTTGCACTTGCATTGCTTATCGTTTGTGACCGGAAGCCTGGATATTGTCCGAGTCTTGTTGTTGACTGACATGTGATATCTCATTATCGGAAGGCTTGTAAATGGAGATAAACACTGTAACATTGTAGTTGGTATCCCCTCTCTAATCTTGTGATGAAGAGTAAGATCTGATGCCGCTGTAGATTATTTCCTCACAGGTGCAGTCCAGAGGAACTCTTGAATGATGCTCTTGTGAGTTAATCTCTAAGGACCATGCCTGACTTCATTTTGTGTCAAGTATAAATGCAGCCACTTTCCCTTTGACCCCCCCTTCCATTGATGGTAGGTTTTCGTAGAGCTCCATAGGTGTCATATGTGTGTAATGCTGCCTTAAGGTCAAGGACAGTTACTCTCACCTCTACCCTTGCATCATCCTCTTGTATTCACGGGGGTGGTCACTAATCCCCATTCTATGTTCACTTAATGACCTTACTTTTCTGGGGAAAGGGGAAGTCACTGGACCGTGGCTCGGAGAGATTGAGACACGATTGCAGAATGTTCAGAGATGGCCTCAGCAGTTCAGGGACTGAAACTGTGACGTTCTTGACCTGAAAAGCATTGAATCCATTTATTTTGGGGGAAAATTGGGACTCAACCTAAATCACTGCAGGTGGAAAAGGATGAAGAGAATGAGCATTGTGCTGTTACTTTAGAAGGTGATGCATTACTGGTTCCACAGTATCTTCAGAGACTGAACCATAAAACGATTGGATGATTCGGCCCATGGTAGCCATGCCGACTCTCTGGAAGAACAACTCAGCTACTCACACTCCTTTCTTTTCTCCCTGCAAACCTTTTCTCTTCAGATAATTATTCAATTCCTTTCTGAAAGCCAAGATTGAAGCTGCCTCCAACGCACTCTCAGGCAGCTCATTTCAGACCATAACCCTGTGATGTGTGTGGCCATCTAAGATGGCCACCTGCAAAGGACCATGGGAATTATGGCCAACCCAGTATCTCATTATTGGATACACAGTCTGTGTATCTAAAACACAAGTAACCAGACCTGATCGAAACCCCCGCTCGTTTGCAATTTAATGGCCCATTTTCCCAGGACAATAGAACTCCAATCAAGCAACTGGTACAGCCACAGACAGATCGGAGCTACTCCCCTTACTCAGCAAGCACAACTGCCAAGGTCAATGACCGCTAAGGACCTGCCCAGCTACCAAGGCACCCGCCCCTTTATTGGCCGAAATCGAACCCTGTCGAACTATTGGGTCCAAGGTTAAGGACCGCCCCAAAGAACGCGAAATCCCAGAGGGATAAAAGAGACGACAGCCATGTGTTCTGTCTCTTTTAGATCCGGCCTGTGCCAACCCAATTAGATCCGGCCTGTGCCAACCCAATTGTAGCAGGAAGTTCAAGACCAACGATCGCTACCTGACGGATGAGTCTAGCAGAGACAGAGCCACTTTCTTCGAACCAGCCAAGTGAAATCCAGATAAAGGCCTTATCCATTTGCACAGTGCCGGTTGCCCTGAAGTTAAGTATAGGTTATTGTAGCTGATAGGTGTAGTTTAACTCGTAGTAGATATTGTGTTTGCATGTTGAGATAACTCTTGTGTACATAAATAAACCATCTTTTGAACTAACTAACTGGTTGTGTGGTCATTTGATCGATATAAGGGAAGGCTTGTGGTTCGCTAAGATAAATAGAAATACCCACAGTATTGGCGACGCTGTTGGGACCGAAACAGAGCAACAAGTGTGTATAAAAAAAATAAAAAGTTTCCTCTTTTTTTGTCAACCACCTTAAATTGGTATCCTCCTGATCCTCTACAGTGTGCGAACATAGAATCCTGCACAGGATTGCTGCAGGGGGGAGTAAATCAAGCCATGTATCCCAACTAATTTCCAAGTGTTTATGATCTGTATTTTTTCCTTAATAAATGGTCTCTGATTCTTGTTTTTCTTGAGTTGTCGAATGGGAAAAATAGGGTACAATTTCATGTCCCCCAGAGGCTGATTGGAGAGAGGAGCATGTGATCAGTTGGGAGGAGATCCAGGGTGGGATCTGCTGCCCCACCACATAACTAATGCCCACTTGAGGGTCTCATCCTGCCACTGCTGGTATTCTACCCGCTGCAGGTGAGGGTCTCACCTTGCAGGGAGACCAACAAGGAAACCGTGTGGAGTTTGCTTGCAGCATTGGGGTGTCCCTCATTCTTGGGCATCAGTGCCTCATTGAGGAAAATATTAAAAAGAGAGGGCCTGCTTGGAGTCACCCATCTTGCACTTTCCTTGACCCCCCTCCCCCCCCAACCCGCTCCTTGGTATTCCCCCTCCTGGCGACCCCACCTCACTGTCCCGTAACAGCCTCCCCGAACAGGCGCCAGAATGTGGCGACTAGGGGCTTTTCACACTAACTTCATTTGAAGCCTACTTGTGACAATAAGCGATTTTCATTTCATTCATTTCACTTAACCTTCCTCTGGGAATCTCGGCAAAGGCCCAAGTTTTCCCACTGACGCTGCTAATAATGGAGAGCTGCCAGCCTCTCTGATTGGCCAACTGCTCTACTGTGGGAAGTGAAGAAATTAAATGTCCCGGAGGGGTGTGTGGTGGGGGACGCATTGTGGGGGGTTCCCGCTGTTTAATTAGGAACTTAATTCCCTTGGGCTCCTGTTGATCATATTTGGGGGGAGGTGCAGTGGCAGTGCCACAGCCCCCCTCCCCTCAACATCAATAGGTCCTGCTCATTGAAACTGAATGAGAAAGCGTGGAGGGCTCTGTCTAAGGGCTGAATCCCCAGCATCCCTGATTCTACTCACTCCACCACAGGCAATAAAATCTTCCTCTGGTTTCAGGCACGGCATCAAACAAAATGTGGCAGCAAGCCTACAGCATTAGATATTAGGTATTCCAGTGAGGACAAATAAATAAACATCCATTTGCTTGATTTAGAATTAGGAAATAAATGTGAGTAATCCATTCAGAAAGAACCTGCAGTTCCCTGCCTTCCACTCCCCTGACACAATATCCAAACCTTTCTTAAAATATTTGGGGATTTTTCTAGGCTGTTACTATACAATGGCTTCTGTTATTCCCATGGGCAGTCATGCAGATTTTCTGAACTCACCCATATTTCTTGATGTATTTTCTTTCAGTGGGTGTACAACATTCTGGAAAAGAAAGCAGAAGTTGAGAGGATAATTTATGAAAATCCAGATCCACAAGATGGTTTTCTCCTGATTCCAGACCTTAAGTGGAATCAGAAGCAGGTAGGATTATGTATGAAGTGTCATTTTGTTCTTTCTGGGATGTGGGTGTGCTGGCAAGGACATATTTATTATCCACCCTGGTTGTCTTGAGCAGCTGGGGGTGGGCCTTCTCCTTGACCGACTGCAGTTCTTGTGATGAGTGACCCATTTTCACAAGGGAAAATCAGTCCTTTGTCAAAGAACACGGCAATTCACCTTGAATTGTCTTTGTCTGCCAATCTGGCGCCAAACTCTGTCCCGTTTTCCCAGGGTCCCTCAGGTTTTATATTGGGTAGTGGCCCGATCCATAGAACTGTGCAATGTTAAAACCACAGAGACAGTCAGTTGGTATCCCTATAATATATTCACTGTTCTGTTCCTCTCCAACTCCTTCTTTATTTTGAGTTCACTTTGTGCCGACCACCTCTCCTGTGCCATCAGTATCAGTTTCTGACAGAGTCTCATGATCACTGTGGTGATATAGTTGAGAGGAATCTTCCTCTGGTTTCAGGCACAGCATCAAACAAAATGTGGCAGCACGCCTACAGCATTAGACATTAGGTAATTTGATAAAACGTTTGGTCAAAGTGGAACCTCTTAAGGGAGAAGAGAGAGACATAGAGATTTAGCAAAGGAATCCCAGAGTCTAGAGCCTTGGCAGCTGAAGGTTTTATTGCCTGTGGTGGAGTGAGTAGAATCAGGGATGCTGGAGAACAGAATTGTAGGAATGCAGGGGTTTCGGCAAATTGTAGAGCCGGAAAAGATTAGCCTGTTTTCAGATTATGTCTCTGAAGGGCGTCACTGTAAATGAGAAATAGGTGAGGAGCCAGGATAGATCCTCAGAGGAATCCACAGACAGTGGCCGGGATTCTCCGAGCCCGTACCAGGTCGGAGAATCGCCGGGGGGTGGGGGGGGGGGCACGAGAATCCCGCCATGCTGCTCTGACGCCAGTCTGCCGATTCTCTGGCCACTGGAGAATCGGCACCGATTGCGCCTGCGCTGTTGCCCCGGCGCCCGTCGGGGGCCATTGTAAGCGGCACCTGCGGCGATTCTCCACGCTCGACGGGCCGAGTGCCCGCCGAGTCCCGCCGGCGTGGTTCACATATGGTCCCACCCGGCGGGACCTCGGCGTTCTGGCTGCGGGGGCCGTCCAGGTGTGGGTGGAGGGGGGATCCGACTCAGCGGGGGGCCTCCACGGTGGTCAGGCCCGCAATCGTGGGCTACCGACCGGCGGGTGCACTCATTCTGGGGGGGGTGGGATCTCTGTTCCTCCGTGCCGGCCCCCTGTAGGGCTCGCCATGTTGCACGGGGGCCCGCGCGCGCATGGTGGATCCGCGCCGGCCATGCAGGGCCGACTTTCGGCGGCGGAACAGCGCACAGCACTGGAGGCCCGTTGACACCGGTGTCGCTCGCGCCGGTTTTGACGCCAGCGTCAACACTTGGCAGCGATATCGGAGAATCCCGGCCAAGGTTTCTGGAGCATGAAAAAAAACCTTTACAGGTGACTTTCTGGCTAGAGCTGGACAGACCAAAATGAAACCAGTCACCGGCAGTCCCATACAGCCGGATGATGGAGGATAGGGATTGACAGATGGTGTGGTCAACCATGACAAAGGTTGCAGACAGATCCACAAGAATGAGGAGGGATAGTTTGCCATGGTCACAGGCGTATAGAATGTGATTTGTGCTTTGTGCTCGGGCTCGAAGTTGTGGGACAGGTTTGGGACATTCAAAGATTTTGGAGAAAAGGAAGTTTGGTATGAGCTGTACTTTGCAAGAGAAGAGGGATCAAGAGAAGTTTTTTTGAGTAGGTGATAACCGATTTGAAGGAGAGGGCGAGATAATACTTGAGAGGAGGGAAGCATTAACAATATCGGCTATTATGGGGGCCAGAAAGAGGTATTAGGCGATCAGCAGTTTAGTGGAAGTCGGGTTGAGGACAGAGGAAGTGGGTGTCATGGGTAAATGAGTTTGGAGATGGCATCTGGGAAGATGGGAAAGGAACTAGAGAAAGATGTAGGGCAAGGGACGGGGAACATTAAGGAAGGTTTGACCCAGTGGGACTGGAGAAGGGAAGTCATGATCACAGTGACAATAAACTCCATGAGCTCCATGCATTTACTGTTAAGAGAGACATGGGAAGGGTGGCATGTGGCGCAGTAGTTAGCACTGGGACTATGGCGCTGAGGACCCGTGTTCGAATCCCGGCCCTGAGTCACTGTCTGTGTGGAGTTTGCACCTTCTCCCCAAGTCTGCGTGGGTTTAACCCCCACAACCCAAAGATGTGCAGGTTAGGTGGATTGGCCACGCTAAATTGCCCCTTAATTGGAAAATAAATAATTGGGTTCTCTAAATTTATTTTTAAAAAGAGAGACTTGGGAAGCGAGAAGGATTGAAGGAGTCAGTTTGTAATAATAAAAGGGACCAAGGATTTTCATTATATCCCAGCATGATCCTGGGGCAGTGAGGAGTTTTGACAGAGGACAGCAGGGTCTGGTGGTACTTTATGTGGTCTAGACAAATTTGGCGATGAATGGCTAAACTAGTTCTCTATCATAAATGACATGTCAGAGGGCAGCACGGTGGCGTAGTGGGTTAGCCCTGCAGCCTCACGGCACCAAGGTCCCAGGTTCGATCCCGGCTCTGGGTCACTGTCCGTGTGGAGTTTGCACATTCTCCCCGTGTTTGCGTGGGTTTCGCCCCCACAGCCCAAAGATGTGCGGATTAGGTGGATTGGCCACGCTAAATTGCCCCTTAATTGGAAAAAAAGAATTGGATACACTAAATTTATTTTAAATAAATAAATGACATGTCAGTTATTCACCGTTTCCCTTGTATTCTGCAGGTGGATGACTTGTACCTGATTGCTATTTGTCATCGCAGAGGGGTGAAGTCACTGCGGGACTTAACAGCAGAACACCTGACGATGTTGCAGAACATACTGCAAGAAGGACAGGCAAGTGACTAAATGTTTGGTGCTGAACCAGACTGTTCATAACCGTGGTCTTGCATTTAACTCTAAGCTGAACCTCCGACCACACGTCCATGCTGGTTATTTACACTTCTGTAACATTGTCCATCTTGGACCTTTCCTCCGCTGGTCCATTGCTAAAACCCTCATCCGTGCCTTTGTCACTTCTAGACTTGATTATTCCAATGTACTACTGGCTAGCCTCTCACACACTACCCTCTGCACACTTGAGGTTATTCAAAACTCGGCTGCTCTTGTTTCAATTTGACCCAAATCCCACTCGCTCAACTCCTCTGTTCTCTACATTGGCTCTCGGGCAAGCAACATTTTGATTTTAGATTTCTCATCCTTGATTTCAAATCGCTTCCTGGCCTTGGCTTTGTCCCTCCCCGTCTCTGTAATCATCTCTCGTCTTACAACCACCCTCGGTCTCAGCGGCCCACACATTCTGACTATTGAGCATTCACAGTTTTAGCCACTACACCATTGATGACTGTGGCTTCAGCTTGTCCAGGCCCTGAGTTTTAGAATGCCCTCCCTATATCTTTTTGCCCCTCTTCCTTATTCTCTTTTTAAAATTTGCTCCTTAAACCCTTCCTCTTTGACCAAGCTCGTTTTAACAAAGAAAAGTGCAGAACAGGAAATGCCTTCATGAATAACCTCAGCCGGTACGGGAATTGAACCTGTGCTGTTGGCCTCACAAATCAGCCATATAGCCAACTGAGCTAATCGGCCCCCAATAGTGAAGATACATTTAAGAGAAGCACTTGAGGGAGAAGTGTGTAAATAGTTACGATGGTAAATTTAGATGAGAAAAGATAGAAGGGAGGCTTGAGTGGGGCATGACCACCAACCATGGACTGGTTGGGCTGAGTGGCCTGTTTATGTGCTGCAGGTGCAATGTAATACTATATTAGGGCAGCACTGTGGCACGATGATTAGCACTGCTGCCTCACAGCGCCAGGGACCCGGATTCATTCCGACTTTGGGTGACTGTGGAATTTGTATGTTCTCCCCGTGTCTGCGTGCACTGTAGGGATTCAGTGCACGTCATTGTTGGTCTGATCAATCTGCAACTTCTGCATTTAGCATGTATAGCCAGCATTTAACCTGGAGCTGGCTATATAATATCCAAATATGGAATGAAACCACCCAACTTTACAGCACTTTGGTAGTCATTAGGCACTTTGCGTCTATGACAGCTCTTGGTCAGAGCAATCCAGAACTGACCCCACAGCGCCGCTCTCCTTCAACAGCCCTTTATCATGTTCAATTTCCCAAATTTATTCAATCTTCCCTTTGCCTCGTGTGCAGCCCGGCCTTGGAATAGCAGCCAAAATCTGTCGTTCTCTTCCATTTGCTTACTGCCATGTAGCCAAACCTTGTAAATGGGCCATGTCCGTGAACCTTGCTGTGCCACACACATGGAAGTTGACAATGACAAGTTGATCAATGCACACAATGCTAATTGCTGACATGATAGCATTTGTAGAAAGAGATGTGCTGGCAGCCCCTGGGGATTGGGTGACCATGTTGTTATGCCAGCTGTGATAAATCTGCTTTTAGCAGAAAAAGCCCTTCAACTGGCTCAAGAAGACTAATTGCATTCCAGTCACACAAAACAAATAAACCCAATTTTCCCATTTTTTAAAAAGATAAAGTACATCCAAATTACTTAGCTTTTTGAGTGTTTGGCAGCACCAGATCGCCTTGAGGCAGCTTTAAAAATAAACCACCAAAACAATTTGCCCTAATTGCTGCATCATTAGATCACCTGAGAGGTCCAAAATTTCCAGGCACCGATTTGATTCTCAACAATATGTGGAGGATTTGAAATGAACATTAAGAATGTTGTAAGTCTTTCTGTCCTGTGAATCATGGACATTGAAGAAATCACAGTGTAATTGCCACAGGAGGGGGAGCAAAGTGTCAGTGTTGGAATCATCGGAAGACTAGGATGGTTTTATGCTGAGGGTCTATCCCTTCGAGGGTTTCCAGATTTTGTTTGGCTATCGGAGAGAGGCAGATGTGGAGTGAGTGGAGGAGAAGCATCACCTTGTTGACTGGAAAAGGGGCAGCTCTGAAAATTACTATTTGTCTAGATAGGCTGGGTTTGTTTCCCCTGGAGCAGAGGAGGGTGAGGGGGGCACCTGATAGGGGTACATAAAATGATGGGAGACTTAAATTGGGTAGATTGTAAGAATCTTTTCCCCATGGCAGAGGTGTCTAAGACCAGAGGGCCTAAGACCAGGCTTATGGTGAGGAGGAAGTGGTTTAGAGGGGACCTGAGGAAATATTTTTTTCACCCAGAGGGTGGTGGAAATATGGAACGTGCTGCCTGAGAAAGTGGTAGAGGAAGCTAATCTCGCAATATTTAAGAAGCACCTGGACGAGCACTTAAATCGCCTATGAGGCTATGGACCAAGTGCTGATAAATGGGATTAGTAGAGACTGGTATTTGATGGTCGGCATAGAACGTGGTGGGCCGAAGGACCTGTTTCTGTGATTGTATGAGCCTATGACATCATACAGCATTGTCAAAGCATAGATGAGGGCCTAAAACCTTGTGGAATATGGAAGGATCCCTGTACCTTGTATTGTGCACTGTTCTGCGCATTAGTCTTCTGAAGTGACAGTATAACTTTGCACTATGCTACAAGATTCTATAATCTAGTCTTGCTTACAAAGGTGCACTTTAAGGCCATTGTTCTAAAACTCTGATTTTTGATCCTGCAGGTGGCCATCTCCAAGCGTTATAATACTCCACAAAGCCAATTGAGGATTTACTTTCATTATCAACCCTCCTACTACCACCTTCACATTCACTTCACTGCTCTTAGCTATGATGCTCCAGGGTCCATGGTGGAACGTGCGCATCTACTTTCCAGCGTCATAGAGAACCTGCAAACTGACCCAGAGTATTACCAGAAACGAACCTTAACCTTTGCCTTGAAGGCCGATGACCCACTCCTGCAAAGTTTCAAAGAGGCAGGAAGGGTGTAGAAGAGAGAGAAATTTTAGTTTGTACCTGGTCAGTCTTTACGGTCTGTTTTCTTTGAACTGAATCGACCTGGCACCACATGCATGGTGAGTTGGGTTACACTTGCTTTAGAAACATCAACACTAGAGACAGAACCCCTTTCAGCAAACTGGCTCTCGGTTTGACCTCCAGTCACACAAAACACAGATCTTTAATTGAGTTTCCATTTGGACAAAAATAAATGTTGTTGCTATGGCTCTAAAATGTTCCTCTCCAGAATTTGGAGACAGCTAAGTGTAGTTTTTTTTTAAAAAAGGGAGCGTAGGGCAGCACGGTGACGCAGTGGTTAGCACTGGGACTACGGCGCTGAGGGCCCGGGTTCGAATCCCGGCCCTGGACCACTGTCCTTGTGGAGTTTGCACATTCTCCCTATGTCTGCGTGGGTTTCACCTCCACAACTCAAAGGTGTGCAGGGTAGGTGGATTGGCCACGCTAAATTTCCCCTTAATTGGAAAAAAAAATAATTGGGTACTCTAAATTTATGAAAAACAACAAAAAAGGGAGCGCACTTGGTTTGTCGGTAAGGTTAGGCTTGACTTTCTGATCACTATTCTGCTTTTCCTCATAAGGAAATTGATGGGGGTGGGGTGGAGAGAGAGAGATTTGAGCAATCGTAAGCTTTTGCAAACACAGCCAAGATTGCTGAATAGAGTTTGTATTCTGGTTTACCCATGCAGAAATGCTTGGAAATCTTTATTCTGAGTATGCAGGGGTTAGGCTGGCTGAGGGCTCCTCAATGGAGCTTCTGTCTCCACTGCTCCTGCTTCTAAACCAGTATAACCCAACTCCGTGTATGTATACTTGTGTGTGATTGGATTCAGGCACTTGATTCTGTTTTTTTCCTGTCATGGAGGATTTTCTCTTTCTTATTTGTAGCCAAGCCATCGTTTTATGAAGTGATCGTTAAAGGTTTTGCTACAAGTATAGCAATGCTTACATATCCCTCTTGTCTTCTCTCCTGGAAGGATGTGGCTGGGGTAAAATTGCACTGACATCAAAACAACTTCAGCCCTGGCCATTCTTCACATGCAAACCAATAATTGGGCCGTCATGCTAATCAATCAAAGGGGTGCCATAGCCCTTTTGAGGCAAGGTATGCAGTTCCATACTTCCACTGGATGACCAAGGAAATGGGAGCCTTATCTGTTTTTCATTCTTCCCCCACTCCATCTTTGCCAGTGCTCAGGAGCTGAGATTTCTGAGGAAGCAGCCAGTTAACTCAACACAGCGGGGGCAACATACGAAAACGACAGACAGATAAACTCCAGCTGGTCCATCAAGCTGGTCATGTTCTCATGGTGGCCAGAGCATCATGCCTGCACACTTCCTCCCCTCTACCCCTGCAGCCTAGGTTCTCCAATTCAAGGTACACACTACAGGACCCAGCAAACCATTGCAGGAACTGATTGTCCCATTTGTGAGCTATCTTACATCTTGTGATGTCTCAGCAGCTAGTGACAGTGACCTGCTCCAATGCCGCTGTCTTGAGTTTGACACATGATCACAGGGATCTTTCTTGGAAGAGGAAGTTGCCTTTCCAAATGCAGAAATACTTGACCTCCTGCCAACCCATTGCTTTGCTGTTGCGATTGGTTTTAGTTGCCTTCTGTGTGGGGGAATTGCAGGTGTGTAACCACATGGAAGAGACTAATTGGGAACCACTTTGTACATAGAGATTGAACAATGCCAGCTGAGCCTTCGTGGTTCCTTTATTGGCAGTATTCTTCCCATCCCATTGCCCATCCCCAGAAGACTCTTCTGTTGCTTGGGCCACTGTTACCCAATTGGCAAAAGCACTCCAGTCCCTTGACGGTGATTAAATCACTCATAGGAAGGAATAACAAGCCAGAATCTCACATGATCCACACATCTGTAAAATAGCCATCCGGGCCAGGGGCTCAAGTAAGGTACTTTGCCCCCCAAGATCACTTCTAAATCCCAATTTCTCCTCTGCCTGACATTATTGAGCGCTTCAAGTACCAGGAACCAAGCCCGAGAATCTCTTAGAGTGGCTAGGTCGTCATTTACCAACAGAGGAACTGATCTGCCTTTTCTCCATCAATATCCAAAGCTTAGATACTTAGCCAACATCACAGGTGGTGTATAAATTAATAAAAATTAGAATCAGAAATGTTTGATACAATGACGGTGTTATAATTTTTTTAATGCAGTTTGTAATAGTTTAACGATTAATAAACATTTTGAAGAAATAAACTAAACTGTCTAATTCCTTCATTAAGAAGTCTTACAACACCAGGTTAAAGTCCAACAGGTTTGTATCAAACACCAGCTTTCGGAGCACTGCTCCTTCCTCAGGTGAATGAAGAGGTATGTTCCAGAAACATATATATATATATATATATAGATAAAGTCAAAATGCAAGACAGTGCTTTGAATGCGAGCATTTGCAGGTAATTAAGTCTTTACAGATCCAGAGATGGGTAACCCCAGGTTAAAGAGGTGTGAATTGGCTCAAGCCAGGACAGTTGGTAGGATTTTGCAAGCCCAGGCCAGATGGTGGGGGATGAATGTAATGTGACATGAATCCAAGGTCCCGGTTGAGGCCGTACTCATGTGTGCGGAACTTGGCTATAAGTTTCTGCTTGGCGATTTTGCGTTGTCGGGCGTCCTGAAGGCCGCCTTGGAGACCGCTTACCCGGAGATCAGAGGCTGAATGCCCTTGACAGCTGAAGTGCTCCCCAACTGGAAGGGAACATTCCTGCCTGCCGATTGTCGCACGATGTCCGTTCATCCGTTGTCGCAGCGTCTGCATGGTCTCACCAATGTACCATGCTTCCTGCAGTATTGAGATAGACAACGTTGGCCAAGTCGGACGAATATGTACCGCGTACTTGGCGGGTGGTGTTCTTGCGTGTAATGGTGGTACCCATGTTGATGATCTGGCACGTCTTGCAGAGATTGCCATGGCAGGGTTGTGTGGTGTCGTGGTCTCTGTTCTGAAGGCTGGGTAGTTTGCTGCAAACAATGGTTTCATAAAATTTACAGTGCAGAAGGAGGCCATTCGGCCCATCGAGTCTGCACCGGCTCTTGGAAAGAGCACCCTGCCCAAGGTTTGTTTGAGGTTGCGCGGTTGTTTGAAGGCAAGTAGTGGGGGTGTGGGGATGACCTTGGCAAGATGTTCATCTTCATCAATGACGTGTTGAAGGCTGCGAAGAAGATATCGTAGTTTCTCCGCTCCGGGGAAGTACTGGACGACGAAGGGTGCTCTGTCGGTTGTGTCCCGTGTTTGTCTTCAGAGGAGGCCAGTGTGGTTTTTTGCTGTGGCACTTTGGACCTTCAAACAAGCGCGCAACCTCAAACAATTTCCTGTTTCAAGGAGGAAAAACCCCAGCCGAACCAATGTTTCCTGATTGTTGCAGTTTTCCAATGCTGGCAACATCTTTGTTAATTTCCTCTGTACATTCTCTAGCGCAATTACAGCCTTTCTGTAGTGAGGTGACCAGAACTACACACTACTCAAGTTGTGGCCTAACTAATGTTTTATATATTTTTAGCATAATTTCCCTGCTCTTATATTCTATATCTCGCTAATAAAAGAAAGCACCCACATGCCTTCTTAATCACTTTATCGACCTGTCCAGCTATCTTCAGAGATCTGTGGACATTCACTCCAATGTTCCTCACTTCCTCTATACCCAAGTATTCTCCCATTTATTGTGGAATCCTTTACCTTGTTTGACCTCCCTAAATGCATCACCTCACACTTCTCCGGATTGAAGCCATTTGCCAGTTTTCTGCCCACCTGATCAGTCCATTGATAATTTCCTGCAACCTACAGATATCCTATTAAATAATGTCCTCAGGTTCTTCGACTCCGGGTTGAATTTAAAAGTAGTCTTTATTTGGTTTATTCTTTCCCCACCATTTAACAGTTGATATCACTTGACTAGGACACCATCCCTTAAGAGTGTTTTACACTGAGTAGCTTAAGATGCTTTTGCCTCATCACTCATCATCTTTTTTGTCATCTTATTGTTCAAAGCAATGTTTTGTTTTTTTAAATATATTTATTCAAATTTTCAACGATTTTCTTTTTTTCTACCAACACAGTACATTGTGCATCCTTGACACAATATTATAACAACACAAATAACAATGACCTATTTTATAAACAGTAAATGAATAAATAATAAATAACAAAAATGAAAACTAACCCTAATTGGCAACTGCCTTATCACAAGTAACACTCTCCAAAAATATAATTTAACAGTCCAATATATAATTATCTGTAGCAACGACCTATACATATTATACAGTATATATTAACAACCCTGAGAGTCCTTCTGGTTCCTCCTCCTCCTCCCCCCCCCCCCCCCCCCCCCCCCCGATCCTGGGCTGCTGCTGCTGCCTTATTTTTTCCATTCCGTCTATCTTTCTGCAAGGTATTCGACGAACGGTTGCCACCGCCTGGTGAACCCTTGAGCCGACCCCCTTAGAACGAACTTAATCCGCTCTAGCTTTATAAACCCTGCCATGTCATTTATCCAGGTCTCCACCCTCGGGGGCTTGGCTTCTTTCCACATTAGCAATATCCTGCGCCGGGCTACTAGGGACGCAAAGGCCAAAACATCGGCCTCTCTCACCTCCTGCACTCCCGGCTCTTGTGCAACCCCAAATATAGCCAACCCCCAGCTTGGTTCGACCCGGACCCCCACTACTTTTGAAAGCACCTTTGTCACCCCCATCCAAAACCCCTGTAGTGCCGGGCATGACCAAAACACATGGGTATGATTCGCTGGGCTTCTCGAGCACCTCGCACACCTATCCTCCACCCCAAAGAATTTACTGAGCCGTGCTCCAGTCATATGCGCCCTATGTAATACCTCAAACTGAATCAGGCTTAGCCTGGCACACGAGGACGACGAGTTTACCCTGCTTAGGGCATCTGCCCACAGCCCCTCCTCGATCTCCTCCCCCAGCTCTTCTTCCCATTTCCCTTTTAGTTCACCTACCATAGTCTCCCCTTCGTCCCTCTTTTCCCTATATATATATATATATATATATATCTGACACCTTACCATCCCCCACCCATGTCTTTGAGATCACTCTGTCCTGCACCTCTTGTGTCGGGAGCTGCGGGAATTCCCTCACCTGTTGCCTCGCAAAAGCCCTCAGTTGCATATACCTGAATGCATTCCCTTGGGGCAACCTATATTTCTCGGTCAGCGCTCCCAGACTCGCGAACTTCCCATCCACAAACAGATCTTTCAGTTGTGTTATTCCTGCTCTTTGCCACATTCCATATCCCCAATCCATTCCCCCCGGGGCAAACCTATGGTTGTTTCTTATCGGGGACCCCCCCCAAGGCTCCAGTCTTTCCCCTATGCCATCTCCACTGTCCCCAAATCTTCAGTGTAGCCACCACCACCGGGCTTGTGGTGTAGTTCCTCGGTGAGAACGGCAATGGGGCTGTCACCATAGCCTGTAGGCTAGTCCCCCTACAGGACGCCCTCCCTAATCTCTTCCACGCCGCTCCCTCCTCCTCTCCCATCCACTTACTCACCATTGAAATATTAGCGGCCCAATAATACTCACTTAGGCTCGGTAGTGCCAGCCCCCCCCCTATCCCTGCTACGCTGTAAGAATCCCTTCCTCACTCTCGGGGTCTTCCCGGCCCACACAAAACCCATGATGCTCTTTTCAATCCTTTTAAAAAAAGCCTTCGTGATCACCACCGGGAGGCACTGAAACACAAAGAGGAATCTCGGGAGGACCACCATCTTAACCGCCTGCACCCTCCCCGCCAGTGACAGGGATACCATATCCCATCTCTTGAAGTCCTCCTCTATTTGTTCCACCAATCGCGTTAAATTTAACCTATGCAATGTACCCCAATTCTTGGCTATCTGGATCCCCAAGTAACGAAAGTCCCTTGTTACCTTCCTCAGCAGAAAGTCCTCTATTTCTCTGCTCTGCTCCCCTGGATGCACCACAAACAACTCACTTTTCCCCATGTTCAGTTTATATCCTGAGAATTCTCCAAACTCCCGAAGTGTCCGCATTATCTCTGGCATCCCCTCCGCCGGGTCTGCCACATATAGTAACAAATCGTCCGCATACAAAGATACCCGGTGTTCTTCTCCTCCTCTAAGTACTCCCCTCCACTTCTTGGAACCCCTCAACGCTATCGCCAGGGGCTCAATCGCCAGTGCAAACAATAATGGGGACAGAGGGCATCCTTGCCTTGTCCCTCTATGGAGCCGAAAATATGCAGATCCCCGTCCATTCGTGACCACGCTCACCATCGGGGCCCTATACAACAGCTGCACCCATCTAACATACCCCTCTGCAAAACCAAATCTCCTCAACACCTCCCACAAATAATCCCACTCCACTCTATCAAATGCTTTCTCGGCATCCATCGCCACTACTATCTCCGTTTCCTCCTCTGGTGGGGGCATCATCATTACCCCTCACAGCCTCCGTATATTCGTGTTCAGCTGTCTCCCCTTCACAAACCCAGTTTGGTCCTCGTGGACCACCCCCGGGACACATTCCTCTATTCTCATTGCCATTACCTTGGCCAGGATCTTGGCATCTACATTTAGGAGGGAAATAGGTCTATCGGACCCGCATTGTAGCGGGTCCTTTTCCTTCTTTAAGAGAAGCGATATCGTTGCTTCAGACATAGTCGGGGGCAGTTGTCCCCTTTCCTTTGCCTCATTAAAGGTCCTCGTCAATACCGGGGCGAGCAAGTCCACATATTTTCTATAGAATTCGACTGGGAATCCATCCGGTCCCGGGGCCTTTCCCGCCTGCATGCTCCTAATTCCTTTCACCACTTCTTCTACCTCGATCTGTGCTCCCAGTCCCACCCTTTCCTTTTCTTCCACCTTGGGAAATTCCAGCCGATCCAAAAAGCCCATCATTCTCTCCCTCCCATCCGGGGGTTGAGCTTCATATAATTTTTTATAAAATGTCTTGAACACTCCATTCACTCTCTCCGCTCCCCGCTCCATCTCTCCTTCCTCATCCCTCACTCCCCCTATTTCCCTCGCTGCTCCCCTTTTCCTCAATTGGTGTGCCAGCAACCTGCTCGCCTTCTCCCCATATTCGTACTGTACACCCTGTGCCTTCCTCCATTGTGTCTCTGCAGTGCCCGTAGTCAGCAAGTCAAATTCTACATGTAGCCTTTGCCTTTCCCTGTACAGTCCCTCCTCCGGTGCTTCCGCATATTGTCTGTCCACCCTCAAAAGTTCTTGCAGCAACCGCTCCCGTTCCTTACTCTCCTGCTTCCCTTTATGTGCCCTTATTGATATCAGCTCCCCTCTAACCACCGCCTTCAGCGCCTCCCAGACCACTCCCACCTGGACCTCCCCATTATCATTGAGTTCCAAGTACTTTTCAATGCACCCCCTCACCCTTAGACACACACCCTCATCTGCCATGAGTCCCATGTCCATTCTCCAGGGTGGGCGCCCTCCTGTTTCCTCCCCTATCTCCAAGTCTACCCAGTGTGGAGCGTGATCCGAAATGGCTATAGCCGTATACTCCGTTCCCCTCACCTTCGGGATCAACGCCCTTCCCAGCACACAAAAGTCTATTCGCGAGTAGACTTTATGGACATAGGCGAAAAACGAGAACTCCTTACTCCTAGGTCTGCTAAATCTCCATGGGTCTACACCTCCCATCTGCTCCATAAAATCTTTAAGTACCTTGGCTGCTGCCGGCCTCCTTCCAGTCCTGGACTTCGACCGATTCAGCCCTGGTTCCAACACCGTATTAAAATCTCCCCTCATTATCAGCTTTCCCATCTCTAGGTCCGGAATGCGTCCTAGCATCCGCCTCATAAAATTGGCATCATCCCAGTTCGGGGCATATACGTTTACCAAAACCACCGTCTCCCCCTGTAGTTTGCCACTCACCATCACGTATCTGCCCCCGTTATCCGCCACTATAGTCTTTGCCTCGAACATTACCCGCTTCCCCACTAATATAGCCACCCCCCTATTTTTCGCATCTAGCCCCGAATGGAACACCTGCCCCACCCATCCTTTGCGTAGCCTAACCTGGTCTATCATTTTCAGGTGCGTTTCCTGTAACATAACCACATCTGCCTTAAGTTTCTTAAGGTGTGCGAGTACCCGTGCCCTCTTTATCGGCCCGTTCAGCCCTCTCACGTTCCACGTGATCAGCCGGGTTGGGGGGCTTCCTACCCCCCCCCCTTGTCGATTAGCCATCCCCTTTTTCCAGCTCCTCACCCGGTTCCCACGCAGCTGTATCTCCCCCAGGCGGTGCACCCCCGCCCATCCCCTCCCATACCAGCTCCCCCCTCTCCCCAGCAGCAGCAACCCAGTAATTCCCCCCTCCCACCCCCCCCGCTAGATCCCCCGCTAGCGTAATTACTCCCCCCATGTTGCTCCCAGAAGTCAGCAAACTCTGGCCAACCTCGGCTTCCCCCCGTGACCTCGGCTCGCACCGTGCGACGCCCCCTCCTTCCTGCTTCTCTATTCCCGCCATGATTATCATAGCGCGGGAACCAAGCCCGCGCTTCTCCCTTGGCCCCGCCCCCAATGGCCAACGCCCCATCTCCTCCACCTCCCCTCCTCCCCCCATCACCACCTGTGGAAAAGAGAAAAGTTACCACATCGCAGGATTAGTACATAAAACCCCTCTTTTCCCCCCTTTTTAACCCGCCTCTTCGCCCCCCACATTCGCCCCACCACTTTGTTCAAACGTTCTTTTTAATAACCCGCTCATTCCAGTTTTTCTTCCACAATAAAAGTCCACGCTTCATCCGCCGTCTCAAAGTAGTGGTGCCTCCCTCGATATGTGACCCACAGTTTTGCCGGTTGCAGCATTCCAAATTTTATCTTTTTATGAAGCACCGCCTTGGCCCGATTAAAGCTCGCCCTCCTTCTCGCCACCTCCGCACTTGATAAACACGGATCACCACGTTCTCCCATTTACTGCTCCGGGTTTTCTTTGCCCATCTAAGGACCATTTCTCTGTCCTTAAAACGGAGGAATCTCACCACTATGGCTCTGGGAATTTCTCCTGCTCTCGGTCCTCGCGCCATAACTCGGTATGCTCCCTCCACCTCCAACGGACCCGCCGGGGCCTCCGCTCCCATTAACGAGTGCAGCATCGTGCTCACATATGCCCCGACGTCCGCTCCCTCCACACCTTCAGGAAGACCAAGAATCCTCAGGTTGATGTGCCTCCTGCATCTCCGTCTTCACCACCAGGCCCTGTATGTCGTCCTCATTCTCGGCTGCCTTTGCCTTCACGACCCGAAGCTCCCGCTCCTGGGTCTTTTGTTCCTCCTTTAGCCCTTCGATCGCCTGTAGTATCGGGGCCAACAGCTCTTTCTTCATTTCCTTTTTGAGCTCTTCCACACAGCATTTCAAGAACTCTTGTTGTTCAGGGCCCCATGTTAAACTGCCACCTTCCGACGCCATCTTGGTTTTTGCTTGCCTTCCTTGCCGCTGTTCTAAAGGATCCACTGCAATCCGGCCACTTTCTCCTTTTTTCATCCGTATCCAGGGGGGATTCCCTTCTGGTTTACCGCACAGTGTTTTTAGCCGTCAAAATTGCCGTTGGGGCTCCTATCAAGAGCCCAAAAGTCCGTTTCACCGGGAGCTGCCGAAACGTGCGACTCAGCTGGTCATCGCCGCACCCGGAAGCTTTTTCAACGATTTTCAACAAAACACTCCAACCAGAAAAAAAAATAAAGCACAAAACCAGCAAAAATTATACGTGAGATTTCCAACAAAATACAATAATCCCCATTTAACAAATAAACACACCAGTAAGGAAAAACACCCACTCTAACCTAAACAAAACAGGAAAACCAAACGCTTCCCTCCACCCGCCCCCCTCCGCCCTGGATTGCTGCTGTTGACCTCCACCTAATGTTCCGCGAGAAAGTCCAGGAACGGTTGCCACCGCCTGGAGAACCCCTGCACAGACCCTCGCAAGGCAAACTTTATCCTTTTCAGCTTGATGAACCCTGCCATATCGTTAATCCAAGCTTCCACGCTTGGGGGCTTCACATCCCTCCACATTAGTAAGATCCTCCGCCGGGCTACCAGGGACACAAAGGCCAGCACACCGGCCTCTTTCGGCTCCTGCACTCCCGGCTCATCCGATACCCCAAATAATGCTATCCCCCAGCTCGGCTTGACTTGGGTGTTCACCACTTTAGACATAGTCCTCGCAAAGCCCCTCCAGAACCCCTCCAGCGCCGGGCATGTCCAGAACATGTGGGCGTGATTTGCTGGGCTCCCCGAGCACCTCACACACCTGTCCTCCACCCCAAAAAACCTACTTATCCTCGCCCCTGTCATATGCACCCTATGGACAACTTTGAACTGTATTAGGCTGAGCCTGGCACAAGAGGAGGAAGAATTAACCCTACTCAGTGCATCAGCCCACAGATCGTCATCCAGCTCTCCCCAGCTCCTCCTCCCACTTACCCTTTAACTCCTCCACCAAGGCCTCCTCCGCCTCCTGCAGTTCCTGATAGATCGCAGAGACCTTGCCTTCTCCAACCCATACACCCAAAATCACCCTGTCCTGAATCCTTCATGCTGGGAGCAGCGGAAATTCCCTCACATGCCGTCTCACAAACACCCTCACTTGCATGTACCGAAAAGCATTCCCGGGAGGTAACCCAAATTTCTCCTCTAGCGCCCGTAGGCTCGCAAACGTCCCATCGATGAATAGGTCCCCCATTCTTTTAATCCCAGCCCGATGCCAGCTCAGAAACCCCCCATCCATCCTACCCGGAACGAACCTGTGGTTCTCTCGTATAGAGGACCAGAAAAGGGCCCCCACATTGCCCGTATGTCGCTTCCACTGCCCCCAGATCTTCAGAGTCGCCGCCACCACCGGACTCGTGGCGTACCTTGTCGGCGGACGTGGCAACGGTGCCGTCACCAGCGCCCCCAGACTCAAACCCACACAAGACGCCACCTCTAACCTCTTCCACACCGCACCCTCTCCCTCTATTACCCACTTACGGATCATCGCCACATTAGCTGCCCAATAATAGCCATATAGATTTGGCAGTGCCAGCTCTCTTCCCCCCCCCCCCCCCCCGTCCCTGCTACGCTCCAAAAACATTCCCTCAGGGTCTTATTCGCCCATACGAATCCCATAATACTCCTGTTTATCCGTTTTAAAAAAGCCTTGGGGATTAGGATGGGCAGGCACTGGAACACAAACAGAAACCTCGAGAGGACCGTCATCTTGACCGCCTGCACCCTACCCGCCAGGGAGAGTGGCAGAATATCCCATCTCTTGAAGTCCTCCATCTGCTCCACCAACCGTGTCAATTTGAGCTTGTGCAGGGCCCCCCAGCTCCTAGCTACCTGGATCTCCAGGTATCGGAAGCTCCTCTCCGCCCTCTTCAGCGGTAGCTCGTCTATCCCCCTTCCCTGGTCTCCCGCATGCACCACAAAGAGCTCACTCTTCCCCACGTTGAGCTTCTAGCCCGAGAAGTCCCCAAACTCCCTAAGGATCCGCATAACCTCCGCCATCCCCTCCACTGGGTCTGCAACATATAACAGGTCATCAGGATATAACGACACCCGGTGTTCCACCCCCCCCGGACCAATCCCCTCCAGTTCCTAGACTCCCTCAGTGCCATGGCCAGCGGCTCAATTGCCAGTGCAAACAACAAGGGGAATAAGGGACACCCCTGCCTCGTCCCACGGTACAACCTAAAGTACTCCGACCTCCGCCGGTTCGTAGCCAAACTCGCCACTGGGGCCCTATATAACAGCCTGACCCATCTTATGAACCCTTCCCCGAACCCAAACCTCCCAAGCACTTCACAGAGATACTCCCACTCCACCCGATCAAAGGCCTTCTCCGCGTCCATAGTCGCCACTACCTCCACTTCCCCCTCCACCGAGGGCATCATGATCACATTTAAGAGGCTCCACACATTCGTGTTTAACTGCCTGTCCTTCACAAACCCCGTCTGCTCCTCATGGATCACCCGCGGGACACAGTCCTCAATCCTCGTAGCCAGCACCTTCGCCAACAACTTAGTGTCTACATTGAGGAGCGAAATCGGCCTATACGATCCACATTGCAATGGATCCTTATCCTGCTTCAAAATCAACAACATCAGCGCCTGGGACATTGTCGGGGGCAGGGTCCCCTCCTCCCTCGTCTCATTAAAAGTTCTCACCAGCAATGGGCCCAGCAGGTCCGCATACTTTCTGTAAAATTCAACCGGGAACCTGTCCGGTCCCGGGGCCTTCCCCGCCTGCATGCTCCCCAATCCTTTAAGCAGCTCCTCCAGCCCAATCGGCGCCCCCAAACCAGCCACCTGCTCCTCCTCCACCCTCGGGAACCTCAGTTGGTCCAAGAATCGCTGCATCCCCTCCCTCCCCTCTGGGGGCTCAGACCTATACAGGTCCCCATAGAAGTCCCTAAATACCTTGTTTATTCTCACCGCACTCCGCACCGTATTCCCCCCTCTATCTCTAATTCCACCAATCTCCCTCGCTGCCTCCCTCTTACGAAGCTGATGTGCCAGCATCCGGCTCACCGTCACCCCATACTCGTATACCGCCCCCTGCATTTTCCTCCACTGCACCTCTGCTTTTCCCGTGGTCAATAGATCAAATCCCATTTGGAGGTTTCGTCGCTCCCTAAGCAGCCCCTCCTCGGGGGCCTCTGCATAGCTCCTGTCCCCCACCAATCTCTCCCTCTCCCTATGGGCCCTAATGGAAATGAGCTCTCCCCTAACCACCGCCTTCAGAGCCTCCCAGACTACCCCCACCTGCACCTCCCCATTGTCGTTGGCCTCCATGTATCTTTGAATACACCCCCGGATCCGCCCGCACACCACCTCATCTGCCAACAGTCCCACATCGAGGTGCCACAACGGGCGCTGGTCCCTCTCCTCACCCAACTCTAGCTCCACCCAATGCGGGGCGTGATCCGAGATGGCTATAGCCGAATATTACGTTCCCTCCACTTTCGGGATTAGCGCCCTACTTATTATAAAGAAATCTATCCGGGAATAGGCTTTATGGACGTGGGAGAAAAAAGAAAACTCTGGCCACCGGCCTGGCAAACCACGGATCCACTCCCCCCATCTGGTCCATAAACCCCCTGAGCACCTTGGCCGCAGTCGGTCTCTTACCCGCCCTGGACCTGGAACGGTCCTGTGCTGGGCCCAGCACCGTGTTGAAGATCCCCCTCCCCCATTAGCAAGCTCCCTGCCTCCAGATCCGGGTTCCGACCCAGCATACATTTCATAAATCCGGCATCATCCCAATTCGGGGCATATACGTTCACCTATACCACCCGCACCCCCTGCAACCTACCACTCACCATCACGTATCGACCTCCATTATCCACCACAATATTCAGCGCCTCAAACGACACCCGCTTCTCCACCAGTATCGCAACCCCTCTATTCTTCGCATCCTGCCCCGAGTGAAAGACCTGCCCTACCCATCCCTTTCTCAGCCGAACCTGATCTGCCACCTTCTGATGTGTCTCCTGGGGCATAACCACGTCTGCCTTCAGTCCCTTTAAGTGCGCGAACACCCGGGCCCTCTTGACCGGCCCATTCAGGCCCCTCGCATTCCATGTTATCAGCCGGATCAGGAGGCTACTCGCCCCCCCCGCCCTTTTTTTAGGCCAGCCACGTGCCCGCGCCTCCCGCACCCTCCAGTCCCCCAGGCGGCGGACCCCCGCCCCGACTTCCTCTTCTACCTCCGGCTCCCCTTTGGCCAATACAGCAGCAACCCAGTTCCCCCCACCCCAGCCAGAACACCGTCCAGCCCTTTTGCTCCCCCCATTACACTCCCATAAGTCCGATGACTCCTGCTGACCCCGGCCACTCCCACCATTCCAACGACCCCCCAGTGTGGGAATCCCCCCACCTCCCCCTGTCAATTAATGTGCACTCTCCTCCAGCACCACCCTTCCCCCCCAGGCCCCGCCCGACCCTTCCTTAGCACGTGAAAAACCCACGCTTTCCATCCGAGCCGGCCCCACCCCCTATGTCGCAGCTCCTTTTTCTGCGACCTTGCCCCAGCTCCCCAACCCTGGGGACCTGCCCCTACAGTACCGGCATCCACACTCTCACTCAGCCCCCACATCATATCCACTCACCCCTTCCCATTTCCCCTCATACCAACCTGAAACCAGAAGAAGAACACCTCCAAAATACAATAAACACCCCCCTACAACAAACCCTCAGTTCGAGTCCAGCTTTTCAGTCTGAATAAAGGTCCACGCCTCATCTGGCATCTCAAAGTAGTGGTGACGGCCCTGAAACGTGACCCACAATCGCGCTGGCTGCAGCATTCCAAACTTCACCCCCATCCGATGGAGAACCGCCTTGGCCCGATTAAAACCAGCCCTCTTCTTGGCCACCTCCGCACTCCAGTCCTGGTAGACACGGATCTCCGTATTCTCCCACCTGCTGCTCCGTTCTTTCTTCGCCCATCTCAGGACACACTCTCTGTCCATAAAGCGGTGGAACCTCACCACTACAGCCCTTGGCGGCTCGTTGGCTTTAGGTCTCCTTGCCAGGACTCGATGAGCCCCATCCAGCTCCAGGGGCTTTGGGAAAGCTCCCGCGCCCATCAGCGTGTTGAGCATTGTAACTACATATGCCCCAGTGTCGGACCCCTCCACTCCTTCAGGGAGACCAAGAATCCGAAGATTCTTCCTCCTCTACCTGTTCTCCAGGTTCTCAAACTTCTCCTGCCACTTCTTGTGTAGCGCCTCGTGCACCTCCACCTTCACCGCCAGGCCCAAAATTTCGTCCTCGTTCTCTGAGGCCTTCTGCCGCACCTCTTGAATCGCCGCCCATGGGCCATCTGGGTCTCCACCAGCTTTTCGATCGACTCCTTCATTGGCACCAGCATTTCTGCTCTCAGCTCAGCAAAGCAGTTTTTAAGGAACTCTTGCTCCCGCGACCACTGCGCCCACGCTGCTTGATCTTCACCCGCCGCCATCTTGCTTTTCCTCCCCCGCTCTCTTCGCTGCTCCAAAACCACTTTTTTGATCGCTCCACTCCTGGTCCACTCCATACAGTGCTGGGGGAGAACCTTACTATCACCTTCCCACACTGGGAACTGTCGTACAAGTGCCGCTAGGGCTCCTCAAAAGGGCCCAAAAGTCCCGTTCTTGGCGGGAGCTGCCGACCGTGCGACCTACCTAGGCATAGCCGCAACCGGAAGTCCCGTTCAAAGCAATGTTGAGTGATCAATAAACCATGAGTATTTGAATCCCTGTAGAGACATCTTGTCACCTCTGCATTTAAAAGGAATCTGAAATCCATGTTCCCTCACTCCCACTTTTTTTTGCCAGTTTTTCTACTTGTATTTCCCTCTCTAAGGCAGACATTGGTGCATTGTGCTGCCTGTCCTTGAGCCTCCACGCTCGGTGGAACTGAAATTATTGTCTAGGATGGAGGGGAGGTGCTGATAAAGCTAGCCTAGTTTTTGAGCTATGTGCATTAACGACACCTGATCTTCCTTAATCCCTTTCCCATGTCAATGTCTTTTCACCTCGGTAAAGACTCAGTTATAAACAAGCACTTGATGGGGATATAAGGAAGTGGGATCATGTTCCCTGTAGGAGTTGCCTGCCTAAGCTCGGGTAAAAGGGACTGCGAGAATTCTCTCGGTGTGGAAGGGAAATTAATGAGTTGCCAACTTAGAAGCATGCTGGGAAATGCTTGACGATATAGTTTTAACACTGCTTTTGAACGAAAATAAGTAGGTCAGGTAACATAAACGAAATACTGCTTAATATTTTGATCTTGGCCTTATTATAGAACATCGAACTGTACAGCATAGTACAGGCCCTTCGACCCACGATGTTGTGCCGAACTAGTCTGAAACTAAGATCAAATCAACCTACTCCCAATCATTCTAGTGCACTCCATATGCCTATCCAATAACCGCTTGAAAGTTCCTATTTCATCTACTTACCACTTAGTAGCATCGATCCTGGGTCCCGCATTGCTAAGTAAGTAAAGTAGACTTTGGAATAACCACTATTTCAGGTTAAATTAAGTTACTTTATCATTATATTTTTTCTTTTGAAAGCTGCAATTACTGTCTTTACAGAAAGGAAAAAGATCTTGCTTCTGGATCCTTCTGGTTGGTTGAAGGGACCTTCAGGCCCAACTTGACAATCTTCTTTTTAACATCTGGTTTTCTTTAGATGTATTCGCTGGTTAGCTTGGTTGCTATGTCCTATCTTTCCCATGTACCGAGCTGTGAGAGCTGGCTCTGCTGGCTGTCTCTGAGCTGAATCTGAGCTGACTCTGCCTACTCTTTAAATTCTAGTCTTCCTTAGATGTATTAGCTGTTTTAGCTCGGCTGCTTTGCACTGTCCCTTTCCCATGGCCGAGCTGACTGTAATCTTCTCTGAGCTGCTTGTTCCTTCTCTGCTTCTCCCCTCTCTCTGAGTTCTGGTTCTGGTTCTCCCTTCTGTTCCCTTTCTTCGGGTTTATATATTTTTCTAACAGTTATTTAGTTTTTATGACTTTATTGTAAAGTAACTCTTATTTAACTTTGATTGTAAAAAGTATCTTTGATCTAAACTTTCTAATCCAACTAAGTATTCATTTTGACATGACCTCACCTCATAGATCTGATTACATTGTGTCCTTTGTGATATTCAAAAATGCTTTGACTTCAAGAGGTGTGAATTTTGGTTTGGTTCCTGTCATTTCTATAGTTTTATTTTCCAATTGTATCCTCAGCTCATAATTTTGACTTTGATTTTGGCTTTAATTATGTTTCTCGTAGACTGATAGTCTCCAGTTTTCTTTAATTTACCTGGTATTAGCAAATTTTCACACCTAGAATTGACACAAAATTCAACTGAACATCATCCTTCCCTTTTCCAGATGCTTACGAAGATAGTTATTTTCAATGAAGGTGTGAGCCATTGTTTTTGGCTTCATTCAAAATCCTGTTTGTCTTGTTTGCTAAGCCTGCTTGACCAAGGCTATCTGCATTTTACAATCCTACTCTTTGCAGCTGCTGTTAACCCTTTGTGGGATCTTTCCCTGTATCCTCTCATGTTTCTCTCAGACCAGATATTGCCAGACTTCCATGTTTCAAATGACACACCTTTCCATATTTTCAATAACAACCCGAGGAAAAAGTCGCTGAACGTCCACTCTGTCTATCTCTCTCACCATCTTATACAACTCAACTAAGTCACCTCTCATCCTCAAAGAAGAAAGAAAAGTACAGCACAGGACCAGGCCCTTCGGCCCTCCAATCCCGTGTCAACCATGCTGCCCGTCGAAACTAAAATCTTCTACACTTCCTGGGTCCGTATCCCTCTATTCCCATCCTATTCATGTATTTGTCAAGATGTCCCTTAAATCGTCCCTGCTTCCACCACCTCCTCCGGCAGTGAGTTCCAGGCACCCACTACCCTCTGTGCAAAAACACTTGCCTCTAAACCTTGACCCTCGCCCCTTAAACCTATGCCCCCTAGTAATTGACCCCTCTACCCTGGGGAAAAGCCTCTGACTATCCACTCTGTCTATGCCCCTCATAATTTTGTAGACCTCTATCAGGTCGTCCCTCAACCTCCGTCGTTCCAGTGACAACAAACCGAGTTTATTCAACCGCTCCTCATAGCTAATGCCCTCCATACCAGGCAACATCCTGGTAAATCTTTTCTGCACCCTCTCTAAAGCCTCCACATCCTTCTGGTAGTGTGGCGACTAGAATTGAACGCTATACTCCAAGTGTGGCCTAACTAAGGTTCTATACAGCTGCAACATGACTTGCCAATTCTTATACTCAATGCCCCATCCAATGAAGGCAAGCATGCCGTATGCCTTCTTGACTACCTTCTCCACCTATGTTGCCCCTTTCAGTGACCTGCGGACCTGTACACCTAGATCTCTCGTGACTTTCAATACCTGAGGGTTCTACCATTCACTGTATATTCCCTACTTGCATTAGACCTTCCAAAATGCATTACCTCACATTTGTCCGGATTAAACTCCATCTGCCATCTCTCCGCCCAAGTCTGCAAATGATCTAAACCCTGCTGTATCCTCTGACAGTCCTCATCGCTATCCGCAATTCCACCAATCTTTGTGTCGTCTGCAAACTTACTAATCAAACCAGTTACATTTTCCTCCAAATCATTTATATATACTATGAACAGCAAAGGTCCCAGCACTGATCCCTGCGGAACACCACTAATCACAGCCCTCCAATTAGAAAAGCACCCTTCCATTACTCTCTGCCTTCTATGACTTCACCTTTTGTACCAGTCTACCATGAGGGACCTTGTCAAAGGCCTGACTGAAGTCAATATAGACAACATCCACTGCCCAACCTGCATCACTCATCTTTGTGACCTCTTCGAAAAACTCTATAAAGTTAGTGAGACATGACCTCGCCTTCACAAAACCATGCTGCCTCTCACTAATACGTCCATTTGCTTCCAAATGGGAGTAGATCCTCTCTCGAAGAATTCTCTCCAGTAATTTCCCTACCACTGACGTAAGGCTCGCCAGCCTGTAGTTCCCTGGATGATCCTTGCTACCCTTCTTAAACAAAGGAACAACATTGGCTATTCTCCAGTCCTCCGGGACATCACCTGAAGACAGTGAGAATCCAAAGATTTCTGTCAAGGCCTCAGCAATTTCCTCTCTAGCCATCTTCAGTATTCTGGGGTAGATCACATCCGGCCCTGGGGACTTAATATTGTTCAAGATGCCCAACATCTCGTCTTTTTGGATCTCAATGTGACCCAGACTATCTACACGCCCTTCTCCAGACTCAACATCCACCATTTCCTTCTCTTTGGTGAATACTGATGCAAAGTATTCATTTAGTACCTCACCCATTTCCTCTGGCTCCACACATAGATTCCCTTGCCTATCCTTCAGTGGGCCAACCCTTTCCCTGGCTACCCTCTTGCTTTTTATGTACGTGTAAAAATCCTTGGGATTTTCCTTAACCCTATTTGCCAATGACTTTTCGTGATCCCTTCTAGCCCTCCTGACTCCTTGCTTAAATTCCTTCCTACTTTCCTTATATTCCACACAGGCTTTGTCTGTTCCCAGCCGTCTAGCCCAGACAAATGCCTCCTTTTTCTTTTTGACGAGGCCTACTCCAAGTACTAATTCAAGCTCTAAGTTCATCTGCCTTACCCGTAATACTTCTTGCATTAAAACATATGCACTTCAGGCCACCAGACCCGCTGTTTTCAGCAACATCTCACTGTCTGCTCTTCCTCAGAGCCATACTGGCCCTATTCCCTAGTTCTCCCTCAATGCTTTCACCTTCTGACCTATTGCTCCGGTACCCACCCCCCTTCCATACTAGTTTAAGCCCTCCCGTGTGACACTAGCAAACCTCCTCCTACGCTCCAATGAGAAAAGCCCTAGCTCCCTCAACCTTTCCTCATAAAACCTACCCTCCAATCCAGGCAGCATCCTGGTAAATCTCCTTTGCACCCTTTCCAATGCTTCCACATCCTTCCTATAATGAGGTGACCAGAACTGCACACAATACTCCAAATGTGGTCTAGCCAAGGTTTTGTACAGTTGCAGCATAACCTCACGGCTCTTAAACTCAATTCCCCTGTTAATAAATGCTAACACACTATAGCCTTTCTTCATGGCTCTATCCACTTGGGTGGTAACTTTCAGAGATCTATGGACATGAACACCGAGATCTCTCTGCTTCTCCACATTCTTCAGAAACCTGCCTTTAACCCTATAATCCGCATTCAAATTTGTCTGACCAAAACTTCACGCTTATCAGGGTTAAATTCCATCTGACACTTTTCAGCCCAGCTTTGCATCCTATCAATGTCTCTTTGCAGCCTACAACAGCCCTCCACTTTTTCCGCTACTCCATCAATCTTGGTGTCATCAGCAAATTTACTGACCCAACCTTCAACTCCATCATCCAAGTCATTGATAAAAATCACAAATAGCAGAGGACCCAGCACTGATCCCTGTGGTACACCGCTGGTGACTGGGCTCCAGGATGAAAATTTACCATCTACCACCACCCTCTGTCTTCTATATGATAGCCAGTTACTGATCCAATCGGCCAAATTTCCCTCTATGCCATGCCTCCTTACTTTCTGCATGAGCCAACCATGGGGCACCTTATCAAACGCCTTACTAAAATCCATGTATACGACATCAACTGCTCTACCTTCATCTATGTACTTAGTTACCTCCTCAAAGAATACAATCAAACTTGTGAGGCAAGACTTACCCCTCGCAAATCCAATGTGACTATCCTGGATTAATCTGTATCTTTCCAAATGATCATAAATCCTATCCCTCAGGACCCTTTCCAATAATTTACCTATGACCGAAGTGAGACTAACCGGCCTATAATTCCCAGGGTTATACCTATTCCCTTTTTTGAACAAGGGGACAACATTCGCCTCTCTCCAGTCTTCTGGCACTATTCCTGTAGACAGTGAGGACATAAAGATCAAAGCCAAAGGCTCTGCAATCTCATCCCTCGCCTCCCAAAGAATGCTAGGATATATCCCATCAGTCCCAGGGGACTTGGCTATCCTCAGGCTTCTCAAAATTTCTAACACACCTTCCTTCCGAACATCTACCTCCTCCAGCCTACCAGCCTGTGTCGTACTATCTTCCTCAACAACATGGCCCTTCTCCGTTGTGAAAACTGAAGAAAAGTATTCATTTAGGGCTTCTATATTTTCAGGCTCCATGCACACGTTCCCACTACTGTCCTTGACCGGTCCTAACTTTTTTTTTAAATAAACAATTTTAACGAGGTATTTTTGGTATTCCAAACAGCAACAGTATAAAAACAATGTACAAAGAACAATAAACATAGTGCAATCACCGACTCCCATCCTGCCAAGACCCGCCTAATTGACCCTCTATTCTAAGCAATCCAAATCCCCCACCTGCTGACACTTAATTCTCCGCGAAGAAGTCGATGAATGGTTGCCACCTCCGGGTGAACCCTAACAGTGACCCTCTCAAGGCGAACTTAATCTTTTCTAGGCCGAGAAAGCTCGCCATGTCAGTTAACCAGGTCTCCGACTTCGGGGGCTTTGGGTCCCTCCAAGCTAATAATATCCGTCTCCGGGCTACCAGGGAAGCAAAGGCCAGAACATCTGCCTCTTTCTCCTCCTGGATTCCCGGGTCTTCCGACGCCCCGAAAATCGCCACCTCTGGACTCATTGCCACCCTTGTTTTCAATACTCTGGACAAACCCCTGCCAATATCCCCTAAGTTTTGGACATGCCCGGAACATGTGGACATGGTTCGCTGGTCCTCCCGCACATTTTACACACCTGTCCTCTACCGCAAAGAATCTGCTCATCCGGGCCACTGTCACGTGGGCCCAGTGGACCACCTTGAATTGGATCAAGCTGAGCCTGGCGCACGTTGCAGCCGTGTTGACTCTGCTCAACGCGTCCGCCCATAAGCCATCCTCCATCTCACCACCAAGCCCCTCCTCCCACTTACGCTTCAGCTCCTCGGTCTGCGTCTCCTCCGCCCCCATGAGTTCTTTGTAGAGGTCCGAGATGCTCCCCTCTCCCACCCATCCCCTAGACACTACCCTATCCTGGATCCCCCTTAGTGGCAGGAGTGGGAAGAATGATACCTGCCTGCGCAGAAAGTCCCGCACCTGTAAATATCTGAATTCATTCCCTCTTGCCAACCCAAACTTCTCCAGTGCCCTCAAGCTAGGGAAGCTCCCCTCTAGAAACAAGTCCCCATCTTCTCAATTCCCGCCCTTCGCCATACTCAAAACCCCCATCCAAGCTCCCCGGGGCAAACCGGTGATTGTCACATATTGGGGACCAGACCGATGCTTCCACTGCTCCAACGTACCTCCTCCACTGACCCAGATCCTCAAGGCCGCCACCACCACGGGGCTGGTGGAGTATCTCACCGGCGGGAACGGCAGAGGTGCCGTTATCAACGCCCCCAGACTGGTGCCCCAACACGAAGCTGCCTCCATCCGCTCCCAAACCGATCCCGCCCCCACCACCCACTTCCTTATGGCTATGTTAGCCACCCAGTAATAGTTACTGAAATTCGGTAGGGCATGCTCCCCCTCCCCCTGATTCCACTCGAGCCTCACCTTCTTCACTCGCGGGGACTTACCCGCCCACACAAAGCCCAGGATGATTTTATTAACCCTCTTAAAAAAGGACCGCGGGATGAAAATTGGGAGACACTGAAATACGAACAAAAATCTCGGTAGGACCGTCATTTTGACCGTCTGCACTCTCCCAGCTAACGACAGCGGGAGCACACCACATCTCCGAAACTCGCCCCTCATCTGTTCAACCAACTGGGACAAGTTCAACTTGTGTAACCGGTCCCAGTCACGCACCACTTGTATCCCTAAGTACCTGAAACTGTCCCCCACTAACCTAAACGGCAGCTCCCTCAGCCGACCCGTCTGACCTCTTGCCTGGACTACAAACATCTCACTCTTTGTCATATTCAGTTTATACCCCAAAAACTGGCCAAATTCCCCCAAAATCGCCATAATTTCACCCATCCCTGCCGCTGGATCCGATACGTATAAGAGCAGGTCGTCTGCGTACAGCGAGACTCTATGTTCACCCCCCCAACCCCCACCCCCACCGAACCAGCCCCTTGAAGCTCTCAGAGCAATTGCCAGCAGCTCTATAGCTAACGCAAACAGCAGTGGTGAGAGGGGCATCCCTGTCTTGTCCCCCGGTACAGTCTAAAAAATTCCACGGTCATCCTATTCGTCTCTGGGGCCTGGTACAACAGCCTGACCCAAATCGTCCCAGCATCTCTCATAGATAGTCCTACTCCACCCAGTCAAACGCCTTTTCCGCATCTATGGCCACAACTACCTCAACCTCCCTGCTCTCCGGGGGCATCATAATCACATTGAGCAGCCTTCTTATATTGGCCACCGACTGCCTGCCCTTGACAAACCTCCAGATCCCCCTTCCCCCATATCCCCCCATATCCCCCCATATCCCCTTCCCCTTATCCCCTTTCTTCATATCCCCCTACCCCGCATATACCCCTTCCCCCATATCCCCACCTACCCCCATATCCCCCTTCCCCTAATCCCCCAAATCCCCCTTCCCCCACATCCCCCTTCCACCATATCCCCTCATATTCCCTCTTCCCCATCCCTCATCCCCCATATCCCCCCATTTCCCCTTCCCCATATCCCCCCTTCCCCCATATCCCCCTTCCCTATATCCCCCTTCCCCATATCCCCCTTCCCCATATCCCCCCATAACCCCCCTTCCCCATATGCCCCTTCACCCACATGCCCCCTTCCCCCATATCCCCCTTCCCCCATATCCCCCATATCCCTTTCCCCATATCCCCCTTCCCCATATCCCCTTCCCCCATATCCCCCATATCCCCTTCCTCATATCCCCCTTCCCCCATATCTCCTCATATCCCCCTTCCCCCATATCCCCCCATAACCCCCTTCCCCCATATCCCACCTCCCCATATCCCCCTTCCCCCATATACCCCATATCCCCTGCCCCATATCCCCCCTTTCCCCATCTCCCCCTTCCTCCAATCCCCCCTTCCCCCATATCCCCTTCCCCCATATACCCCATATCCCCTTCCCCATATCCACCTTCCCCCATATCCCCCCTTCCCCATATCCCCCCATATCCCCTTCCCCATATCCCCTTCCCCATATCCCCCCTTCCCCCATATGCCCCTTCACCCATATGCCCCCTTCCCCCATATCCCCTCTTCCCCATATACATTTCCCCATATCCCCTTCCCCCCATATCCCCCATATCCCCTTCCCCATATCCCCTTCCCCCATATCCCCCCACAACCCCCCTTCCCCCATATCCCGCTTCCCCATATACCCCATATCCCCCATATCCCCTTCCTCATATCCCCCTTCCCCCATACCCCCTCATATTCCCTCTTCCCCATCCCTCATCCCCCATATCCCCCCATTTCCCCTTCCCCATATCCCCCCATCCCCCATATCCCCCATATCCCCTCTTCCCCCATATCCCCTTCCCCACATTCCCCTTTCCCCATATGCACCCATATTCCCCCTTCCCCATATCCCTCCTTCCCCATATCCCCCTTCCCCCATATCCCCCCATATCCCCCTTACTCCATATCCCCCTTACCCCATATCCCCCCTTCCCCCATATCCCCCCTTCCCCCATATCCCCCTTCCCTATATCCCCCTTCCCCATATCCCCCTTCCCCATATCCCCCCATAACCCCCCTTCCCCATATGCCCCTTCACCCACATGCCCCCTTCCCCCATATCCCCCTTCCCCCATATCCCCCATATCCCTTTCCCCATATCCCCCTTCCCCATATCCCCTTCCCCCATATCCCCTTCCTCATATCCCCCTTCCCCCATATCTCCTCATATCCCCCTTCCCCCATATCCCCCCATAACCCCCTTCCCCCATATCCCACCTCCCCATATCCCCCTTCCCCCATATACCCCATATCCCCTGCCCCATATCCCCCCTTTCCCCATCTCCCCCTTCCTCCAATCCCCCCTTCCCCCATATCCCCTTCCCCCATATACCCCATATCCCCTTCCCCATATCCACCTTCCCCCATATCCCCCTTCCCCATATCCCCCCATATCCCCTTCCCCATATCCCCCTTCCCCATATCCCCCCTTCCCCCATATGCCCCTTCACCCATATGCCCCCTTCCCCCATATCCCCTCTTCCCCATATACATTTCCCCATATCCCCTTCCCCCCATATCCCCCATATCCCCTTCCCCATATCCCCTTCCCCATATCCCCCCTTCCCCCATATGCCCCTTCACCCATATGCCCCCTTCCCCCATATCCCCCCTTCCCCATATACATTTCCCCATATCCCCTTCCCCCCATATCCCCCATATCCCCTTCCCCATATCCCCTTCCCCCATATCCCCCCACAACCCCCCTTCCCCCATATCCCGCTTCCCCATATACCCCTTCCCCCATATCCCCCTTCCCCATATCCCCCCTTTCCCCCAATCCCCCTTCCCCCATATCCCCCTTCCCCCATATACCCCACATCCCACTTCCCCATATCCCCCCTTTCCCCCATATCCCCTTCCCTCATATCCCCCTTCCCCCATATCCCCCTTCCCCCATATACCCCATATCTCCCTTCCCCATATCCCCTTCCCCCATATCCCCCCTTCCCCCATATCCCTAAGTGGATATGGGGGAAGGGGTATATGGGGGAAGGGGGGACATGGGGGAAGGGGGGTATGGGGGAAGGGGGATATGGGGAAGGGGGATATGGGGAAAGGGGATATGAGGGAAGGTGATATGGGGAAGGAAGGATATGGGGAAGGGGGATATGGGGGAGGGGGATATGAGGGAGGGGTGATATGGGGGCAGGGGAATAGTGGATGGGGGGATATGGGGGAAGGGGGTATATGGGGAAGGGTGATATGGGGGAAGGGGGTATGGGGAAGGGGGGATATGGGGAAGGGGGAATATGGGAGAAGGTGGATATGGTTGAAGGAGGATATGGGGAAGAGGGGATATGGGTTAAGGGGGATATGGGGTAAGGGGAATATGTGGAAGGGGGATATGTAGAAGGGGGTAAGGTGGGATATGAGGGAAGGGGGGATGTGGGGGAAGGGGATATGGTGAAGGCGAGATATGGGGGGATATGGGGGAAGGGGGGATTTGGGCGAAGGGGTGATATGCAGGAAGGGGGATATTGGGGAAGGGGGAATGGGGGAAAGGTGGGCAGGCAGTGTGGGGTCATACTTGGTGCTGTGCGGCAGGCGGCCTTTTTGCCAGGTCTCGGGGGGGGAGGGGGGTTGGCGTCGATGGCGTGCACGTACGTGACGGATGACACTGTCACGAATGGCATCACGCCGCTAATAACCGATTCGGGGCCGGAGAATTCGCGACGTTTCGGGGGGCCCGATGCCGGAGTGATTCGCCCCATTTTTGGCGCCGGTTTTGGGCCATCGCGCCGATTCACGGAGAATCCCGCCCTACAGTCGTCAGGTCCACAATCATACATCATCGTTACTGAAGGCGGGCAAGTTCGAAGACGAAAGAGGAGAACTTTGTTGAAGATTCAGCAACCCTTTGTTGTCGAACCACAAGATGATATTGTTAGCAATCCAAGGACAACAGAACAAGAGATACCTCAGCATACAGAACCAGAACAAGGTGAAAATGCACAAAACCAAGAAAGACAGCAAGAATCTTCTTTCACGACAAATGAACATCAAGCAAACTCACAGATTCTACTGATGCTTAGAAGGTTGACAAAACACAGAAGAAAACCGGATAGATTGAACTAGTGATGAACTGCAAATATGTAAATAATGAACACATTATGCATATCATGTATATTGTATCATAACTGAAATAATGTATGTAAAACTGTACATTTCCAAAGGAAAGGGGATGTGATGATAAGCATAAGCAATCATGTATAAAGTATCATATGCAATGAGAAGACCTCCAACCAGCAGGTGGCAGCAGAGAACAACCACGAGCTCCCAAAGGATCTTGGTCCATTCGACACAGGACTAGCTAGAAAGCAGTATTTAAAAAAATAAATTTAGAGTACCCAATTCATTTTTTCCAATTAAGGGACAATTTAGCATGGCCAATCCACCTAGCCTGCACATTTTTGCGTTGTGGGAGTGAGACCCACGCAAACACGGGGAGAATGTGCAAACTCCACATGGACAGTGACCCAGAGCCGGGATCAAACCTGGGACCTCAGCGCCGTGAGGCAGCAGGGCTAATCCACTGCGCCACCGTGCTGCCCCAGACAGCAGTAGCATAGTATAGTTAGATCACAGCCTAGACACCACGTGTAGTTCAGATACAGTTAATATAGATATATGTCATTACTTTATTCCTCGAGTTAGTTCAGTAGAGTGTCGAACTCATTTATTAGTTTTATCATGACTTAATAAATTTGTTTGCTTTACATCAAAGACTCGTGTATTCTTCAAGATCATAGTAAAAAGCAGTAAAAACAGATATTATTTTAACCAAGTAATACAACATGCTACCAGGAGTAGCAATATAATACAACCTGGTACCAAGAGTGACTACTGAATCTACCTAGTAAAATTTAGTAAGTTCAGAGAGAAAGTTAGATAGCTATTCGGCAACAGAAGCATTGCCTTCAGAACAAAACTCGATGATTCCTGGCTCGATGGACAGAACACAAGCTCCTCAACACCTCCGGATCACCGGTAACCTTAATGTTAACTGGCGACTGTTTAGACAACAATTTCAACTGTATTGAGAAGCGTCTGATTTAACCAATGCGACAGATGCTCGTAAAATAGCTGTTACTAACTATGGCTGGTTCACACGTGATAGAGATTGACAATTCATTTAACTACACAGAAGGTCAAGACAAGACAAAGTATGAAACAATCCTTAAAAAAATTGATAGCCACTGTAAAGTGCAGTCAAATGAAACATTTGAGCACTACATCTTTACAAAGAGATTGCAAGAGAAAGAGGAATCCTTTAACAGCTTTGTTAGAGACCGCAAGCTGCTAGCACTATCCTGCAATTTTTTAATGCTGCATGATTCTAAGATTCGGGACCAATTTGTGTTTGGTTCAAATGATGAGCACCTCAGAAAAAAATTACAGAGAGAACAGGACTTAACATTAGAAATCACTATACCAAAATGCCTTGCTCACAAACAATCAAAGAATCATTACCTAGAGTATACATTTCTCGAAAATGGCGCAAACACTCACCACGAGGTGGAGGCAGTGTTGAAAGTGAAGAAGATGGATGTTTTGAATGGCAGCCACCTTGCGCGAGAGCACACAGAGCAGTACGCACATGCGCACATCCAGAAAGGTGCAAACCGGCAAAATACTTTGAAAAAAGAGCGCACTGGAAGAAAATCGATTTGTGCATGCGCAATCGGTGGTTACGCGTGACGTCACAGGCATCATGCCGTCAGAAGACTCACACCATGCCCACTTAAGCTATAAAACCCAAATGTTTTACCTCGAAAGGCAGAACAATGCCTGAACTTCAACAAGCAGATGAACATAACTTTCACAGCACCACAGAACAAGCCATTTGCAACATAAAAAGTGAAAAGCACATTAACAATTCCAAAACTAAAGAAGATGGTTTGTTAATTAAATGTGAAGAGCTCAATAACAAATCCGAAACCAAAGAAGATGTTTTGTTTATCAAAGAATACTACTCAGACATGGTTGAGTTTTTCGGATATGATGATCATAGCATCAGCAACACGGGTTGAACAGATTAATGCGACTCTACTCATGGTAGATGAATCCAATACCATGGTGCAATGGCAGATCGTTGATACATTGGATGACAGCAACTTGTCGAATGGCCAAGAAGAAAACGACGTCACTCAGAGAGTACTGACCGACTCCGTTGAGAGAGCACTGATCAATTCCACAGAGAGAACACTGCACAATTCCACAGAGAGAAAAGACTCCATAGAGAGAGCAATGAGAGACTCCACAGTGAGCTCGGTGACAGACACCAGAATGGAAGCAAGGAAAGACTCCAGAGCGACAACCATGCTTGAAGAAGACTGTGAAGGTCTATCCACCTTATTTAGAAGATTATGAAAGTCTACCCAGCTCATTTAATTAACAGTAAGAAGACAATGAAAGTCTAACCACTGTATGTGATAATAGTGACAGTATGATAAGAATCAACATACAAGATGTGCAAGATCACAGCGAGACTGACAGATCTCAGCTCGACTATACAGAAACGCTCAACAATCAAAGTAAAACTACTCAGGAGGCCAGTGAGACCGCATCAATTAAAACCTCATCTACTCTTGACAGCCTACAAGAAACTGAAATCTTGATGACGTTGACTCTGGAAGAGGAGCACCAAGAAATCAAAGATGAAGCAGATCTACCAGAAATGACTGAACTCACCAAGATCAGTGCAACATCAGATCATTCACATAAACCTCAAACCATAAAGCTCAATGAAACATCAGATAGCACAAAGGACACTGATACTGAAAAGTTTGACAATGACTCAAACTATCCGCCAGGAAAAGTCATTGAGCACAACAACAACAGCAAAAACAACAACAATTAAAACAACAACAGAAACAACAGCAACAACAACGAAACAATGACTGTACAACAAGGTACAACTCTACAACTACAGGACAGTGTTACAGAACAGTCCAAAACAATGGCAAGAGTACAAACGTAACATGGACATTGCACACACAAAACAAATGTCATGCCAATGAATTTCATGAATTCATATTTGCTCCAAGACAAAGAAGCAACATAATGTTTAAGGCAAATGACAAAAAGGATCAATACCACAAGCACAAGAAAAAGTCCACGTCAGACACCATAAGTGATTCAACCATTCGAATACCTGATGATGACTTGTTGGTACTTCAACACACCACAAATGAAGACTAAGGACAGTCTCGATGTGTGAATACTTCACAGTCAATTTGTGTAATCATTACTCATTTTGCTCTGTAAAAAGTCATACATATCATGTTCTTACCTCTGATATTATTTCCCATTTTTCATTGTTACCAAGTAAGAAATGTTAAAAAAAAAGGGGGATGTAATGATATGTAGACAGACATGTAACTAAAGCATTAATCACAACACGTAACTGTAACACTACCACTAGGGCATTACAAGATCCACTATATATACTAGCTTCCAAAGGATCTTGGTCACTTTCCACAGAGGAGTAGCTATACAGCAGTAGTATAGTATAGTTAGATCACAGCCTAGACACCACAGCCGGGATTCTCCGCTATCCGGCGGGGCGGGCCGTACTGGTGCCGAGCAGTGGCGTGAACCACTCCGGCGTCGGGCCGCCCGGGAGGTATGGAATCTTTCGCACCTTCAGGGGCTAGGCCGGCGGCGGCGGGGTTGGCGCCGCGCCAGCCGGCGCCATGTGTTCTGGTGTGATCCCAGCGCATGCGAAGGGGAGTTCTTCTCCGCGCCGACCATGGTGGACCATTACAGCGGCCGGCGCGGAGGGAAAGAGTACCCCCATGCCACAGCCTGCCTGCAGATCCCCCCCCCCCCAGGACCAGATCCCTCCAAGCCCCCCCCAAGGACTCCACAGGCCGCACACAGAGCCAGGTCCCGCCGGTAAGGACCTTGTTTGATTTGCGCCGGCGGGACTGGCCGAAAACGGGCGGCCACTTGGCCCATCGTGGAGCGGAGGATCGCCAGGGGGTGGGCGGGCCACTGCCAACGGCCCCTGACCGGCGCAACGCGATTCGCGCCCCTGCCGAAAAACCGGCAGCCAGCGTTGGGGCAGCAGGGCAGGATTCACGCCGCCCCCCCGCGATTCTCCGTCCCGGCTGGGGGTCGGAGAATCCCGCTCCTCGTGTAGTTCAGATACCGTTTATATAGATATTTCTCATTACTTTACTTATAGAGTTAGTTCAATAGAGTGTCAAACTCATTTATTAGTTTTATCGTTTCTTAATAAATTTGTTTGCTTTACTTCAAAGACTCGTGTATTCTTCAAGATCATCTGCAACCAGTAAAAACAGAAATAACTTTAACCAAGTAATACAACATGCTACCAGGATAGCAATATAATACAACACTGATCATGTTGAATAGTGGGGCAGGATCGAAGGACTGAATGGCCACCTCCTGCTCCTGTTTTATATGTTTACTTTGCAGACTATGAAGATGTCCACACAGAGTTGTTAAAGGTAAAAAAAGTTTGATTACAATAATTGTTATTTACACAGCACGAAGGATCGCAGCCGGGCCTCTCTTGTCGGTACCCAAACTGGCTGACTTTATACAGAAGATAACTATATAAGGTTTATGAGGGTGCTAGGCCTTTTCTCATTAGAGCGGAGAAGGATGAGGGGCGACTTGATAGAGGTTTATAAGATGATCAGGGGAATAGATAGAGTAGACAGTCAGAGACTTTTTCCCCAGGTGGAACACACCATTACAAGGGGACATAAATTTAAGGTGAAAGGTGGAAGATATAGGAGGGATATCAGAGGTAGGTTCTTTACCCAGAGAGTAGTGGGGGCATGGAATGCACTGCCTGTGGAAGTAGTTGAGTCGGAAACATTAGGGACCTTCAAGCAGCTGTTGGATAGGTACATGGATTACGGGAAAATTATATAGTGTAGATTTATTTGTTCTTAAGGGCAGCACGGTAGCATTGTGGATAGCACAATTGCTTCACAGATCCATGGTCCCAGGTTCGATTCCGGCTTGGGTCATTGTCTGTGCGGAGTCTGCACGTCCTCCCCGTGTCTGCGTGGGTTTCCTCCGGGTGCTCCGGTTTCCTCCCACAGTCCAAAGATGTGCGGGTTAGGTGAATTGGCCAATGATAAATTGCCCTTAATGTCCAAATTGCCCTTGGTGTTGGGTGAAGGTGTTGAGTTTGGGTAGGGTGCTCTTTCCAAGAGCTGGTGCAGACTCAAAGGGCCGAATGGCCTCCTTCTGCACTGTAAATTCAATGATAATCTATGATTAATCTAGGACAAAGGTTCGGCACAACATCGTGGGCCGAAGGGCCTGTTCTGTGCTGTATTTTCTATGTTTAGGGTTCCTGACCCCATTAATGGGGGAATGCATATTCAGTGAGGCTCATGTGGAGTTTAATCATTGCCATCTCGTAAATCCTGTGTGGGTTATGACAGTTTCTATTGTTATGGGTGAGGTGTTTTCAGAACCCCAAAATGTATCATGGAGCTCAACCAACCTCTCCCTTTAATGTATTTGTTGCTTTTCCTAGCACACGACTTTTCCCCTAGGTGTGGGATTACAATTATGGACACGTGGGTTTTTAAACACAAAACACTGTTTATTCCATGAACTCAACTTAACATCTTAAATAAACATTGGATCTCTGAACACCCCTTACTTCAAAGACAACTCAGAAAATATTGCGACAATAAATAACTCCTTAAAATGTTCCTTCAAACTTCCAAGAGACTTAACACCTTCAAACAGTATCACATCAGGTTAAAGGATATACATATTTTCTGTATAATGTCAGAGATATATTAGCTTGGTTGACTTCAGCTCCAGCAAAACAGCCAGGTACTTTTAAACTGCTCTCAGCAAAACCAGCCAGGCACTTTTCAAACTGCAAAACCAGCAAAACTAAACTGCAAAAATGGCTGAACTGAGCTGAGATCCACCCACTCTATGACATCACTGTTTTCCTAAAGGTACAAAGATCTTAAAGGCACTCTCGCATGACACCTCCCCTCAAGAAAAAAAAACCCATCAACTTCAAGATGGTTTCATTTTTGTACTTCCCATCCACTAAGAAATGCACACAGTAAATATACATTTTCATTTGAAGAAAACACACGCAAACAGGTATAATAATATAGTCCATTTTTCTTTGTTCTTCTTCCTCCAACCGAAATCCTTCTCGATTGATCACATTTGTGACAAAGCATCGGCTGTCACATTTTCCCGTCCTGCCACATGTACTATTTTTAAATGAAATGGCTGTAACAACAAATTCCAGTGAAATCGCCTTGCATTGTTATTCCGGAATCGCTCCAAAAACGTTAAAGGATTATGATCCGTATATATAATGCTGTCAGACGGATTGCTGGTCACATAAATGTGAAAATGTTGCAAAGCCAGCACCAAACTCAAAGTCTCCTTCTCAATCGTCGTATACTTTTTCTGGTGAGAATTCAATTTCTTTGAAAAATAACCAACAGGCCGCTCTAGCCCTTCGCCGTCGTCTTGTAGAAGCACCGCACCTACGCCCACATCGCTCGCATCAACAGCCACTTTGAAGGGTTTGGTATAATTTGGGATGACTAACACAGGAGCAGTGGTTAACACAGCCTTCAGGCCATCAAATGCCTGTTGACACTCCGCTGTCCACTGGAATTTGTTACGCTTCTTGAGCAAGTCCGTCAGTGGAGCGACCACACTGCTAAGGTTTGGTACAAATTTCCGGTAAAATTCACTCATACCAAGAAATCACATTATTTCCTGTCGTGTCGAGGGTATTGGAAACTCCCCAATAACTTTCGGTTTCACATCCCGTGGGGCCAGTTGACCCTGTCCGATTGTATGGCCAAGGAAAGTGACTTGGGCTTTTCCAAATTCACTTTTGGCTAAGTTTATCACCAAACCCGCCTCCTGAAGTCGATCGAATAACTCCCTCAGATGCTTCAAATGTTCTTTCCATGTCTGGCTGAAAACTACCAGATCGTCGATGTATACCGCACAATTGGGTAATCCTGAAACAACTGTATTAGTTAACCGTTGAAATGTTGCTGGGCGTTTTTCATGTCAAATGGCATAACTTTGAACTGGTATATACCATCTGGAGTCACAAAAGCTGAAATCTCCTTCGCCTTTTCAGATAAAGGTACTTGCCAGTAACCTTTCAGTAAATCCAATTTGGAAATAAAAGCGGATTGTCCCACTTTCTCAATGCAATCCTCCAAACGTGGGGTAGGATAAGAGTCCGTTCTTGTAACTGCATTCACCTTTCTATAGTCCACACACAACCGTTGGGTACCGTCTGGTTTAGGTACCATCACTATGGGTGAGCTCCATTGGCTGCAACCCACTTCAATTATGCCATTCTTCAGCATACTCTCAATCTCTCTGTTAACCTGTGCCAATTTTAAAGGATTAAGTCTATATGGATGTTGTTTGATAGGAACAGCATTTCCCACATCTACATCATGTATAGCCATTTTAGTACTTCCCAATTTATCTCTACAAACTTGCCCATGTGATATCATTAACTCTTTCAGGTCAGTTTGTTTTTCCTCTGGAAGGTAACTTAACAATTCATCCCAATTTTTAAGAACATCCTCATTTTCCAATTTAATCTGAGGTATGTCAAATTCACAGTCATCTGGATTTGGTTTGACACTTTGAGTTAGAATCATTAAAACCTCCTTTTTCTCTCCTTCCCTTTCAAAGTACCTTTTAAGCATATTCACATGACACACTCGGTGAGCCTTCTATCTGGTGTTTTTACCACATAATTCACTTCACTTAATTTCCTTTCAATCTGATACAGTCCACAAAACCTAGCTTTTAAAGGCTCCCTTACCACTGGTAACAACACTAAAACTTTATCCCCACTGGCAAAACTACGAACTTTGGGTTTCTTGTCCGCTACCCGTTTCATCACATTTTGTGCAACTTTCAAATGTTATCTAGCCAATTCACCTGCTCTATTTAATTGTTTCCTAAAATTTGACACGTAATCCAATAGTGTAATTTCCGATTTCTCACCCACCAACTTTTCCTTAATCAATTTAAGTGGTCCTCTGACCTCATGACCAAAAATTAGTTCAAAAGGACTATATTTGGTAGACTCATTAGGAGCATCCCTAATTGCAAACAATACAAATGGGATTCCTTTATTCCAATCCTTTGGGTAATCTTGACAATACGCCCTCAACATTGTCTTTAATGTCTGATGCCACCTTTCTAACGCTCCCTGCGATTCTGGATGGTACGCAGTTGATTTAAATTGTTTTATTCCCAAGCTATCCATAACTTCTTTGAATAACTTTGAAGTAAAATTTGATCCTTGATCCGATTGAATTTCTGTGGGTAGTCCATATCTAGTAAAGAATTTAAGTAACTCCTCCACAATCCTTTTAGCTGTAATATTACGTGCTGGAATGGCCTCTGGAAACCTAGTAGACACTTCCATTACAGTCAAAAGATATTGATTCCCACTTTTTGGTTTAGGAAGCGGTCCTACACAATCGATTAGGACCCTTGTAAAAGGTTCCTCAAATGCTGGAATGGGTATTAAAGGCGCTGGTTTTAACACTGCTTGAGGTTTCCCTATCACTTGACATGTGTGACATGATTGACAGAATTAAACTACATCTTTATGTAGTCCAGGCCAATAAAAATGTTTCTGGATTTTAGCTTGTGTTTTCCTTATTCCCAAATGACCTTTCACTGGTACCTCATGTGCAACTCGCAACACCTCCTTTCTATACCCTACCAGACTACTTGATGAACCTCTGCCCACTTTTCATCCGCCTGCATATGTACAGGTCTCCATTTTCTCATCAAGACATCATTTTTACGATAATAACACTCTGTATACTCTCAGATTCCTCTTCCGTATATGCTTTCTGATATATCCGCTTTATTTCTACATCTTTCTGTTGTAACTCCGCCAATTTTCCTGAACTAAAATTATCTGCCTCATCCTCCACCTGTTCTTGTTCTTTTTCAACCATCTGATCAAAAATCGTTTCTGATAATTGCACTTCAACTTCATCTTCACTCTTTGATTTCTCCTCTTGTCTTAACCTGTGACTTTACGACCTTGTTCCTACACAATCCAGAAAAATCCCAGGATATTCGTCCTTCAACCCTTCAGTTGACTTATTTTCCAATGGCTTATCAACCACAGTAGGCATCATTCCCACCTGCGATCCAGCTATATCATTACCCAAGATAAACTGTATTCCTGGACAAGATAGTTATGTATTACTCCTACTATCACTTCACCACTCCTCACTGGACTTTCCAACCTTACCTTATATAATGGAACGCTACTCCTCTCACCCTGAATTCCACATATCACCACCTTTTCTGGCAACATTCTTCCCAAACTGCATCATTCCTCATCTCTTACCATTAAAGATTGACTAGCCCCTGTATCTCTTAAAATTGTGACTTCTTTACCTGCTCCTCCTAATACACATGAGTAAACTTTACCCACACAAGTAAATTCTTTAAAGACATCTGGCACCCTCTTAACAATTACTTCTTGAACAGGCTGTACAATCGTTTGCACCTCCTTCGCTTCCCTTGGGCTTTCCTTTACCACTCTAACAAACCCCACTGTCTTATCCTGTTTTACCACATCAGCCTTCCCAGTGCTTTTCTTCAACCACCAACACTGTGACTTTACATGGCCTAGTTTATTACAGTGAAAACATCTGAAACTTTTCATCTCTTTTACACCCTCCTGGATTTCTTTTTTAATCTGAGGTACACTCTCTTTATTGTCTCCCATCAGATCACCTTTACCTTTACCACTTGAGTATTTCTCATGTCCCTAGTTTCTATCCCTTACCGACTGAAACTGATGTCGGAAACCAATCTTTGATTTATGAACTAATTCATAATCATCTGCCATCTCCGTTGCTAATCTCACAGTTTTAACCCTCTGTTCTTCCACATGAGTTCTCACTACATCAGGAATTGAATTTTTAAACTCCTCCAAAAGTTCAATTTCTCTGAGAGCTTCATACGTTTGGTCTATTTTCAAAGCCCTTATCCACCTATCAAACTTACTCTGTTTGAGCCTTTCAAACTCCATGTTTGACCAAATTCTTTCCTTAAATTTCTAAACCTTTGTCTGTAAGCTTCAGGCACTAGCTCATATGCACTTAAGATGGATTTCTTCACCTCCTCATACGTTCCAGATACCTCCTCCGGTAGTGATGCAAACACTTCACTAGCCCTACCTACCAGCTTTGTTTGAATCAGTAACACCCACATGTCCTGTGGCCATTTCATTTGTTTAGCTACATTCTCAAATGAAATGAAAAAGGCTTCCACTTCCTTCTCGTCAAACCTTGGCAATGCTTGGACATATTTAAAAACTTTCCCACCAAGCCTTCGACTATGACGCTCTTTCTCACTATCCTCATCACCATCATCCAACTGTATGTTTCCCTTTACGTCTGCCAATTTTAACTGATTGCCATGTTTCATGGCCATTTTCTGAAGTTCAAACTCCCTCTCTTTATCTTTTTCCCTGATCTGTATCTCCCTTTCTTTTTCTTTTTGTTCTGCTAGAGCTATTCTTTCTTTTCTCCTTTCTTCTCTCTCCTTTTCTTTTTCCTCTCTCTCTTTCTCTTTCTTTTTCCTCTCTCTCTCTCTTTGTCTTTCTTTTTCCTCTCACTCACTCTTGTATTCCAGCCGCTTTAATTCTTTCTCATGTTCCATTTGTTTAATTTGCAACTGAATTTTTGCCATTTCCAATGAGTCAAACTCTATCTCAGGCAACTTTAAATGCTTAACCACTGCCATAATTACCTCATCTTTTCGCATTTTATCAGGTAATGTTAACTGCAATGTTCCTGCCAAATCTGACAGTCTGCTTTTCGTTTCTGTCCGTAAAGTACTACGTGTAACATTCTCTACCCCCAAAAACCTCTGAGCCTCTGAAAGAACCATTGTTCACAACACTCTCCCCACTTAAACTAAAATACCATACCGGAAAAGCAACAATCCTTCACTGTCTTTAAGTTCACAAAAGCCAATCCAATAGATAGACTTTTATCCCCCTCGAGCCCCCAATTGTTATGGGCGAGGCGTTTTCAGAACCCCAAAATGTATCATGGAGCTCAACCAATCTCACCCTTTAATGGATTTGTGCTTTTCCAAGCACGCGGCTTGTTCCCCAGGTGTGATATTACAATTATGGACATGCGGGTTTTTAAACAGAAAACACTGTTTATTCCATGAACTCAACTTAACATCTTAACTAAACATTGGATCTCTTAACACCCCTTACTTCAAAGATAACTCAGAAAATATTGCAACAGTAAATAATTCCTTAAAATGTTCCTTCAAACTTCCAAGAGACTTAACACCTTTAAACAGTATCACATCAGGTTAAAGGATATATATTTTCTGTAGAATGGCAGAGATATATTAGCTTGGTTGACTTCAGCTCCAGCAAAACAGCCAGGCACTTTTAAACTGCTCTCAGCAAAACCAGCCAGGCACTTTTCAAACTGCAAAACCTGCAAAACTAAACAGCAAAAATGGCTAAACTGAGCTGAGCTCCACCCACTCTATGACATCACTGTTTTCTTAATGGTTGCTTAAACATCCAGTTCTTAAAGGCACTCTCGCATGACACTATATATGTTCATATTACCACTCTGACACGCTCACCTCCTGACAAATGCCTTCTTTCTCTACAAAAATGAAATACAGGATTACCCAGACCATCTGTGTAATAAACCTGTCTATGTTAAAAACTTGTCTGTGTTACAAACCCATCTGTGTTAAAAATCTATCTGTTATAAATCTGTCTGTGTTATAAATCTGTCTGCGCCATAACCCAGTCAGTGTTATAAACCTGTTTGTGTTAAAAATCTATCTGCGTTAAAAACCTGTCTGTGTTATAAACCTGTCTGTGTTAAAAACCTGCCTGTGTTATAAACCTGTCTGTGTTAAAAAACAATTAAGGAGCAATTTACTGTGGCCAATGCACCTAACCTGCACATCTTTGGGTTGTGGGGGTGAAACCCACGCAGACTTGGGGGAAATGTGCAAACTCCACACGGACAGGGACCCAGGGCTGGGATTCAAACCCGGATCCTCAGCGCCGTAGTCCCAGCTGTGTTATAAACCTGTCTGTGCTATACATGTGTCTGTGTTATAAAACTGTCTATGTTATTAAAAATATGTTATAAACTGTGTGTGTTAAAAACCTGTCTGTGGTGTAAACCTGTCTATGTTATAAACATGTCAGTGTTATAAACACATTTGTGCCTAAACCTGTCTCTGGTATAAATGTGTCTGCACTATCAACCTGTCTGTGCTATAAACCTCCCTGTTCTCTTAACCTGTCTGTGTTATAAATCTACATGTGATACAAAGCTGTCTGTGTTAAAACCTGTCTGTGTTAAAAACCTGCCTGTGTCATGAACATGTCTGTGTTAAAAACCTGTCTGTGCCATAAACCTGTCTGTTATAAATCTGGCTGTGCTATAAACCGGTCTGTGCTACCAACCTGTCTGTGTTATAAACATTTCTGTGTTATTAACCTCCCTGTGTTATAAACCTGTCTGTGTTATAAACATCTCTGCGTTATAAACCTGTAGGTGCTATAAATCTGTTTGTTCGATAAACCTGTTTGTATTATAAACACGTCTGTGTTATAAACACGTCTGTGTTAACAACCTGTCTGTGTTATAAACCTGCCTGTGTTATAAACCTTTTTTCTTAATACATTTAGTGTACCCAATTCATTTTTTCCAATTAAGGGTCAATTTAGCGTGGCCAGTCCACCTACCCTGCACATCTTTGGGTTGTGGGGGCGAAACCCACGCAAACATGAGGAGAATGTGCAAACTCCACATGGACAGTGAATCTCGGCCGGGATTGTACCTGGGATCTCGGCGCTGTGAGACAGCAGTGCTAACCACTGCACCACCGTGCTGCCCAATCTGTGTTATAAACCTGTCTTATTATACAATGTCTGTGCTATAAACCTGTCTGAGTTATAAACCTCTCTGTGTTATAAACATGTCTGTGATATAAATCTGTCTGTGTTATAAACCTGTCTGTATTCTAAACCTGTCTGTTCTCTAAACCTGCCTGTGTTATAAACCAGTCTGTGTGATAGAAACAAGAAACATAGAAGATTGGAACAGGCCAAGTCCCTTCCAACCTATTCCGTCATTCATTGTGATCATGGCTAATCATCAAATTCAATAGTGAATCCCGCTTTCCTCCCCTATGGGAATAGAGGGATACGGACCCAGGAAGTGTAGAAGATTGTAGTTTAGTCGGGCAGCATGGTCGGCACGGGCTTGGAGGGCCGAAGGGCCTGTCCCTGTGCTGTTCTTTTCTTTGTTCTTTGTTCTTTGTATCCTTTGATCAACTTCGCCCTATGTGCTATATTTAACTGCTTCTTGAAGACATGCAATGTTTTGGCCATAATTACTTTCTGTGGTAACATATTCCACAGGCTCACCACTCTCTGGGTGAAGAAATTTCTCCTCATCTCTGTCCTAAATGGTTTTCTAGTGTCCTCAGACTATGACCCCTGTTTCTGGACCATCGGGAACATTGTTCCTGCATCTACCCTGTCTAGTCCTGTTAGAATTTTATAGATTTCAATGAGAACCCCCTCTCATTCTTCTGAACTCCACCGAATACAATCCCATCCAATTCAATCTCTCCTCATACGTCAGTCCTGCCATCCCAGGAATCTGTCTGGTAAACATTTGCTGCACTCTCTCCAGAGCAAGAACATCCTTCCTCAGATAAGGAGACCAAAACTGCACAGGTGTGGCCTCACCAAGACCATGTATAATTGCAGCAAGACATTCCTGCTCCTGTACTCAAATCCTCTTTCAATGAAGGCCAGCATATCATTTGTCTTCTTTACCACCTGCTGTACCTGCATGCTTACCTTCAGCGAGGACACCCAGATTTCATTGCACATTCCCCTCTCCTAATTTATTTATTTATTTAAAAATATATATATTTTATTTCAAACATACACATCAACAAAATACACAGTCCATCAAAGCATAGTTAAGTTTGAACAGTTTTTCGCCTTTTAACCCCGCCCCCCCCACGATGAACAGCTCCTCATTAAAGCCATGAAAGGCCTCCACTGCAATTGAGATCCTCCTCTGACACCCTCAACTCGAACTTAACCTTCTCCAGTCAGAGAAAGTCGCACAAGTCCCCCAGCCAGGCTGCAACCCCCGGCGGCGTACCCAACCTCCAATTAAACAGGATACTTCGCTAGGCAATCCGAGAGGCAAAGGCCACTACATTGGCTTTCTTCCCCTCCAGCAGCTCCGGCAGCTCCGAAACCCCGAAGATCGCCACCATAGGGTTCGGCCTGACCTCAGCCCCCACTACCCTGCTTAACGTCCCAAACATCATGTGGTAGTCACCACTAAGTCGTATTACATGTATTACGGTAAGGCCGTATAGTAGAGGTACGTGGGTAAATCCCTGCCTGCTGGCTCCGCCCAGTAGGCGGCGTATAAAAGTGTGTGTTCGCCGGTGCTGCAGCCATTCTGGTTCCAGCTACAGGAGGCACCACATCTTTGCTCATAAAGCCTCGATTATTCCACTGCTCTTGTCTTTGTGGTAATTGATAGTGCATCACACCACCTCCCAAAAGCTCTCCAGCTTATAGCACCCCCAGAACATGTGAGCACGATTCGCCGGCCCCCGCCCACACTTCTCACATCCATCAATCACCCCCAGGGAGAACCCGCTCACCCTCGCCCGAGTCATGTGTACCCTGTGCACCACCATGAACTGAATCAAACTTGTCCTCGCGCTGGAGGAGGTTGAATTCACTCGTCACATCGCCTCACACCACAGTCCCCAATTTATTTCCCTTCCCAACTCCTCCTCCCACTTACATTTTATCCTTTCCACCTGTGCCTTGCCCTGCTATCCCAACCACCCATATATGTCCCCAATCCCATGTTGCTCCAACAACGTGTACTCGGTAACTGGGACAACGTCTGCCTTTTGCGGGAAGTCTGACACCTGCATGTACCTAAACTCACTACCCCTCAGCAGCTCAAACCTCTCCCACAGCTTTTCCAGTCCCACAAACTTCCCGTTCGAGAACATATCCCTAATCTGCTCCAGCCCCTCCTCCCTCAGCTTCCCATACATCCCATCCATCTCTCCCCCCGGTTTAAACCTGTGGTTCCCACACAGCAAACATACTTCACAACAATCAACTATACAGTCTGTACAAATTTTCCCCTTTTTCACCCCCCCTCACCCGCGACGAACAGCCCCTCAAACATGGTCACAAACACCCCCCACCTTTCCTCAACCTCCCCCTGAAGTAACACTGCTGCCTCACGGCGCCGATGTCCCAGGTTCGGTCCCGGTCCGTGTGGAGTTTGCACATTCTTCCCATGTTTGCACGGGTTTCACCCCCACAACCCAAAGATGTGCAGTGTAGGTGGATTGGTCACGCTAAAATTGCCGCTTAATTTGAAAAAATTAATTGGGTACTCTAAATTTACAAATAAAAGAAGAAAAAAACCCTTTGCTGAACCCCTTAACTCATACTTTATCTTGTATAATCGCAGGAAGTCATACAGGTCACCCAACCAAGCCGCTACCCCTGGTGGTGATGCCGACCGACACTCCAGCAAAATTCGCCGCCATGCAATCAGAGAGGTGAAGGCCATGACATTGGCCTTCCTCCTCTCCATGAGCTCCGGCTTCTCTGAAACCCCAAATATCGCCACCAAAGGGTTTGGGTCCACCTCCTCCTCGACTATCCTGGCTAATACCGCGAACACTCCCGCCTAGAATCTTCCCAATTTTTCACAACCCCAAAATATGTGCGTGTGATTCACTGGTCCCCGCCCACACCTGTCACACTCATCTGCTACCATCTGAACGAACCCTTGCCAGAGTCATATGCACCATGTGCACCACTTTAAACTGTATCAGGCTCATCCTTGCACAAGAGGAGGTCCCGTTTATCCTCTGCAGTGCCTCACCTCCACTATCTTGCTCATGAGACGGTCATGTTCCTCCCTCCTTTCCCGATCTGCATGAGCCTTAAATGAAATAATTTGCCCTGGACCACTGCCTTCAGTGCCTCCAAAAAATGGCCGCCGACATCTCCCCATTCCGATTCAACTTCACATACTCCTTAATCGCCGCCCGCACCTTATCACAAAAACCTCCATCCGCCAACAACCCCGAGTCAAACCTCCACCCCGGCCTCTGCTGTCGTCCTGATCCAAACCGAATCTCCAGCCAGTGAGGCACATGGTCCAAGATAAGTATCTCCACATACTCTGACCCCTCCACCCCAACCAAAATCTCCCGACTCACCACAAAGTAATCAATCCTCAAATACACCTTATAGAAATGAAAATCACTTATTGTCACAAGTAGGCTTCAAATGAAGTTACTGTGGAAAGCCCCTAGTCGCCACATTCCGGCCCCTGTTCGGGGAGGCTGGTACGGGAATTGAACCGTGCTGCTGGCCTGTTTGGTCTGCTTTAAAAGCCAGCGATTTAGCCCAGTGTGCTAAACCAGACATGTGAAAGGAAGGAATACTCCCTTCCCCCTGGGTTCTGAAAGCGCCATGGATCCACCATACCCATTCTCTCCATAAACCCCCCCAGTTCCCTTGCCATCCGTACCCTACCCATCGACCTGGGGCTCAACCCTTCCACCCTCGGCTCTAGGACGCGGTTAAAATCTCCTCCCATGATCAACTGGTGCGTGGCCAAATCCGGGATCGCTGCCAGCAACCCCTTCAAAAAACCCAGATCATCCCAATTTGGGGCATACACATTTACCAACACCATCGGTGCTCGTTCCAATACCTCACTCACAATCACATATCTCCCACCTGGATGCCTCACCTCCTTCGCACTCACAAATCCCATTTTTTTGCTCATTAAAATCGCCACTCCCCTCGATTTTGAATCAAACCCTGAGTGAAAAACCTGCCCGACCCACCCCATCCTAACCTGGTCCTTCACACGGAGGTGTGTCTCCTGCAGAAAGGCCATCCCCGCTTTCAGGCTCCTGAGGTGCGCGAACACCCGTGAACTTTTAACCGGCCCATTCAGTCCTTGGGAGTCCCATGTTACCAGCCTTACCAGAGGCTTATGCCTCCAATCCCCTCTACCGTCTGTCAGCTTCCCCATTTAACTCCCTCCCCTTTAATCCCACCCTATACCTAGCCCATCCCAGGTGGCTCCTTTCTCTGCCCATGACCATATCATCTCTCACCCCCGCCACGTCGCAACAACCCCCCCTTTCCCGCCTTCTCCAAAAGCAAACAAACAAATGTTAAACATAAACAGTCCCAGAAAACAGGAGGGGGATGGCGTGGGAACATCCATCCCCACATAAACTTTCCACCCCTTACAATCCAAACAATAAACAGCACACCCCTCTCAGAAAAAAAATCAACATTCCCCAATCCCTACCTCCACTTCAAACATGCTCCCGACCATTACAAAGTGCCAGCACACCAGTTCCCAAGCATTGTCCACTCAGTTCTCCCCCAGTTTATGCTCCTTAATGAAGTCTTCGGCCACTTCTGGGGTCTCAAAATAATACTCCCAGCCTCCGACCATCACCCATACTTTCGCCGGGTAGAGCACTCCAAATCTGATCTGCCGCTGGTACAGCACGCCTTGGCCTTGTTAAGGCTTGCCCATCACTTTGCCAACTCGGCGCCGATGTCCTGATAAATTCGGAACTTATTCCCCTCCCAGACGCAGGTACTTCCTGGCCCATTGCAGAATCTTCTCTTTCTATGCAAATTTATGGAGTCTCGCGATTCCCGCTCGCAGCGGCTCCCCAGCTCTAGGCTTCTGCCTCAGGGAACTATGCGCTTGGAGCCCTTCAGGTGCCTTATCTAACATCCCTTCTGCCATCAGCCCCGCCAGCATCTTCGAGACGTACCTCGTGGCACTCACACCTTCCACTCCTTCAGGCAGGCCCACTATTCGCAGGTTCTGCTTTCTCGAGGCATTCTCCTGCTCCTCCACCTTTGCCTTCAATGTTTTACAGAGGTGTCCTAGGAGCCCCACCTCCGCCTCCAGAGTCACCACACGATCGCTGTGGTCCGAGATCACTCCTTCAATCTCCCGAATCTGTGACCCCTGCACCTCCAAACACTTCTCCACTCATTCCAGAGAACCCTTCAGGGGGCCACCGCTTCTTCGATGGCCTTTGCGCGATCCTCCTGCATTTGTTCTCTCTGTTGCTGGAATTCAGCTTTAATAAAGGCCTAAAGGCAAGTGAAGCCTTCCAGCTTGCATCAGCCATTCCCTCGCCTGCATGTCTAAAGTGGCTGTTGCTGTTTCTGCAGCACAAGTCTGCTCCAACTTTTCAGCTAAACCTCTCACTGTTTTCTGCCTGGCCTGGTAACCAGCAGACATACCACTCCCGGGGGAAAGTATTCCTCCAACATTCACCTACGTCTTTTCATCAAAATTCCACCCTGTATTGGTAAAAATAACTCTTTTCTGTGACTGTAAGCAGGAGCTGCCCTGTATATGACCACTCACTCCATGGTCAACACCGGAAGTCAGATGACACAACACTTGGCATTGTAAATAGTGAACATGGTACCCAGGAGGAGAAAACGACAGGAGGACATAGACAGACTATTGTAATGGGTAGACAGATGGAAGATGCAATTTAATTTGGATAGATGCAAACTGATTGCAGTTTGGAGAAAACACCATGGGGATGCAAGAACAATTAAAATGATGGCGAGAAAGATCAGAGGAAGCAGGGAGTGCAGATTTACAAATTTTTTAAGTTGGCAAGACATGGTTAATGATATGGTTAGAGAACTGCACGGATGACTTGACTTTGTAAACAGGGTCTTGATGCCAGCTGAAGCTCAGGTGGTAGGACCTTCATCTGTGAATTGTAGCCATCTCAGATGGCCACCTGCAAAGGACCATGGGAATTATGGCCAACCCAGGACTCAGACACACTCAGAGCTTGTGTGTGTATTTGCAAACCAGATAGCTAGACGCGATCGAAACCCCCGCTCGTTTGCATTCGAATGGCCCATTTCCCCAGAACACAAGGACTGTACTCAGGTAACCGATACAGATACAGACTAATCGGCGCCCCTCCCTTTACTCAGGGAGCCCAAACAGCCAAGGTCAATGACAGCTCAGGACATGCCCAGCCATCAAGGCACGCGCCCCTTTATTGGCCAAAATCGAAGGCAGTGATAGAAATCTGTCGAATTATTGGGTCCAAAGCTAAGGACCGCCCCAAAGAGCGCGAAATTCCAGAGGGATAAATAGAGACACAGCCATGTGTTCCGTCTCTTTTGGCCCCGGCCTACGCTTTAAAACCAAGTGTAGCATTACGACCAGAAGACAAGTTCAAGACCAACGATCGCTACCAGATGGATGAGCCCAGCAGAAACAAAGCCATTTATTCTACCCAGCCACGCAAGATCCAAACAAAGGCCTTGTTCATCTGCAAAGAGCCGGTTGCCCTGAAGTTAAGTATAGGTTATTGTAGTTGTTAGGTGTAGTTTAACTTGTAGTGTTTTATGTTGCATGTCAAAGTAATCCTTGTGCATAAATAAACTATCTTTGAACTTGAACTGACTAACTGGTTGTTTGGTCTTTGATCGATATCCGGTAAAGCCTTGTGGTGGTATCATTTGATAACTGGCGACTCTGAAAAGCAATATTATCATTAATAACTGCCATATCTAGTTAATTTGGCAACATTATTGGTGCCGATTGGCAACATTATTGGTGACGCTGGTGGGATAGTATTCCACTCATTATTAATTAGCAACAGAATCCCAGGGCTTCAGGTTCATATCCCACTCCAGGCTTCAAGCACAAAAACTCAGAGTTGGCACTCCAATGCAGTAGTGAGGGAGTGCTGGGAATTCTGTGTTTTGGACGAGGCATTAAAGTATGGCTCCGTCCCTGAATGGGTGGATGGAAAATATCTAATGACACCACCTGGCGTCCTGGCCAATATTTATTGTTCAATCAACATCACAAAAGGCCGGTTATCTGGTCATCCGGTTATCCCACTGTTTGTGGGATCTTGCCGTGTGCCAATTGGCTGCTGCATTTCCTATGTTACAACAGTGACTACACTTCAAGAAGTATCTCAATGGAAGTAAAGTGCTTTGAGGGGTCCGGTGGTCAGGAGAAGCGTGCAAGGAATGCAAGTCTTTCTTTTCAATTCTCGCCTTTCTTTCTTTCAAGGGAGCCAAGCTAAATCTTTAAGCCTGGGATGGAATGTTGTTTACAATTCTGGAACGTTAGGGTGGATGGCAAGGCTTTGGAGAGGCTGCAAAGAATGTACACCAGGATGGAAACAGGGACGAGGAATGGAGCTGGGATCATTTGCTTGGAAATGTTAAGCGGAGACACAAGGGAGGAACTCAAAACTGTAAGGATTTGGATAGAACAAGTCAGTCGAAAGTTTTACCTCTGGGTCAGTAAGCAGAGGGCACAGATTTAAAATAATTTGCAAACGAACTCAAGCAGCAATGAGCAGGATTATTTCCACAATCTGCAGCATACTGTCTGAAAAGATGTTACAGTCAGATTCCACAGTAATGGCTTGCCTCCTTGCTGTAAGATTCCATGATCTTATAAACTGTTTTCTTTGGATATCCTGAAGGGGAATTTTTATTATGTAATAGTAATTACGCTGTCAATAATATTCACATGCAACAGTTTAGCTTGGGACAACTTGGCATGGTTAGTAACAGCCTCGCCTGCATCAATCAGACAAGCCTACAGAACTTGGAAGAGCTGATTAACAAGCGTTAGGCCCAAAGACCCAGCACAGTCCTCTTTACCAACATCTGGGGATGAGCGTCAAAAGTTGGGAAAGCTGCTGAACGAGCGAGCAAACAAACATCCTGACACATTCAGGGATTGAGGGCGGCACTGCGCCAGGGACTGGGCCTCGATTCTGACTTTGGGTGACTGCCTGTGTGGAGTCTGCACATTCCCTCTGTGTCTGAGTGGGTTTCCTCCCACTAAAGGTGTTCAAATAAGGCGGATCGGCTGTGCTAAATTCCCCTTAGTGTCCAAAAGGATAGATGGGATTACGGGGATAGGGCATGGGACTAGGTAGGGTGCTCTTTCAGAGGGTCAGTACAGACTAGATGGACCGAATGGCCTCCTTCTGCACTGTAGGAAGCCTATGATGCTATAATTATATCGACCAGCCAATATCCCAGACTCCTCCAGAATCGTCCTTGGTCATGTCCTGTCCCACTGGCAGGGCAGACCCATCTAGAGGTTGGGCAGGGTTTGTAGAGATAATAAAGAGACCCAACACCGTGGGTCAACAATGACTCTGGAGCTCAGAAGGTTGAACCAATCATCACCTACCGAGCACTGCCACTCTCTTCAGCTGGGCATCACCTGGATGAAGCTCTGAGAAGATTGAGGGCACAGAATGGACTGTGGGTGGGAAACCTCAATGTCCAACGCCATCAGTGAGTGAGCTGCCAAACTATGGATGTATCAAAGAGTGAGAAGACCAACGCGATGGTATAACCTAGCCTCCTGTCTATGGAACTTCCGCAAAAACTTTGGAAAGTAACTATTCTCTTTGTTCCTCCACTTTTCCCCCCACTACTGTCACCATCGCCCCCTCCCCCCCTGTCCCTGGCCGTTGAGATTGGTGCATAGGAAGGGGTTAACATTTACATTTCTGGCTGCATAATTCCCACCCAGTGACGCTGTATCTTCATTGACTTTGAAGTCGGCTGAGTGCTAAGGTTAAAGTTACAGACATAAAACTCTCCATTTCAACTCAGAAAGTTGCAGCAGATGATACCATTGACGCCGCAATGAGATTTTACTGGGAAATCGCACTACCTCCTACCAATTTGTGCATCTTCAGATTCAGGATCAGCTTGGCTGCCTCAGATTGGACCTTGGCTGAGTAGTGAGATGGGCAGCCTGGTGCAGGGGGAGTTGCAGCTACTGAGAGGACAATAACAGAGAGGGGAGCGGCAGGGCAGTTGAGGTCACAGGAGACAGTGGCTCAGATCTTCTGGTCTCTGAATGGTCAGAGGCCTGGGGCCCCTCAGATGTCCCAACAAGGAGTCTGGGAATTATCCAGAAAGTTTGAAATTTTAACGGGCAATTCTCCTGTTCCTCAGGAACCTCCGAAAACATCTCCACCTCTGAGACAGAGTCTCCAGGGCCGGAATTCTCTGGAACTTGGGATTCTCTGTTCCCACCGGCAGCACACTCCCGCCCAGAATTTCCTGGCAGCGTGGGTGGCTTCAATGCGAAATCCCATTGACAATCCCATGGGAAGCACGGTAACACAGTGGTTAGCACAGTTCCTTCACAGCTCCAGGGTCCCAGGTTCGATACCCCGCTGGGTCACTGTCTGGTCGGAGTCTGCACGTTCTCCCCATGTCTGCGTGGGTTTCCTCCGGGTGCTCCGGTTCCCTCCCACAGTTCAAAGATGTGCAGGTTAGGTGAATTGGCCATGATAAATTGCCCTTAGTGTCCAAAATGTTTAGCTGGGATTCCGGGGATAGGGTGGAGGTATGGGCTTAAATGGGGTGCCCTTTCCAAGGGCTGATGCAAACTCGCTGGGCCAAATGGCCTCCTTCTGCACAGTAAATTCTATGATTCTATGATTCTAAGCGGCGGGTAGAGAGAATCCCACCGCCAACGAATGGCCGCTGCCGAGAGACACGCGGCTGGGGGGCCGAAGAATCCAGCCCCAGATCTTCCCACTCAGTTACCTTGATAATTACCCAGGAATGTTAGACAGAGAAAAGCCATGCCTAACTCCTGAGTAACTATATAACTGACCCCACATTGTCCCGGCTGACCGCACCCTTGACTGTCTGTCCCCGCCTGATCCTCTGACCCCTGATCACCTGACTCCCCACCCTCTAATTCCCATCTGACCCTCCAATGTCTCCTGACACTCTGACTCCTCCCAACTCTCCCATTCCCCTCCTGACCCTCTGAGCCCCCTGAAACCCAAGCTGACCCAAGCTCACCGCCCTACCCACCCTGCTATGTGCCACTTTGGGAACCCTTTGCCTTGCCACCTATCACACTACCCAACCTGCTACCCTACCACCCTACCCAGCTTGCACCCTAGCCATCCTGCCACCTACCACCTTGCCACCCTACCCACCCTATACGCTTATACCCACTTACCACACTCACGCTCATTCAATAACTCACTAAAAAGTTATTTAAATTCCCCAAAGCTTTCCACTCTGTTAGCGACTGAAGACTTTCCAAAATACGCCAGCCAGTGCTGGAAGGAGGGGGCATGGCTTGGCTTCCCCCAGTGATCTTGGCCCATGAGGAAGCGTCCTGAGAACAGGTACACTTGACCTTTCTGAAGAGGCTTGGTTCGGATATCCAGAAATGTAAAACAACAGGAGCAGAGTCGCAATCCGACGGTTATTACTCCAGAAGATTTGTGCCACTCTCTGTGAAAGAGGCTGTACAGGACTCGGCTGACTCTCCCTCTCAAAGAGTCCCTCGTACTTCAGCAGGCTGACGTTGACATGCCAGGTGCAGCAGACATCTGCAGCCATGAAGAAAACTTGCTCCCTTCTGGACCCAATGGCCGCATGACACCAGTGACTGTCAAAAAGACCACGGGCCTCAGCTTTTATTTCTCTCGGGATCCTTCCAGGGCTCTGTCGAAGACAATTTGAAGATCGACTGTACATAAATGGAAAGACTGATGGGATGTCTGCTCGCATTAATGATTATGTCACCCTTGTATGTGATGACACTAATCTCTAGGTAATGTGCAGAGCGCTTAACGCGGATTCCCTCTCTTCTCCAAAAGGGGAAGGAACTGACCTCGCAGTGAGTAAAACGGTAATAGCTTCACCCAGTGAGTGTATTGCATTTGGTGACAATGACTCAATGATAGGCATCAACTTGCATCAGGGTCAGGGCAAAGGGTAGTGCTGGCAATACGAGGAAGGACATTGAAAGAGAAGGGTGGGTGCACTTGTAAAGTTAAGCGGATGTGAGGAATTTTATGATGGAGCAATCTTGAGAAGGTAAAGTGAGGGGGTAGCAGAGAGATGCACCAATCTGGATATTGGCGAATGTGGAACAGCTTCATTCTTTCATAGTTTGTGGATATCGCTGGCTGGGCCAGCATTTGTTGCTCATTCCTAATTGCCCTGGAGCCGATAGCCTTGTTAGGCCAATTCAGAGGGCAGTTAAGTGTCAGCCACATTGCTTTTGTTTTTAAAAAATATATATTTATTAAAGTTTTTAACACAATTTTTCTCCCTTACAAACAATAACCCCCCCCCGCCGTAACAAAAAAAAAAGAAATGAGAAATCGCGCGGAGCAAGATATATACATGGTAAAATGATATGTTACATAGCTTTGTACACTGGCTCTCTCCCGTACGTGCCAGTTTCCCCGACTCATCATGTTATCTCGTGCTCATCAACCCCGCCAGGCAGCTCCCCTCCCCCCACCCCCCCCCCTCCCCGGATGTCCCCACCCCCCCCCCACCCCCCCAGGTTGCTGCTGCTGCTGACCGACCTTCCTCTAACGCTCCGCGAGATAGTCTAGGAACGGTTGCCACCGCCTGTAGAACCCCTGCGCAGACCCTCTCAAGGCAAACTTGACCCTCTCCAACTTTATGAACCCAGCCATATCGTTTATCCAGGCCTCCATGCTGGGGGGCTTCGCCTCCTTCCACATTAGCAAGATCCTTCGCCGGGCTACTAGGGACGCAAAGGCCAGAATACCGGCCACTTTCGCCTCCTGCACTCCCGGTTCGTCCACTACTCCGAATATTGCTAGCCCCCAGCTTGGTGACCCGGACTTTCACCACCTGAGATATTGCTCCCGCCACTCCTCTCCAGAACCCCTCCAGTGCCGGGCATGACCAAAACATATGGACATGGTTTGCCGGGCTCCCTGAGCACCTTCCACACCTGTCCTCTACCCCAAAGAACCTGCTCGACCTCGCCCCCGTCAAGTGCGCTCTGTGGCCCACCTTAAATTGTATCAGGCTGAGCCTGGCACACGAGGAGGAGGAATTAACCCTACCAAGGGCCACAGCCCACAGACCTTCCTCGATCTCCTCCCCCAGCTCCTCCTCCCATTTACCCATCAACTCTTCTCCCAGCACTTCCCCCTCTTCTTTCATCTCCTGGTGTATTGCCGACACCTTGCCCTCCCCGACCCATGCACTGAGATCACCCTGTCTTGAATTTCTTGTGCCGGGAGCAACAGGAATTCCCTCACCTGTCGCCTCACAAAAGCCCTCACCTGCATATATCTAAAGGCATTTCCCGGGGGTAACTCAAACTTCTCCTCCAGTGCCCCTAGGCTCGCAAACGTTCCGTCAATGAACAGGTCCCCCATTCTTCTGATCCCCGCCCGATGCCAGCTCTGGAACCCCCCGTCCATCTTCCCCAGGACAAACCGATGGTTACCCCTGATCGGGGACCACACCGATGCTCCCATTGCACCCCTGTGCCGTCTCCACTGGCCCCAGATCCTTAGCGTTACCGCCACCACCGGGCTCGTGGTATACTTTGTCGGCGAGACGGTAGCGGTGCCGTCACCTACGCCCCCAGGATCGTTCCTTTGCAGGACGCCATCTCCATCCTCTTCCATGCCGCCCCCTCTCCCTCCATAACCCATTTGCGGATCATCGACACATTTGCTGCCCAGTAGTAGCTCCCCAGGTTTGGCAGCGCCAACCCGTCTCGGCCCCTACTGCGTTCCAGGAACCCTCTCCTGACCCTCGGGGTCTTATTCGCCCCGCCTGTAATACAAAGAGCTCACTCGTCCCTACATTGAGCTTATAGCCCGAAAACTCCCCAAACTCCCTTAGAGTCTGCATGACCTCCACCAACCCCTCCATTGGATCCGCCACGTATAGCAACAGGTCATCCGCATATAGCGACACCCGATGCTCTTCTCCCCCTCGGACCACCCCCCTCCATTTATTAGACTCCCTCAATGACATGGCCAATGGTTCGATCGCCAATGCGAACAACAGGGGGGACAGGGGGCACCCCTGCCTCGTCCCTCGGTACAGTCGAAAGTACTCCGACCTCCGCGGTTCGTCACTACACTCACCACCGGGGCTCTGTAAAGGAGCTTAACCCAACTGATAAACCCTCCCCCGAACCCAAACCTACGCAGCACCTCCCAGAGGTACTCCCACTCTACTCGGTCAAAGGCCTTCTCCGCGTCCATAGCTGCCACTATCTCCGCTTCTCCCTCCACTGATGGCATCATTATCACGTTTAAGAGCCGCCGCACATTGGTGTTTAGCTGCCCACCCTTTACAAATCCTATCTGGTCCTCGTGAATCACCCCGGGACACAGTCCTCGATCCTCGTGGCCAGCACTTTTGCCAGCAACTTTGCATCCACATTAAGGAGCGAGATCAGCCTGTACGATCCACATTGCAGTGGGTCCTTGTCCCGCTTTAGGATCAAAGAAATTGTCGCTTCCGACATTGTCGGAGGTAGGGCCCCTCCTCTCTTGCCTCATTAAAGTTCCTCACTAGTAGTGGGGCCAACAGGTCTACGTACTTCCTGTAGAACTCCACCGGGAACCCGTCCGGTCCCGGGGCCTTCCCCGCCTGCATGCTCCCCAAACCCTTGCTCAGCTCCTCCAACCCAATTGGTGCCCCCAGACCAGCCACCTCTTGCTCCTCCACCCTCGGGCATCTCAGTTGGTCTAGGAATCGTCTCATACCCTCTTCACCCGCTGGGGGCTGAGATCTGTACAGCTCTTCATAGAAGGCCTTAAATACCTCGTTTATTTTCGTCGCACTCCGAACCGTGGCTCCCCTTCCATCTTTGACTCCCCCTATTTCCCTCGCTGCCATCCTTTTACGGAGCTGGTGTGCCAGCATCCGACTAGCCTTTTCCCCATACTCATAGGTCGCCCCCTGCGCTTTCCTCCACTGTGTCTCCGCCTTCCCAGTGGTCAACAGGTCAAACTCCGTCTGGAGCCGTCGTCTTTCCCCAAGTAATCTTTCCTCCGGGGCCTCTGCGTATTTCCTGTCCACTCTCAAAATCTCTCCCACTAACCTCTCCCTTTCCATGCCCTCTGTCTTCTCCCTATGAGCCCTAATGGAGATTAGCTCTCCCCTGACCACCGCCTTCAACGCCTCCCATACCACCCCTACCCGCACCTCCCCATTGTCGTTGGCCTCCAAGTACCTTTCGATACACCCCCTCACCTTCCCACACACCACCTCGTCCTCCAGCAGTCCCACATCCAGCCGCCACAGCGGGCGTTGGTCCCTCTCCTCTCCCAGCTCCAGTTCCACCCAGTGCGGGGCATGGTCCGAAACGGCTATGGCCGAATACTCCGTCCCCTCCACCCTCGGGATGAGCGCCCTACCCAGAACAAAAAAATCTATCCGGGAGTAGGCTTTGTGTACGTGGGAAAAGAAAGAAAATTCCCAGGCCTGCGGCCTTGCAAACCGCCATGGGTCCACTCCCCCCATCTGATCCATAAACCCCCTAAGCACCTTGGCCGCCGCCGGCCTCTTTCCATTCCTTGATTTGGAGTGGTCCAGTGCTGGATCCAACACTGTATTGAAGTCCCCTCCCATTATCAGGCCTCCTTTCTCCAGGTCCGGAATGCGCCCCAACATGCGCTTCATGAATCCAGCATCATCCCAGTTCGGGGCGTATACGTTTACCAACACCACCCACGTCCCTTGCAGCCTACCGCTCACCATTACATATCGCCCTCCATTGTCCGCTACAATAGTCTTGGCCTCAAATGACACCCGCTTTCCCACTAATATTGCCACCCCTCTGTTCTTCGCGTCCAGTCCCGAGTGGAATACCTGTCCTACCCATCCCTTTCTTAACCTGACCTGGTCCGCCTCAGCCACATTGCTGTGGGTCTGGAATGATATGTAGGCCAAACCGGGTAAGAGCGACAGATTTGTTTCAATATGATAAACTTTCCAACCATGGCTTCATCAGGCAATACATTTAGTGTACTATTTGTAATATACAACCAGCTCCATTTCATTGGCCACCTGCAACATTTGGTTAGCGACAATCAAAAGACTTGAACCTCACCAGCACTGCAAACAACAATCCCGTGTATAAAAGGGACTATCTGAAATGAACAGGGATGCATTCTGTTGGTGGACGCTTCCTGGTTTCACTGACAAATTTAAAAATGACAAAACTTTCCAATAAATTAGCACCAACCAATTCACCTGCAATAGTGGTGCAATTTCTATCCAGAGAAGGGGATTATTTATTTTCAAAACTCCACTTAAGTTGCAATTTAGCATGGCCAATTTACCTCGTCGCACTCTTTTGGGTTAGAACATGAAACATAGAACATTACAGCGCAGTACAGGCCCTTTGGCCCTCGATGTTGCGCCGACCTGTGAAACCACTCTAAAGCCCATCTACACTATTCCCTTATCGTCCATATGTCTATCCAATGACCATTTGAATGCCCTTAGTGTTGGCGAGTCCACTACTGTTGCAGGCAGGCCATTCCACGCCTTTACTACTCTCTGAGTAAAGAACCTACCTCTGACATCTGTCTTATATCTATCTCCACTCAATTTAAAGCTATGTCCCCTTGTGCGAGACATCACCATCCGAGGAAAAAGGTTCTCACTGTCCACCCTATCCAATCCTCTGATCCTAACGACAACATGCTCATGTCCCTCCGCCTTTCCTCATAAGATCTTCCCTCCAAACCAGGCAACATTCTGGTAAATCTCCTCTGCACCCTTTCCAATGCTTCCACATCCTTCCTATAATGCAGCGACCAGAATTGCACGCAATACTCCAAATGCGGCCGCACCAGAGTTTTGTACGGCTGCAACATGACCTCATGGCTCCGAAACTCAATCCCTCTACCAATAAAAGCTAACACACCGTACGCCTTCTTAACAACCCTCTCAACCTGAGTGGCAACTTTCAGGGATCTATGTACATGGACACCGAGATCTCTCTGCTCATCCACACTGCCAAGAATCTTACCATTAGCCCAGTACTCTCTGTCTTCCTGTTATTCCTTCCAAAATAAATCACCTCACACTTTTCTGCATTAAACTCCATTTGCCACCTCTTAGCCCAGCGCTGCAGCTTATTTATGTCCCACTGTAACTTGTAACATCCTTCCGCACTGTCCACAACGTCACCGACTTTAGTGTCATCTGCAAATTTATTCACCCATCCTTCTACACCCTCCTCCAGGTCATTTATAAAACAGACATGGGGAATGTGCCAACTCCACACAGGCTGTGACCCAGGGCCGGGACTGAGCCTGGGTCCTCAGCGTCGAGAGGCAGCAGTGCTAACCACTGTGTCACCGTGCCACCCTGGACAGGAGATTATTATTAGCAGACAAAATGCATCTTACATTGAGTGATAAATGTCGTGTTATGCTTCTTGACGTAGCATAAGCTGCTTCCTTGATGTATACTCTGACAAAGAAAGGTTCAGACTTGGAGATAGCTTTAACACATTTATTGAACCGTTAACAATTCTCCTACTTGAGTTCGACTCTCTTGCTAATCTAACTATAGTAACTATAACTAACTAATCAGTCTGCTCTAATCCATGTGGTGGGAGTGATGCTTTCCTGATCTGCTCCTGTCTCTCTGAGTGTCGCCTATGGAAAGAGGAAGAGCATGTGTGCTGTGTCCTTTTATATGGGTTGGTGTAATGCCCTCCTGTGATCGTGTCCTATCTTGCTGACCTATTGGTTGAATGTCTGTGTGTCATGATGTCTCTGGTGCTCTCTCTAGTGTTTATTTAGTCTAAGTGTATTTACATTAACCCCTTGTGTATTTACAGTGATGTATATCACCACAATAAATATTCTAAATTGGAACTAACCACACTTATGAGCTGAAAATGCTGGAAATGCAGGTCAGGCAGCATCTGTGAGGAGCGAAACAGAATCAACACTTCAGGCCCATTGCACTTGTTCTGATGATGGGTCATTGACCTCTGTTTCCCACTGCACCAAATGCCACCTGATGTGCTGAGTATGAATGAAAATGAAAATGAAAATCACTTATTGTCACAAGTAGGCTTCAAATGAAGTTACTGTGTAAAGCCCCTAGTTGCCACATTCCGGCACCTGTTCGGGGAGGCTGGTACGGGAATTGAACCGCGCTGCTGGCCTGCCTTGGTCTGCTTTCAAAGCCAGCGATTTAGCCCAGTGTGCTAAACCAGCCCCGACACTTCCCATTTCTATTGGAGAAAAAAAAGCTTTTATAAAATAACCCCTTTCGCCAGCCCCCCAAAAAGCAGTCAGGTTCTTGTGAGCCTCTCATTCCCTTTCAGCAAGAACTCCAGCGGCAGCTGCCTGAGATCTGGTTTGGCTCAAGATTAAATTTGAACTTCCAAAACAATGTTAAGGTATAAAGAAACAAGGGCAGCATGGTGGCGCAGTGGTTAGCACTGCTTCCTCACGGCGCTGAGAACCCGGGTTCGATCCCGGCCCCGGGTCACTGTCTGTGTGCATTTTGCACATTCTCCCCGTGTCTGCGTGGGTCTCACCCCCACAACAACAAAAAGATGTGCAGGGTAGGTGAATTGGCCATGCTAAATTACCCCTTAATTTGGAAAAAAAAGAATTGGGTGCTCTAAAGTGTCCCTTGGTCGAAGGTTATTTTTGTGACTGGAAGCTCATGTCCAGTGGTTTACCACAGGGAATGATGCTCGGTCCACCCATAGGGCCTCAACTGCGGAGCTTGCTAAGATATCATCCCTCCTCACTGCAGTAATTGACTCCTTGGTCAATATTGCTTCACCACCTCCTCTTTTACAACCCCCCTCCTCCCCACCACCCCTCCCCATCTCGCCTGAAGACTTTATACTCCGGAATATTGAGGTGTCAGTCCTGCCCTTCCTCAACCTTGTCTCTGTGCTAGCAATAACATCATACCGCCATGTGTTAATCAACACCCTCAGTTCTTACCTTTAAGACTCATTGCAATAAAATAATTGCCACCCAGCCTTGCCATATTCCCTTGCGCTCTCTCCTGCACCATCTCTTCAGCCACTCATTAATCTGCGTTATCCTCCTATTCCTATACTCACTAGCACGTGGCACCGGGAGTAATCCAGAGATTACAACCTTTGAGGCCCTGGTTTTCAATCTACTACCCAGCTACATCTTGCTGCAGGACCTCATCCCTCTCTCTACCTCTGTCGTTGGTATCAATGTGAACCATGACCTCTGACTGTTCACTCTCTCCCTTCAGGATGCCTTGTAGCTGTTCAGTGGTATCCCTTACGCTGGCACCAGGGAGGCAACACACCATCCTGGAGTCATGTCTGCGGCTGCAGAAACGCCTGTGTGCACTCCTATTGAGTCTCCTACCATTATTGCTCTTCCACTATTATTCCTCCCCCTCTTGTGCAGCTGAGCCACCCACAGAGCCGCGAAACTGGCTCTGGCTGCATTTCCCAGAGGACCCGACAGTCTCGCCGTTTGCAACACAGAGAAACGGTTCTTGAGTGAGATGCACTCTGGGGCTTCCCGGACTACCGGCGAGCCCCCCTACTTCTGACTGGTGGTCACCCATTCCCTCTCTGACTGCCCTTCCACAATCTGCGAGGTGGCCATGTCCGGAAACGTGCTATCCCCGTAACTCTCAGCCTCGCGGACGCACTGCTGAGCCTCCAGGTCACTCTCCGAAACCCGGCTCTCAAGCTAGTCAAACCGATGGTGCTTCCTGCCAGTGTCTTCATCCAGACTACACAGAGCGTCTAGGAATTTCCCCATTCTGCAGGCCGAGCAAAGGACAGCACTGAGCGCCAGTCTTTCCTGTGGTTTGTGCAGGAAGCTGCTTAGACTTTTGGTTTTACAGCCTTATAATAGCACTGTTATCACACAATACCAGAAAAAAACTTCCACATTAAGAAATAAGCTAAATCTCTGCGAATAACATTTAAGTAATGAAGCAATTCTTTCCGTTCAATTCCTTCCCATCATTTAGTGTTCAAGTTGAGTCTGCGCTATTTTGGAAATTCAAGGCGATTTTCCGCCCATTCTGCACACTCAAACTGATAAATTCTTTTCAATATTTTCTCCCCAGCATTAGGCCTAAAAACGGGGTTTAGTTTTTTTTCCTGATGTGTGTGAGTTGAGGGGGGGTGTGTGTGTGGTGGGGGTGTTGTTACTAGTGTTGTGGGGGTTGTCATTATTGGGATAGGCGGTATCACTATTGGTGTGGAGAGGTTACTATTGGGGTGGGGAGGTGTCACTATTGGTGTGGAGAGGTTACTATTGGTGTGAAAGATGTCACTATTGGATGGGGGGTGTCACTGTTGGGTGGATGTGTCACTATTGGTGTGGGGGGTTTACTGTTGATGTGAGGGGGGTTTCGCTATTTCTGACCTATTGGTTGCACTGACGCAAAATGAGGTGGAGGCCGTGCGACTTACATGGACCTACTTCATCTGAAACACGGTAGAGTTAGTCCAAGGTTGTTCCAGCACTGCATCCTCTTCATCTGTGCTGCTTGCAGACCCCGCATGCAGCAGGCGGGTGAGGGGGAGGTTGAATGTTGGCCAAGACCTGGGCATTCAAAAGTTGGATGCAACACCGTGATCAACAACTTTCCATTTGAAAATGATTGCCATGTTTTACGTTGGTTGACATTAATTGTTGTGTTTTCTAGAATAATCCGCAGTTTTACCTAAAGCCTGAGAACCCCGATACCTGGTCGATATTGAAAAATTATTTACAGGATTAAAAGGGTTGATTTAAAATGTAACCCGTCAGGAAGTGTTTCTTATGCTTGATAACATGTAATGCCACTGGTGAGCCTGTAGGGTAGATCTCCCTGGAAGCGACCAATTAGAAAGCCGCATCAAGGAGCTTTGTCGTATCAGGAAGAGTACCCAGGCGTCAGAATCAGCGTGGCCCATAGATATGGCTGTCTGCTAGTTCTAGCAGCGCCTTGTTTCAATCAATCACAACCAACAACAATAAGAAGTCTTATTGTGAGGTAAAAAAAATCAAGCAGGTTTCACATGACATATATCTGACCTTGAAGGTGGGAACATTGTAGTTGCCAGAATCGGGAAACACGATTGGGCAGAGAATTGCGCGTCAGCCGAATATCGAGGACGACCCAATGGAATGCCATGCTCCAGTGCCTCAAATTCTATGCCACACGTACAGTAAACACCTTTGGCATTTCATTAACGGGCCCATCCCAGTATTCTCCGCGGCTCCCACACCGCTCCGCAGGAGGAATTACTGTTGACGAGGTTCAGTTGTCGATTTAAAATTCGGGAACAGGCGCAGTGGCTGCTGAGGGAGAGAGCGGAGGGAAGGCATGTTCCCAGAGGCGTGACCATTGGCTGCCGATCTGCTGCTGGCATGGCTGGCTGGAAGTGGGGGGGGGGGGGGGGGGGGGGGGGGGCATCTGTCAGGGCCGGGGGCAGGGCGGGATTTATAAAAAAAAAAAAATTATGGGATGTGTGGCATCGCTGGCTAGGCCAGCATTTATTGCCCATCCATAGTTGCCCTTCAGAAGGTGCTGGTGAGTTGCCTTCTTGAACCGGTGTAGTCCTTGATGTGTAGGTACACCTACTGTGCTGTTCGGGAGGCAGTTCCAGGATATTGCCCTGGCGACAGTGAAGGGGCAGCGATATATTTCCAAGTTAGGGTGGTGAGTGACTTGGAGGGGAACTTCCTGGTGGTGAGGCTCCCAGGTATCTGCTGCTCTTGTCCTTCCAGATGGTAGTGGCCCTGGGTTTGAAAGGTGCTGTCTAAGGAACCTTGGTGAGTTACTGCAGTGCATCTTGTAGATGGTACACACCTCTGCCACTGTTTGCCAGTGGAGGAGGATTTGAATGTTTGTGGAAGGGGGAGCAATCAAGCGGGCTGCTTTGTCCTGGATGGTGCCGATCTTGGAGTGTTTTTGGAGCTGCACTCATCCAGGCAAGTGGGGGGTATTCCATTACACTCCTGACTTGTGCCTTGTGAATGATGGACAGGCTTTGGGGGTGTCAGGAGGTGAGTTACTCATCGTAGGATTCTAGTCTTTGACCTGCCCTGGTAGCCACAGTATTAATATGGCTGGCCAGTTCAGTTTCGGATTAATGGTAACCCCCAGGATGTTGATTGTGGGGGATTCAGCGATGGTAATGCCATTGAATGTCCAAGAGTGATGGTTAGATCCTCTCTTGTTTGAAATGGTCATTGCCTTGCACTTGTGTGGCATGAATGATACTTGCCACTTGTCAGCCCAAGCCTAGATATTGTCCAAGTCTTGCTGCATTTGGACGTGAACTACTTCCTTATCTGAGGAGTCGCGAATGGTGCTGGTCATTGTGCAGTCATCTGCGATCATTCCCACTTCTGACCTTATGATGGAAGGGAGGTCATTGATGAAGCAGTTGAAGATGGTTGGGTCTAGGACACTTCCTTGAGGAACTTCTGCGGTGATGTCCAGGAGCTGAGATGATTGACCTCTAACCACCACAACCATCTTCTTTAGTGCCATGTATGACTACAACCAGTGGAGAGTTTCCCCCTGATTCCCATTAACTCCAGTTTAACTAAGACTCTTTGATGCCATACCCGGTCAAATGCTGCCTTGATATCAAAGGCAGTCACTCTGGACTTCCGGTTGCGGCTATCCCAAGGTAGGTCGCACATTCGACAGCTCCCGCCGGCAATTGTTCGACGGCTTCCAGTGCGGGAAGATGACAGCAAGGTCCCCCCGACATTATATGGATTGGACCAGGAGTGGAGCGGCTAAAAAAGTGATCCTGGTGCAGCGAAAAGCGCGAGGGAGGAAAAGCAAGATGGCGGCGGGTGGAGACCAAGCAGCGTGGGCGCAGTGGTCGCTGGAGCTACTTTCTTAAACGCTGCTTTGAGGAGCTGAAGACAGAAATGCAGGCGCCAATGAAGGCGGCGATTGAGAAGCTTGTGGAGACCCAGAAGGCCCAAGGGGCGGCGATCCGGGAGGTGCGGCAAAAACCTTCGGAGAACGAGGACGAGATCTTGGGCCTGGTGGTGAAGTTGGAGGCGCACGAGATGCTGCACAAGAGGTGGGCGGAAAAATTCGAGGACCTGGAGAATAGGTTGAGGAGGAAGAATCTTCGGATTCTGGGTCTCCCTGAAGAAGTGGAGGGGCCCGATGTCGGGGCATATATGAGCACGATGCTCAATTCGCTGATGGGCGTGGGAGCTTTCCCGAGGCCCCTGGAGCTGGATGGGGCTCATCGGGTCCTGGCAAGGAGACCCAAAGCCAACGAGCCGCCAAGGGCTGTAGTGGTGAGGTTCCACCACTTTATGGACAGAGTGTGTCCTGAGATGGGCCAAAAAAGAGCGGAGCAGCAGATGGGAGAACACGGAGATCCGAATTTATCAGGACTGGAGTGCGGAGGTGGCTAAGAAGAGGGCTGGTTTCAACTGGGCTAAGGCGGTGCTCCATCGGAAGGGGGTGAAGTTCGGGATGCTGCAGCCAGCGCGATTGTGGGTCACGTTCCAAGATCGGCACCACTATTTTTAAACGCCTGATGAGGCATGGAACTTTATCCAGACTGAAAAGTTGGACTCAAATTGAGGGTCTGTCGTGGGGGGATGTTTACTGTGTTTACCGCGTTTGGGGAATTTTCTTTTTGTTTGAGTGCTGGGTGGGGATGGGTGAATGGATTTGATGTGGGGGCTGTGGTAGAGTGTGGGCGTCGGTGTTGGAGGGGCAGGGCCCCACGGAGGAAGAGAGGGGGTGGAGGCCCGGGGATGGGGAGTTGGGATAAGGCCGCAAAAAGGAGCTGCGCCAGAGAGGGCTGCTGCATTGGCCAAAAGGGAGCTGGAAGTAGGAGAGGTGGTCGGGGCGGGGGTCTGCCGCCTGGAGGGTGTGGGAGGTGCGGGCACGTGGCTGGCCTAGAAAAGAAGATGGCTAGTTGGCGGGGTGCGAGTAGCCCCCCAATCCAGCTGATAACCTGGAATGTGAGGGGCCTGAACGGGCCGGTCAAGAGAGCCCGGGTGTTTGCGCACTTGAAGGGACTGAAGGCAGATGTGGTTATGCTCCAGGAGACACATCTGAAGGTGGCAGATCAGGTTAGGTTGAGAAAGGGATGGGTAGGGCAGGTCTTTCATTCAGGGCTGGATGCGAAGAACAGAGGGGTTGCAATACTGGTGGGGAAGCGGGTGTCTTTCGAAGCACTGAATATTGTAGCGGATAATGGAGGTCGATATGTGATGCTGAGTGGTAGGTTGCAGGGGGTGCGGGTGGTACTGGTAAACGTATATACCCCGAATTGGCATGATGCCGGATTTATGAAACACATGCTGGGTCGGATTCTGGATCTGGAGGTAGGAAGCTTGATAATGGGGGGGGGGGGACACTTCAACACGGTGCTGGGCCCAGCACTGGACCGTTCTAGGTCCAGGGCGGGTAAGAGGCCGGCTGCGGCCAAGGTGCTCAGGGGGTTTATGGACCAGATGGGGGAGTGGATCCATGGAGGTTTGCCAGGCCGCTGGCCAGGGAATTTTCCTTCTTTTCCCACGTCCACCGAGCCTACTTCCGGATAGATTTTTTCATTTTGAGTAGGGCACTAATCCCAAAAGTGGAGGGAATGGAATATTCGGCCATAGCCATCTCGGACCACACCCCGCATTGGGTGGAGCTAGAGTTGGGGGAGGAGAGGGACCAGCGCTCGCTGTGGCGCCTCGATGTGGGACTGTTGGCGGATGAGGGGGTGTGCGGGCGGGTGCGGGGGTGTATTGAAAGATATTTGGAGGCCAATGACAACGGGGATGTGCAGGTGGGGGTAGCCTGGGAGGTGTTGAAGGCGGTGGTCAGGGGAGAGCTAATCTCCATTAGGGTCCACAGGGAGAAGAGAGAGGGGAGGGAGAGGGAGAGGTGGGTGGGGGAGATTCTACGGGTAGACAGGAGGTATGCAGAGGCCCCCGAGGAGGGGCTACTTGGGGAACGACGGAACCTCCAGACGGAATTCGACCTGTTGACCACGAGGAAAGCAGAGGCACAGTGGAGGAAAGCGCAGGGGGCGATGTATGAGTATGGGGAGAAGGCGAGTCGGATGCTGGGACATCAGCTTCGTAAGAGGGGGGCAGCGAGGGAGATTGGTGGAGTTAAGGATAGATGGGGGGATACGATGCGGAATGCGGGGAGAATAAACAAGATATTTCGGGACTTCTATGGGGATATGTACAGGTCTGAGCCCCCAGCGGGGGAGGAGGGGATGCGACGATTCCTAGATCAGCTGAGGTTCCCGAAGGTGGAGGAGGAGGAGGTGGCTGGTTTGGGGGCGGCGATTGGGCTGGAGGAGCTGGTTAAACGATTGGGGAGCATGCAGGCTGGGAAGGCCCCGGGGCCGGATGGGTTCCCGGTTGAATTCTACAGGAAATACGTGGACCTGCTGGGCCCGTTGCTAGTGAGGACTTTTAATAAGGCGAGGGAGGGGGGGGCCTTGCCCCCGATAATGTCCAGGACACTGATTTCTTTGATCTTGAAGCGGGCCATGGTCTCGATACTGCAAGGTGTCCTCTTGCTGGTTGGAGGTCGCACACTATCCATCTATGATATTGCCCATAGGCATATCACCATATCAGCCTCTGGAGGGTCAGTCCCAACCCCGGTGAATCCAACACTGTTTTTCTTTGGAATTTCTCCACTCCCATGTGGCGCCGGTGCTAGCCCATTACCGCCTTCTGTTGCCCTTTGGAGCACCAGGCTGACCTCTGAGGCCCGCAATCCTCCTAACTGATCCTCAACAATATCCCTGATCTCAGTACCCATTTCCCCATTGAATCCCGATCATGGAATCCAAGGCCCTTGCTCCCTCAGACCACATGACCCAACCTGCTCACTTATCTGAAAATTGGGTTAGTAACCTGTTCTGGATCCAACTGCAGCACCATCGATATTTTGATGAGGTCTGAGGCACAACACCCAGAAGCCTCTTGGACCTCCCTATGCGAGTGTGGACTGGTAGCTCTGTGCACCAAGCCTCTGATGAAGCAAAATCTGCACGTTGAGCCTGACGCCACGGGCCTAGTCTGTATGCTCAAACCCAAGCTGATTAGTACTGTGTGCACCCAGACCATGGAAACAGGTCCTTTTCATCCACTTTATCCAGGCATCTCACAACCTTGCACACATTCTTCCCTCAGCCTCCTCTGTTCCAATGTTTCCTCATAGCCACAATTTTCCAGTCTTGGCAACATCCTTCTAATTCTCTTCTGTGCCCAGCTCTCCTCCTAACTAGCACCCACTCTGCCAAGTTCTGTGTCATCTGAAAGATTTAGAGTACCCAATTATTTTTCTCCCAATTAAGGGGCAACTTAGCGTGGCCAATCCACCTAACCAGCACATCTTTTAGTTGTGGGGGTGAAATCCACGCAGACACCGGAGATGAAAACTTCTTGATTATTCCCCCTCCATTTAACCCCAAGGCATTAATATATACCACAAAAAGCAGGGGGGCTGAATACTGAGCCCTGTGGAACCCCACTGGAAACAGCCATCTCGTCACAATAATAATAATAATAACAATCTTTATTATTGCCACGAGTCGGCGTACATTAACACCGCAATGAAGTTACTGTGAAAATCCCCTAGTCGCCACACTCCAGCGCCTGTTCGGGTACACAGAGGGAAAATTCAGAATGTCCAAGTCACCTAACAAGCACGTCTTTTGGGACTTGTGGGAGGAAACCGGAGCGCCCGGAGGTAACTCACACAGACACGGGAGAATGTGCACATTTCACACAGACAGTCACCCGAGTCTGCACAGTTCTCTCTGTTAACCCATTTGAGGCGGGGTGATAGGGGGCTGTTCTACTAAGGCGGATGTCATTTATTCGGACAATGTGCTGGAACTCTCCTCCAATGAACGCAGTGCCGTTGTCAGACACTATTACTTCAGGGAGGCCATGTGTAGTAAAAGTCCACTGCTAGGCCTCTATTGTGGCTGCAAAGGTTGTTGTCTGCTGGGTGGAGGTTGGTTGTGGTTGGCAACATTTGCTGACTCTGGCAGGAGTCGCTCTGGCACATCATCTGTTCCACATCCTTATCCACGCCGGGCCACAAAATATAGCTTCTCGCTAGCATTTTCATTTTCATTCGGCCTGGAAGGGCAATCTGCAATTCCTGCAACAGTGGTTCTCTTGCAGAGGGTGGTACCATCACTCAGGAGCCCCAGAGTATGGACTCCATCCTCGCAACTGAGTCCACCTTTGTGAGTGAGGTCAGGCCTTAACTGGTCAGATTTATCATGGTGCCACCCGGTTAAGATCATGAGTCTCACTTTGGACAGGACTGGGTCAGGTTGGGTCCAGTTCTTTATGTGACCTGACGATACAGGAAAAGTGTGAAGAATGTTTAGCGCCAGGACGGTTTCCTGAGGCACCGGTGGTGGTGCAGGTTCTTTGGAAGTGGGAGCCGACTCAGCACATTTTTGTTTGACATTTTTGTGTCTGGTATATGCTGGAAGATGTAATCGTAGGGTGCCAGCATATAAGCCCACCGTTGTATCCTGTTGGAGGCAATTGGAAGTATCGGCTCCTCACGGAGGAGCCTCAACAAAGGCTTGTGGTCCCTTAGACATACTGGTGAAATTTCTTGATACAGTAGATTACGGCAAAGCTTTTTTTCTCAATCTGTTCATATTTTCGCTCAGCGTTGAAAAGATTTCTGGAGGCGAAGGCGATTGGCCTCTCTGAGGCATCCTCTGTAATAAGGGACAGGAACACCCCATTCCATATGGTGTTGCATCGCAAGTTGAGATGATTGGCTTACCCGGGTCAAAGTGAACCACTAGACTTGATGACTGTCAGGCCTGCTTGATGTGCTGGAAGGCCTGTTCCTGTGTTTGCTTCCAATGTCAGCACTGGTGTTTTATTAAGAGCAGGTGTAGTGATGCTAACGTCATTGCTAGGCCGGGGATAAAACGACCATAATAGTTTACCATCCCCGGGAAGGACTTTAATTCTGCCATGTTCTCAGGTGCTGGGACTTCTCTTATGGCCCTCAACTTGTCTTCAAGTGGGTGCAGGCTTTGAGTCCACTTTGAACCCTAGTTAAGCGACCTCAGTAGCTTGAAAAGGGCATTTCCCACCCTTCAGGCAGATTCCTGCATCTCTAAATCTCAGCACTCTTCTGGGCTTGCTAGGTGCTCTTGATGTGGTGTTCCTGTTACTAGAACGTCATCCAGGTAGACCACAACCTTCAGGATACCCAGAAACATATTCTCCATTGTGTATTGGAATATAGCACAGGCCAAGGAGGTGCCAAAGGGTAATCTGGTGTACTGGAACAGACCTTTATGTGTATTAATGGTCACAAACTTTTGAGAATCTTGACCTAGTTCTAACTGCAAATAAGCATGACTGAGGTCGGGTTCAGTGTATGGGAGGCCCCCCGTCAACTTCACATAAAGGTCTTCAATTCATGGAATTGGCTGTTTGCCTGTTTGGGTTGCCTGGTTTATCGTAAGCTTCTACTTTCTGCATATTCTAACTGAACGATAAGGGTTTAGCAGAGGGTGATGGGGGCTGCCCATTTAGAAAACTGCATGGATCCGACAATTCCAAATTCTTCCAGGTATTTAAGTTTGGCTTCTGATTTTTGGTGCAAGGCCTCAGGAATGGGTCTCACTCTGAAGAACTTCGGTGTAGCATCAGGGTTGATGTAAATCTTGGTCTTTACACCCCTTATTCGACAAAACTCGCTCTGGAATACGTCTTTATATTTATATAAGGGGCGTGATTGTAAGGCCAGGCTGTGCCCGAAAAGCAGCTCGTTGTGCTGCAGTGTGGCCGATAGGAGCTGGGAGACCCTCTCCCGGGATCTACCCGGCTCACGACACCTCGTGAGATCTAATGTGATCTCGTGAGATGTTGCGATGTAAATCCAGTTTTAGCATATCTGCATATTAAAGCGCAACAGCTAGTCTCACTTTAGTGTGCAGATTCATGAGGTACTCAATGTGTGGGATCTATATCCTTTGTCTAGTAGATCTTGGGTGAGTGCTGTTTAGTACTGGGGCTGGATTCTCTGTTTTGGAGACTAAGTCCCTAGGCCGGTGTGAAAACGGTGGTCTTTTATGCCAGGAAAACTGGTGTCAAAAGGCCACTGATTCCCCGTTTTGCTGGGGGATAGCAGGGAAGCAGTGTAGAGCTTGCAGCTCTAGCTGCCGATATGACCCCCAGCACGTCTGGTTCAGAGGCCATGCAAGGCGGTGGCCTGCAGTGGCTGCGCCGTGCTCCATGGTGGATTCAGCCTGTAGACCTGGGCCGCCAAAGTAGTGCCCCTCATTGGCCGCTCATGTGCCCCAGACTGCCTGTGCACATAGCCCCCAGCCCTGAATGAAGCCCCCCTGCCCACGGATCGGCCCTCCCCTGACCGTGGTGGCCCCGGACTGAGCCCGCAGCCGCCACGCGAGGTTCCAGAATGGCTGGGACCATGAGAGTTGCCTGATGTCGTTGGGCATAGGCAGTTGGCAGAGCCAGGCTGGCACCCAGGTATACTGCCAGAGTGTCAGGTTGGCAGCGTCAGGGTGCCTTGTTGGCACCAGCATCCTATTGCTGATACGACACTGGCGTAATGGTTGTCCCCAGGTTTTCAGGGTTTCCCCCATATATCTCCCCAAATTGACCACTGTGCTAATTCAGTTCAAAGCTTGAACTCCTTCTTGAAGATATTTGAATGTTTTCCACACACAACCATGCCCGCCGTCCCGGTGTCAACCTCCATCTTTAATTTACTGTGAGGACTACCTCAATCGGGACTGTTTTGCTCACTTCCACCATGCTCAATCTGTACGCTTCTGGTTCTTTATGTTCATCTGAATTCCTCTCCACTTTGTTCACTGGAGTCATGACTTGTTTTTTGAATTTGGCACGCACTGCCTGACGCAGCAACAGCCTGGATGTGGCGCTTCATATTGCACCGTAAACAAATAAACTCTCTGCAGCAGCACATTTCTTGGTGGTGGTCTCCCCGACATTGATACCAATCATCCTGACTCCTAGGCTGATGATCCATTTTCTTTCCTTTTTTAAAAATAAATTTAGAGTACCCAATTATTTTTTGTTTCCAATTAAGGGACAATTTAGCGTGGCCAATCCACCTAACCTGCACATCTTTGGAGTGTGAGGGTGAAACCCACACAGACTGGGGAGAATGTGCAAACTCCACACAGACAGTAACCCAGGGCTGGGATTCGAACCCGGGTCCTCGGCGCCGCAGTCCCAGTGCTATCCACTGCGCCACATGCAGCCCTCCATTTTCTTTCCTGACCACTGACTATGATCCTGTTCCTGGCATCACGGTTGAGCTTCCTCTGTGCCTGTCGATCTGGCTGTTGCCTTGTTGTCATACCAACCCACAACTGGTTCACCTCGCCCTCTTGCATGCTTTGAAGCTCTGACGTGCCTCTCTCGGTGCACTCGGTTGCCTGAGCTATTTCAATCGCCATGTCTAGGGTAATCTTCATTTCAGCCAGAAGCTTCTTTTGCACGCTTATGTCGTCAATACCGCATACTAAACGGCCACGCAGCATGTCATCGAGCACTGTGCCAAACTCACGATGCGTGGCCATTTAGCGGAGTCTGGAAACAAAGGTGGAAATCGTCTTTCCTGGGTTCCTGACAGCCAAATTAAACTTGCATTATAGAACATAGAACATACACTGCGGAAGGCGGCTATTCGGCCCATCGAGTCTGCACCGACCCACTTAAGCCCTCACTTCCACCCTATCCCCATAACCCAATAATCCCTCCTAACCTTTTTTGGTCACTAAGGGTAATTTATCATGGCCAATCCACCTAACCTGCACGTCTTTGGACTGTGGAAGGAAACCAGAGCACCCGGAGGAAACCCACGCAGTCACGGGGAGAATGTGCAGACTCCGCACAGACAGTGACCCAGCAGGGAATCGAACCTGGGATCCTGGCGCTGTGAAACCACAGTGCTAATCACTTGTGCTACCGTGCTGCCCATAGAAAAAACATCCGTCCCTGGGTGGGCATTGCTGTAGTATGATTGTGGGTCCGGGGTTGAAATGCTCCCTGACCAGCGTCACCAAATCGTCGAATGACCTTGTGTCGGGAGCCTCCAGGGATGTCAAATTCTTTATGAGGTTGTAGGTCTGGGGTGCACAAACCATTAATAACAAGCCTTATGTCCATCCTCCCCAATTATTTTGCTTGCTGTAAATAGTTATGGAGTTGCTCAATATATTGGCTCCAGTCTTCAGCCCCCTAGTCAAATTGGTCAATCTTCCCAATCATGGCACTTTTCACTCACTGTATTAAGATGCCGTTGTGCTTTACGATTTCTCTGTTCGTTTTGGAGGCTTCTCCCTTCCCCCTCGAGTTCTGTAATACTGAGGACTTGCGATCGATCCGGTTGATATTCATCACCAATGTGTGGCTCGAAGCAACATTAGGGAGGCTTCCAGTATAGCTGAACAAGGGTTTATTGATAACAAGTAAAGGTAAACTATACACAGGCACAGAGTCACTAATTAGGTCTTCACTCGCTGGCTCCCAGGTTCCACTCTGTCCAGGGCCCAACGCTTTTTTTCCATTGGTCAGGGTTCACACACATCCGCGCAATAGGCCCTGGGCCGATCACATGAACCATGAGGGCTTGTCCCTTAAAGAGCCCACGCCACCACAGGTGCCAATACAGAAGACGTCCAGGATAAGCACCAGACCACACCTGATTCTTTGGTCCCACAGCTGTGGGGATGCAAGCACAGACTGGTGTATGTTTTGCTGAGGAAATGGAGTCCTGTGTCTTCTTCTCTGCTAAGTAATTTCTGGTGAAATGACTTACCACCCGCAACAATACTCACCCCACCCCCAACAATACTCACCGCCTCCCTCCGCCCAACAATACTCACTCCCTCGCTCACCCTCTGAAAATGCTCACCTCTCCCTCACCCCCACCAATACTCACCCCCTTCCCCACCCCCAACAATACTAACCCCCAACAATACTCACCCCCATCCCCACCCCCAACAATACTCACCCTCATCCCCACCCCCAACAATACTCACCCCCACCCCCAACAATACTCACCTCCTCCCTCCGCCCAACAATAATCACTCCCTCGCTCACCCCCTGAAAATGCTCACCTCTCCCTCACCCCCACCAATACTCACCCCCTTCCCCCACCCCCAACAATACTAACCCCCAACAATACTCACCCCCATCCCCACCCCCAACAATACTCACCCTCATCCCCACCCCCAACAATACTCACCCCCATCCCCACCCCAACAATACTCACCTCCTCCCTCCTCCCTCCGCCCAACAACACTCACCCTCATCCTCATCCCCAACAATACTAAACCCCAACAATACTAACCTCCTCCCTCCTCCCTCCGCCCAACAACACTCACCCTCATCCCCATCCCCAACAATACTAAACCCCAACAATACTAACCTCCTCCCTCCGCCCAACAATACTCACCCCCAACCCCACCCCCAACAATACTCACCCCCTTCCCCCACCCCCATCCCCACCCCCAACTATACTCACCCCCAATCCCACCCCGAACAATACTCACCCCATCCCCACCCCAACAATACTCACCCTCATCCCCACCCCCAACAATACTCACCCCACCCCCAACAATACTCACCTCCTCCCTCCGCCCAACAATAATCACTCCCTCGCTCACCCACTGAAAATGCTCACCTCTCCCTCACCCCCACCAATACTCACCCCCTTCCCCACCCCAACAATACTCACTCCTCCCTCCTCCCTCCGCCCAACAACACTCACCCTCATCCCCATCCCCAACAATACTAAACCCCAACAATACTAACCTCCTCCCTCCTCCCTCCGCCCAACAATATTCACCCCTATCCCCACCCCCAACAATACTCACCCCCTTCCCCCACCCCCATCCCCACCCCCAACAATACTCACCCCCAATCCCACCCCGAACAATACTCACTCCATCCCCACCCCAACAATACTCACCCTCATCCCCACCCCCAACAATACTCACCCCCATCCCACCCCAACAATACTCACCTCCTCCCTCCTCCCTCCGCCCAACAATACTCACCTTCATCCCCACCCCCAACAATACTAAACCCAAACAATACTAACCTCCTCCCTCCTCCCTCCGCCCAACAATACTCACCCCCATCCCCACCTCCAACAATACTCACCCCCTGCCCCCACCCCATCCCCACCCCCAACAATACTCACCCCCCATCCCACCCCCAACAATACTCACCCCCATCCCCACCCCAACAATACTCACCCCCTTCCCCCACCCCCATCCCCACCCCCAACAATACTCACCCCCATCCCCACCCCCAACAATACTCACCCCCATCCCCACCCCAACAATACTCACCCTCATCCCCACCCCCAACAATACTCACCCTCATCCCCACCCCCAACAATACTCCCCTCCTCCCTCTACCCAACAATACTCACCCCTCCCCCACCCCACCAATACTCACCCCCACTCCCACCCCCAACAATACTCACCCCCATCCCCACCCCCAACAATACTCACCTCCTTCCTCTGCCCCAAAATACTCACCCCTCCCCACCCCACCAATACTCACCCCCATCCCCACCCCCAACAATACTCACCCACATTCCCACCCCTAACAATACTCACCTCCTCCCTCCGCCCAACAATACTCACCCCCATCCCCACCCCCAACAATATTCACCCTCATCCACACCCCCAACAATACTCACCCCCACCCCCAACAATACCCACCGCCTCCCTCCGCCCAACAATACTCACTCCCTCGCTCACCCCCTGAAAATGCTCACCTCTCCCTCACCCCCACCAATACTCACCCACTTCCCCCAACAATACTAACCCCCAACAATACTCACCCCCATCCCCACCCCCAACAATACTCACCCCCATCCCCACCCCAACAATACTCACCTCCTCCCTCCTCCCTCCGCCCAACAACACTCACCCTCATCCTCATCCCCAACAATACTAAACCCCAACAATACTAACCTCCTCCCTCCTCCTTCCGCCCAACAACACTCACCCTCATCCCCATCCCTAACAATACTAAACCCCAACAATACTAACCTCCTCCCTCCGCCCAACAATACTCACCCCCATCCCCACCCCCAACAATACTCACCCCCTTCCCCCACCCCCATCCCCACCCCCAACTATACTCACCCCCAATCCCACCCCGAACAATACTCACCCCATCCCCACCCCAACAATACTCACCCTCATCCCCACCCCCAACAATACTCACCCCACCCCCAACAATACTCACCTCCTCCCTCCGCCCAACAATAATCACTCCCTCGCTCACCCACTGAAAATGCTCACCTCTCCCTCACCCCCACCAATACTCACCCCCTTCCCCACCCCAACAATACTCACTCCTCCCTCCTCCCTCCGCCCAACAACACTCACCCTCATCCCCATCCCCAACAATACTAAACCCCAACAATACTAACCTCCTCCCTCCTCCCTCCGCCCAACAATATTCACCCCATCCCCACCCCCAACAATACTCACCCCCTTCCCCCACCCCCATCCCCACCCCCAACAATACTCACCCCCAATCCCACCCCGAACAATACTCACCCCATCCCCACCCCAACAATACTCACCCTCATCCCCACCCCCAACAATACTCACCCCCATCCCACCCCAACAATACTCACCTCCTCCCTCCTCCCTCCGCCCAACAATACTCACCTTCATCCCCACCCCCAACAATACTAAACCCAAACAATACTAACCTCCTCCCTCCTCCCTCCACCCAACAATACTCACCCCCTGCCCCCACCCCATCCCCACCCCCAACAATACTCACCCCCAATCCCACCCCCAACAATACTCACCCCCATCCCCACCCCAACAATACTCACCCCCTTCCCCCACCCCCATCCCCACCCCCAACAATACTCACCCCCATCCCCACCCCCAACAATACTCACCCCCATCCCCACCCGAACAATACTCACCCTCATCCCCACCCCCAACAATACTCACCCTCATCCCCACCCCCAACAATACTCCCCTCCTCCCTCTACCCAACAATACTCACCCCTCCCCCACCCCACCAATACTCACCCCCACTCCCACCCCCAACAATACTCACCCCCATCCCCACCCCCAACAATACTCACCTCCTTCCTCTGCCCCAAAATACTCACCCCTCCCCACCCCACCAATACTCACCCCCATCCCCACCCCCAACAATACTCACCCACATTCCCACCCCTAACAATACTCACCTCCTCCCTCCGCCCAACAATACTCACCCCATCCCCACCCCCAACAATATTCACCCTCATCCACACCCCCAACAATACTCACCCCCACCCCCAACAATACTAACCCCCAACAATACTCACCCCCATCCCCACCCCCAACAATACTCACCCTCATCCCCACCCCCAACAATACTCACCCCCATCCCCACCCCCAACAATACTCACCTCCTCCCTCCGCCAAACAATACTCACCCTCATCCCCACCCCCAACAATACTCACCCCCATCCCCACCCCAACAATACTCACCTCCTCCCTCCGCCCAACAATACTCACCCCTCCCCCACCCCACCAATACTCATCCACACTCCCACCCCCAATAATACTCACCTCCTCCCTCCTCCCTCTGCCCAACAATACTCACCCCTCCCCACCCTACCAATACTCACCCCCACTCCCACCCCCAACAATACTCACCCCCATCCCCACCCCCAACAATACTCACCTCCTTCCTCTGCCCCAAAATACTCACCCCTCCCTCACCCCCAAAAATGATCACCCCATCGCTCAGCTCCCGAGAATGCTCACCGCACTCTCACACCCAACAATACTCACCCCCCAAAATGTTGACCCCCTCGCTCAGTCCACAAGAATGCCCACCCCTCCCTCACCCCCAAAAATTCGCACCTCATCCCTCACCCCCAACATTGTTTACCCCCTCCCTCACCCCTAAAAATGCTCACCTCTACCTCACTTCCCGAAAATGTTCAGCCCCTCGCTCAGTCCCTGGGAATATTCACCCCTCCCTAACCCCCAACAATACTCACCATCTCCCTCACCCTAGAAAATGCTCCCTCGCCCTGACCACTGAAAATGTTCACCCCCTCCCTCACCCCCAACAATTCTCACCTGTGCCTTCACCCCTAAAAATGCTCACACCCTCCCTCACTCCCCAAATATGTTAACCCCTCCATGACCCCCAAAAATGTTCACCCCTCCTAAATGCCCTCTCCCTCCCTCACCTCCCAAAAAGGCTCACCCCCTCCCCACCTCCCGAAAATGCTCACCCCCTCCTCCACCTCCCGGAAATGCTCACCCCCTCCCCCACCTCCCAAAAATGCTCACCCCCTCCCTCACCCCCGAAAATGCTCACCTCCTCCCTCACCCCCGAAAATGTTCAACCCTCCCCCACCTCCCGAAAATGCTCACCCCCTGCCCCACCTCCCGAAAATGCTCACCCCCTCCCCACCTCCCAAAAATGTTCACCCCTCCCCCACCTCCCAAAAATGCTCGCCCCCTCCCTCACCTCCGAAAATGCCCAACCCTCCCTCAGACCTGAAAATGTTCACCCCCTCCCTCACCTCCCTAAAATAGTCACTCCCTCCCTCACCCCCGAAAATGCCCACCCCCTCCCTCACCACCGAAAATGTTCACCCCCTCCTTCTACCCCAAAAATGCCCATCCCGTCCTTCACCACCGGATATGCCCACCCCCTCCCTCACCACTGGATATGCCCACCCCCTCCCTCACCACCGGAAATGCCCACCCCCTCCCTCACTCCTGCAAATGTTAACCGTCTCCCTCACCCCCAGAAATGTTGACCCCCTTCCTTCACTCTTGACAACGTTCACCCCCTCCCTCGCTATCGACAACATTCACTACCTCCCTCACTCTCTGCAATGTTCACCGTCCCCCGTCCCCCCCCCCCACACACACACACACATACTTCCTGACTATATTGGCTGTTTTGGCAGAGTCCAGGGGCGAAATTCTCCGTTATCGGCGCAAAGTCCGCCGAAAGGCGCCAAAAACGGCGCAAATCCGACCTTCATCACGCCGCCCCAAACATCGCAAAGTCTCCGGCCCGGAATGGGTTAGCAGCGACGTGACGGGATCCGCGCTTGCTCACGTCATACACGCCGCACGGCGTGACGGCTCATCAGGACGCGCTACCCCCCCCACTCGACCGGAACACCCGACCAGAACACTCGACCGGATGGCCGCCCGCCGCTCAGCCCCGAGGTTCCAGTCACGGGATGTGGAGGCGCTCCTGGACGCAGTGGAGCAGAGGAGGGAGGCCCTGTATCCCGGACACGGCCGTCGAGTTGCCCCACGCCACAGCCGGCGTCTGTGGAGGGAGGTGGCAGAGGCCATCACCGCTGTGGCCCTGACACCATGGACAGGCACCCAGTACCACAACAAGGTGAACAACCTCGTCAGAGCAGCCAGGGTGAGCCTCCCCCCCTGCCCGATATCCATATCCCCCTTCCCCCATATCCCCCTCCCCCATATCCCCTATATCCCCCCTCCCCCATATCCCCCATATCCCCCCTCCCCATATCCCCCATATCCCCCCTCCACCATATCCCCCCTCTCCCATATCCCCCATATCCCCCCTCCCCATATCCCCCCTCCCCATATCCCCCCTCCCCCATATCCCCCATATCCCCCCTCCCCATATCCCCCCCTCCCCCATATCCCCCTACCCTTTATCCCCATATCCCCCATATCCCCCCTCCCCCATATCCGCCTTCCCCCAGTGAATCCAGCCCTAACCTTAACCTCTGCAATACACGCGCAACCGATGGCGTGCATTCATATACCTGTCTAACACTGTTGCCTTTTACCCCTGCCACCACCCGCCCCCCCCCACCCCCCACAGGAGAAACGCGCACACAACACCAGGGAGCATGTGAGGACTGGAGGATGCCCCGCTGATGAGAGCCCACTGACCGAACACGAGGCAAGGGCCCTGGATCTGGCTGGCGGACCTGAGGACCTGGAGGTTGCTGATGCAGAGGTCGTGGGCCCACCAGCAAGTGAGCCACCGACAGCCCGTCCCCATATCCCCCCTCCCCCATATCACCTGATCACTGCCTGCGTGTCTAACCATGCATGCTTCATTGCGTATCGCAGGAGCAAACGTCGAGGCACCCATCCCCGCAGATGGAGACCGCCCACATGATGCCCCTCGGAGGCCACGGGAGACGGAGAGACCCGGACCCTCCGGCATGCGACGCCCGCAGGATGCCCCTTGGAGGCCACGGGAGACGGAGAGACCCGGACCCTCCGGCATGCGATGCCCGCAGGATGCCCCTCGCACACCACGGGAGACGGAGAGACCCGGACCCTCCGGCATGCGACGCCCGCAGGATGTCACTTGGAGACCACTGGAGATGGAGAGACCTGGAGCAACAGGGAGACGACCTCCCCGTCTCGTGCGGGTGTGACGACGCAGGCGTGTGCCACCCAGCGACGAGAGGGGCAGCCACAGGCCCCCGTCACAGCCAAGCCAGGACATCACTACCCAGGACACCACTACCCAGCACACCACTACCCAGGACACCACTACCCAGGACATCCCTACCCGGGACAGCACTACCCAGGAAAACGAAATACCGGACAGTGACACAGAGTGGATGGGTGGAGACGAACCCCCACCCCAAAGTGCCATGGACTCAGAGTGGGACGAAGAGCACGACACAACGCCACTGCTGTCACCAACACTCTCCACCATCGCAGAAACACTCACCTCGGTTGGGCACTTTAGTGATGAGGCGTCTGGTACACTCACTGGTGCGCACAACACAGCCGTCCCGGTACTGCAGGCGGAGGTAGGAGCAGCAGAGGGGCGTGCGGTCGGAGGGCAGCCCAGCCCAAGCGAGCACCTGCCGCCCAGATGGATCCCGGGTTCCTGGAGTTACCACACCCACCCATAGATCCGATGCAACCACCGAACCGGAGACGAGCGAAGAGGGTGACGGCCGGCTTGCGGCGGCTGCAGTCGCAGGTGGAGGAGTCCACCCGCGTCCAGGAGCTGGGAGTGGTGCCGGTCATACGTGTCACCCAGGCCGACACCGCACGGGGGTGGCGTCCGCGGTGGAGGCAATGGGTGCGACAGTGTCAGACATGGGGAACAGTTTGCGAGGCCTGGGGCTTTCCGTGCAGGCAGTGTCTGTGGCCCAGGACACGGCTGCCCTCTCACAGGAGGCCATGAGCCAGCGCCAGCGGCAGATGGCATAGGCGCTCAACGCCATGGCCCAGTCTCAGCAGTCCATAGCCCAGTCTCTGCAGGCCATGGCCCAGTCTCAGCAGGCCATGGCCCAGTCTCTGCAGGCCATTGCTGAGGGCATTGGCGCCATTGGCCATGTGCGAGCTGGCGTCGCACAGTCACAGACAGGCTTTGCCAATCCCCTGAGCTCCATGGCTGCAAGCCTGCAGACCCCTGTCGATGCCAGCACGGGCCTCCAGGACTGGCAGCGCCAGATGTCGGGGGGGCGTCGGATGGCCAGTCCGTTCGCATCCCCCACCCATGTAGAGGCCTGGGGGCCATCGGGCACCCCGAGGGAGGAGGAGGTGCTGTGGTCCGCCCTGGGCTCCCCTGTAGGGGAGGTCCCGGAACACCGCGACACCTCGGACTCCCCCCCTTCCGTCCCAGGTGCATCGGGTGGGCAACGGGCAGGACAGGCTGGCAGCTCGCCATCCCAGTCACCCGGGCCGCAGCCTGGCCCATCTAGGCCAGGACGCCCCAGGAAACCGCCGCCAAAGGGATCCTGTGTCAGAGGGCAGGAATCACAGGAGTCCACCTCCAGTTCTGCTGTACCGTCTGGGGAACCACGTAGACCTAGTCAAAGGGCCCGTAAGGCCAAACAATTAGACACTGAGTAAGTTGGCACGGGTGCAGGGCACAGATGAGTTTTAGGGGATAGGGCACGTGCATGAACTCCGTTCGTTATTAAAGTCAATGTTACACCTACAGAAGCTGCCTTTGTGCTCTGTCCAAAGCGTGCGGGGGTGTCATGTACGTTGAGCGCAAGTGTGTGTGTGAGGGGTGGTCTTACCTCAGCCCCAGGTGAGTCTGCCCCCTTCCCCCTGGGCCGCCATCAACATCCCCCCCCGGCAGAGGACGGGACCGTGCGCTGCAGTGTCACAGCCGCATGCAGGGATGGTCCGGGTGGATGGTGGTACTGTGGCCATGGGTCAGACATAGTCCAACGATGTGGAGCCAGGAGCTCATCGCAGGGCGGGTTGCCATCATCCTCCATGGCCTGCAATAGACACGCGTCCACCGGCAACTGTGTGAGCCCGGCCGTTGTGCCGCAGGTGAATCGGCAATGGGGGGGGGGGGTGTGCACGCGGGTGGGGTGGGTGGGGTTGGGGAGGGGGGTGAGGGTGCTGGGTGGGTGGATGGGTGGGGGGTGTGGGTGGTCGGCTGTTGCCATGGTGTGCGGTCTGTGGCCATACTACCCGATTCCCACGCCCATCTAGTCAGTGAAGCGGGCGGCTATCAGCCTGTCCCATGCCCGCTGGCCCAGCCGGTAACGGTGGACAGCCACCCGCCCGTGTCTAGCACGTCTGCCCTGACCATTGCCCCCATCCCCCTCATCTGGGGAGGACTGCGCCTCTTCCTGCTGCTCCTCCACTCCGCCCTCCTCTGCCTGCGGCACATCGCCCCTCTGCTGGGCTATATTGTGCAGGACGCAGCACACCACAATGATGCGGCCGACCCTATCTGACCGATACTGGAGGGCGCCCCCAGAGAGGTCCAGGCACCTGAAACGCATCTTCAGCACGCCAAAGCACCTCTCTATCACTCCCCTTGTCGCTACATGGGCATCATTGTAGCGGTTCTCCGCCTCATTGCGTGGCCTCCGTATAGGCGTCATCAGCCACGATCGCAATGGGTAGCTCCTGTCACCCAGCAACCAGCCCCTCAGCCGGGGATGGCGTCCCTCATACATGCCGGTGATATATGACCATGCCAACACGTATGAGTCGTGTACACTGCCCGGGTAACGGGCGCAGACGTGCAGGATCATCATGCGGTTGTCGCAGACCACCTGTATGTTCATCGAATAGGTCCCCTTCCTATTGGTGAACACGGCCCTGTTATCTGCAGGTGGCCGCACGGCGACGTGCATCCCATCAATCGCACCCTGGACCATGGGGAACCCGGCCACGACAGAGAAGCCCACGGCCCGGGCATCTTGGCTGGCCCGGTCCACAGGGAAGCGGATGTAGTGGTGCGCCATGGCATATAGGGCGTCTGTCACTGCCCGGATGCACCGGTGCACCGATGTCTGCGACATGCCGGACAGGTCCCCACTCGGTGCCTGGAATGACCCCGTTGCATAAAAGTTCAGGGCCACCGTAACCTTGACGGACACGGGGAGAGGGTGTCCCCCGCCAGTGCCACGTGGTGACAGGTGTGCCAGCAGGTGGCAGATGTGTGCATGGTTTCCCGCCTCATCCGGAGTCTGCTCCTGCATTCCCGGTCCGTGAGGTCCTGGTATGACTACCGGGGCCGGTACACACGGGGCGCCCTCGGGTGCCTCCGTTGCCGTGGGGCCGTGACGTCCTCCTCCCCCTCCTCGTCCTGTCGGTCAGGTGTCCCTCCAGCCTGGTCGGCTGCCGCCTGCCCCTCTGCGGCAGCCTGCGCCGCCTCTCTGGCACGCTCCTCCTTCTCATCCAGGGCAACATAGACATTAGCGGCTGCCGCCACGGCGGCCAACATCGCTGGCTGATCGGAAAACATGACGGCCTGGTTGGGGGGGGACGACGACGACATGTCATCATTGCCCATACCCCCTCCTCCCCCCAGCCAGGTGGCATGAACCGCATGGGTCCAACTGTTGGAGGCTGGCACCTGGCCAGGTGGACCAACTCACTTGCCCTCGCACCCCGCTCCCCGGCACGGACCCCCCCATCCTCCTCCCCGGCACGGACCCCCCCATCCTCCCTCCCCGGCATGGACCCCGTCTCCCCCCATCCCCCTCCCCGGCACGGACACCCCCATCCTCCTCCCCGGCAAGGACCCCCCCATCCTCCTCCCCGGCACGGACCCCCCCATCCTCCTCCCCGGCACGGACACCCCCCATCCTCCCGTCCCCGGCACTCAACCCCCCCCATCCTCCTCCCCGGCACGGACCCCCCCATCCCCCTCCCCGGCACGGACCCCCCCCCATCCTCCTTCCCGGCACGGAGCCGCCCAACCTCCCTCCCCGGCACGGGCCCCGTCCCCCCATCCCCCTCCCCGGCACGGACACCCCCATCCTCCTCCCCGGCACGGAACCCCAATTCTCCTCCCTGGCACGGACCCCCCCCCCATCCTCCTCCCCGGCACGGACCCCGCCATCCTCCTCCCCGGCACGGATCCCCCCCCATACTCCCGTCCCCGGCATTCAGCCCCCCTCCCGGCACTCCCCCGGAGCCCAGCCCACTCTAACCACCCCCCCCCCCCGCCACACACACACACACAAAACCCTACACACACCTCTCCCCCACACATTCAGACTGCGGCCACGCCATCGCCTGTCCAGCGACCAACCCCCCAGGCCGTCACCCACCTCCACGCTGGTCGGCGTAAACCTTGAGCACAGGTTGGCGCCGATTAAAAGGAGGTTTGATTTACGCCGACGTGACCCGTCATCACGCCGACGGGACTCGGCCCATCCGGACGGGAGAATATCGGCATCCCCAAAATCAATTGCCTTGCGCCCACCCATGCCATTCTCCGAGGAGTGCGGCGCCATTGACGCCCCGCCGACTTTTCTCCCTTCGGAGACTTCGGCGGGCGGCGGGGGCGGAATTCACGGCGGCCAACGGCCATTCTCCGACCCGCTGGGGGGTCGGAGAATGACGCCCCAGGTATTCTGGAATGTGAGTTGTGGGGGTGGGAGGGGTTTGAGGGAGGGTCTGAGGTGAGGTGAGGGTGAGCCTTGAGTGGGGTGAACATTTACAGGGGAGTGCTGAGCTGTGTCAGGACTGAGCTGAACATAGTTGTGGGTATCGTGGCATTGGAGTGAATCACTTCTGGTGATTTATTCAGCGTCACATCCTGAGCATGTTTTAAACCTGCAAGGAAAGTGAGGTGTTGGGTGCTCTGAGGTACAGACGAACCAACACGGTTACGATTGGTACAACGCAGTTTTATTCCAACTAACTATTTACACATCTGACTTGGTACTCAGCACGTTGTGACTGTGTGAGTGTATTGCTAATGAGGTCCTGGCCCTGTGCTGTCTCCAGATGGACTGGCCAGGAGGTGTCGTGTTTCTTGTCTTATACTGTGTCTGCTCTTGTCTGTGATTGGCTGTCTTGTTATGTGTGCACAGTACGAAGTATTACAACACCAGGTTAAAGTCCAACAGGTTTGTTTCGATGTCACTAGCTTTCGGAGCGCTGCTCCTTCCTCAGGTGAATGAAGAGGTCTGTTCCAGAAACACATATATAGACAAATTCAAAGATGCCAAACAATGGTATGGCGTTGGGGAGAGTTATAGAACAAAGAGATCTAGGAGTACAGGTTCATAGCTCCTTGAAGGTGGAGTCGCAGGTGGACAGGGTGGTGAAGAAGGCATTCGGCATGCTTGGTTTCATTGGTCAGAACATTGAATATAGGAGTTGGGACGTCTTGTTGAAGTTGTACAAGACATTGGTACGGCCACACTTGGAATACTGTGTGCAGTTCTGGTCACCCTATTATAGAAAGGATATTATTAAACTAGAAAGAGTGCAGAAAAGATTTACTAGGATGTTGCCGGGACTTGATGGTTTGAGTTATAAGGAGAGGCTGGATAGACTGGGACTTTTTTCCCTGGAGCGTAGGAGGCTTAGGGGTGATCTTATAGAGGTCTATAAAATAATGAGGGGCATAGATAAGGTAGATAGTCAACATCTTTTCCCAAAGGTAGGGGAGTCTAAAACTAGAGGGCATAGGTTTAAGGTGAGAGGGGAGAGATTCAGAAGGGCCCAGAGGGGCAATTTCTTCACTCAGAGGGTAGTGAGTGTCTGGAATGGGCTGCCAGAGGTAGTAGTAGAAGCGGGTACAATTGTGTCTTTCAAAAAGCATTTAGATGGTTATATGGGTAAGATGGGTATAGAGGGTTATGGGCCAAGTGCGGGCAACTGGGACTAGCTTAATGGTAAAAAACTGGGCGGCATGGACTGGTTGGGCCGAAGGGCCTGTTTCCATGCTGTAAACTTCTATGATTCTATGATTCTAATGCTAGGAATGCGAGCATTAGCAGGTGATTAAATCTTTACAGATCCAGAGATGGGGTAACCCCAGGTTATAGAGGTGTGAATTGTATCAAGCCAGGACAGTTGGTAGGATTTTGCAGGCCAGATGGTGGGGGATGAATGTAATGCGACATGAATCCAAGGTCCCGGTTGAGGCCGCACTCATGTGTGCGGAACTTGGCTATAAGCTTCTGCTCGGCGATTCTGCGTTGTCGCGGGTCCTGCGGGTCACATTACATTCATCCCCCACCATCTGGCCTGCAAAATCCTACCAACTGTCCTGGCTTGATACAATTCACACCTCTTTAACCTGGGGTTACCCCATCTCTGGATCTGTAAAGATTTAATCACCTGCTAATGCTCGCATTCCTAGCATTGTTTGGCATCTTTGAATTTGTCTATATATGTGTTTCTGGAACATACCTCTTCATTCACCTGAGGAAGGAGCAGCGCTCCGAAAGCTAGTGACATTGAAACAAACCTGTTGGACTTTAACCTGGTGTTGTAAGACTTCGTACTGTGCT